>NC_142516.1:155506250-156113125 GCF_057876585.1 Rhinolophus sinicus
TACGTTTATTTAATGAGAAAAAATACAGATATTGTGACTTGTTTTCAGAATATTTGATACAAGACATTTGAGAGATTTTCTAGATTTATATCCAAATCTTCAAATCATGAGACAGTTTTCAGTCCATGAGCTATTAATTTTCTTTTTCAGATAAAGCCTTTGTTTAAAACACTCAAATCACTGTTGACTTTGTTCATGTAATAA
This sequence comes from Rhinolophus sinicus, assembly GCF_057876585.1. Classification (NCBI taxonomy): domain Eukaryota; kingdom Metazoa; phylum Chordata; class Mammalia; order Chiroptera; family Rhinolophidae; genus Rhinolophus; species Rhinolophus sinicus. The sequence continues at coordinate 155,506,455 of NC_142516.1, forward strand.
ACTGAATCTAAGCAAGCAAATCTCTATCTATCTATCTGTCTGTCTGTCTGTCTGTCTGTCTGTCTATCTATCTATCTATCTATCTATCTATCTATCTATCTATCTATCTATCTATCTATCAATCTATGTATCTATCTATCTTTTACAGATGGTGTCTGTAACAATAAAAATTGTTTAAGTAGTTCACCAGATATTTTTAGTGCTAACCATTCAGGAAAACTTTTGAAATTCTTTTTCTCATTTTGAAGTCTGCCCATGTAATTATCAACATAACAAAGGCAGAAACAACAATACCTGAAAGCTTACTGATTATTCTTATTTAAGGGTAGTCAGACTGGAGTGGTGCCTGGGAAACTGACCATCAATTCACCTGATTCACAGAATTCATATAGGAATGTTCTGCTCTTATTTGTTCTATCTCCCAGCTGATGAGAAAAATGGATTTAAATGACCCAATTGAAATATATCTTCTATCCAGCAATTTTATTACATACAGTTATTACTTGCAATTGCACCAAACCCACAGGCAACACTTAGCATGAATTGCTTTTTTGTTCTCAGAAGAGTTGTGACTTCTAGGAAAGAATAAACCCCCTAAAAAGAGGCCAGACTTACCGTCTAAAAGTATCTGATACATTGTACACTCTTCGTTGCAGAAAAAACCCGTTACACCCTGAGAGTTAACATTATGTCCCCTTTTCTGTGTCACTGTTATCACATACTCTACAAGGTAGTGTTTTCCAAAAAAAATGGCCATCTAAATATTATTCATTCCACATGTCCTTCTTACAATGTAACTTGGACACTGCTTTCAATGAGGAGTTTCCCTCATCTTGAATTGGGAGATAGGTGTTGAGGTTATGGCAGACGTAACACAATGTGACTTGTCAGAAAAGGCAATAAAGCTTTTACCTGTTTTTTTTTGGGGGGGTGGGGCGGGGGGGTGGACACAGTCACCATGCCAGGAGGAAGCTCAAGCCACATCATGGAGAGGCTTTTGTGGACAGGAAAGAAAATCCAGTGCCAACTAGCCAATCTGGTGAATTAGTCATCCTGGAAATGGCTCATTATGCCCCAGTTGAAACAACTTGATGATGCTAAATGGAGCAGAAATGAACTGGCATACCAAACTCAGTCCAAATGAAAAATGCATAAGCATAATACATAATTACCATTGTTCCATACCAGTTTGTCCATACCAGTAACACATACCAGATTTGTTATACAGTAGTAGATGATAAGAACACATACATTAAATATATTACTATTTTTGTTTATGTATATAAGGATGTTTTTGTAACACGACAACAAACTTTTTTCAGTTTTTTTCATATCACTTAGCCTTTGACATAACCTTTTTATTTCTAAAATTTTAAAATAGTATTTGTCTTAATTTAACATGAGAACATATATCTTCGTTTCTACCATCAAATTCTTATAATAGGTCTAGGAACAATTACCTCTCCTCCAATGTCCATTTCTTAACAATGTGTAAATATCTAAAACTCTAGATGGTCCCCAACTTATGATGGGGACTTAAAGATGATGTGAAAGTGATAAGCATTCAATAGAAACCGAATTTTTGAATTTTGATCTTTTCCCAGGCTGGTGATACATAGTGCGATACTCTTATAATGCTGGGCAGCAGCAGCAGCAGCCTCAACTACCAGTCAGGCACACAATCACCAGGGTAAGCAACTAATACTCTATAGCGTACTGTGTTGCCACTGTTTTTTGGATGCCGTGTTTTGGCATCCCATCATATCTACCAAATGCCTCTCCGTGTCTCCTGATTCTGGAGAGAAGGAGAGCAAGGCAATTTCTCAAGATAATTGCCCAACTATAGGCTAAGTTAGTGTTCTGTGCACAATAGGCTAGGTGTATTATGTTCAGTAGGTTAGATGTATTAAATGCATTTGTGACTTACAATATTTTCAATACACGATTGGTTTATTGAGACATAACCCCATCATAAATTGAGGAGTATCGGTAGTTTGAGTTGGGTTTCTGGTTTTATTCATAGTTGTAATAGAATAAGGTTTTCAGGTGCATTTTCCACATGGATTTAAAATAGGTTTGTTAACAATATAAAAGAGCCAATAATCTCTGGGAGAATAGAGCATTGAAGGGAAAAAAAATCATTCTTTTTTTCACTAAATGTTTACTGAGTATTTACTATGACCATAATACTAATCCAATTAGTGAGAAAAGAGCAGTGGTTAAAATAAGAAAAATCAATACCCTCTTGAAATGTATATTATAGTGAGGGGCTTATAAAATAAATGAATAACAAATAAATGTAGTATGTCATATTCTGATAAGTTATATGGAAAATTATAAAGTAAAGCAAGAGGGATAAGAATACATGTTAGGGAAAAGTAATTTTAAATATGTATTCTAAATTGTGCATCATGGATTCATATAATTTCTGTTCCTGTTTCACAAGGTTGTTCCTTAAGGAAATCAAGAGGGAAATGAGCAAGCAGTAACTCCAGATTTTGCCTAAAACATCTTTACTGAACATCCTCGTTTAAGGCCTAACATTAACCTTCTGGAAATAGATCACAGAATGATGTTCAATGTTTAAAAAGTTAAAGACAATGATAAATCACCAAATTTTAAATTTCTCTTTATTATGTATATGCTCAGTGAAGCTGAAAAAGACTAAATCTCTTGCCCAAGCTCATGTATTGTACCCAAGTAAGTCATACTAGAACCAGGTCTCTTGACTACTAATTTTTTGTGCTTTTCACAGAAACACATTACTTCATTTTCACCTACAAGTCTCAGCTGTATTTTTCATAAGTGATTCCATTAATCCCCAATGATTGACTGTTTATTCATAGGGATTTCTAGATTGATTTTCTACCTTTGAAGCTTATTAGTTCAGAGAAGCAATATGGTTGATTGATTTTTTTTCCTACTAAATTTACTTCATGATTCAGTGAATTATCTGTACTGATTTTTGTTTCTGTTTTAGTAAAAAATATAGTGTCCAAATTCATAGACCTGATGTTTTCTGTAATTTAAATACAGTAAGAACAATTGTAAAAACTTGGCCTATATGTATTTAAAATTTGTGATTATTTCATAAAAAGATCTTCATCAACAATCTCATTCATTTAATTACTTTTGGGACATGGAAAGCAAAATACTGAGATATAAAGTTATATGGATACATTTAAAAAGTTATTCATAGTATTGGGTTATTCAGGCTTTCCAGTTTTCAATTATTTTGTCCCATCTTTTAGTTCACAATTTTATTTTATTCACTTGAATCTTGTATTTTTCAATCATATTAGTATCAGTGCAGGCCAAATTATGTTCACTCAAGCAATTTTAGGAAATTTTGTATGTAATTATTCTCTGTTCAGGTGCTCACTGTATATATTATCACATTAATAGTTGTGAAAAGTGCTGTAGTAAAGAATTTCACTTAACAAACATTTATCCCAATGTCTATGGGCTTGATGTAAATAAGCTGTTACTTTAATAGGCCTTGCTGATGAAGGTACAGTCCCAAGCAGCTTCTCTAGTCATTGGTAGCTTTTTGGAAAATCTGGAAATACTTTCTGAATGATCCCCTGCTGCTGACTTCATTGTGATGTACTGATTGATGAATGTCTTTGCACTGTTTCCTTGGCAAGCCCAGAGTTTCCGATGTTTCCACTCCGGATTCTGATGGTGTTAGAAAATTTCTGTTTTTCACACAACACAGACATTAGTTAAATAAGAACATGATCCTTCTTCCTCTCTGCCAGCCCACTCCTCCAAGGTGCCTCCTCGCAATATTTTCTCTATCCGTGACCAAGCAAGCAAGCCTCCCTCTTTACAGCTGCCTGACAGTTTTGAATGATTCTCTTAAGGCTTCTTCCTTGGATTAGGAAGAGAGCCTGCTACATCATTGCTCCATTACTATGAAACGAGGGGAAAACCTGGCTTCTAGTCAATAACATACCTTCCCATAAACAAACAAACAAACAAACAAACAAAAATGGTTTAGCTCTTCTCACAGTGGTGAGATGGAGGTACTTCGTTATTCAGGTACTGTTAAAATGGCATCTCTCAGTAAACATAGGCAGTTGGTTGCCCTCAACATATGGTGAGTCTCTGAATTTAGAATGTGGGACATATACTTTGGTTTTTCATTGTGCTGCTCAACTGTCAGTTCTGGAAAAATTACAGGGAAAGAAGCCCTTTAGCACCTAATGCAATCTGGTGTATATCTGTGTTTTCATTCATCTTTTCTTGGCTTTTAGTATTTTGAACTTATTTTTCCATTTTTTTAAAATTGATTTTAATATTTTTATTAAAATATACCTAACATATTATATTCATTTTGGGAGTACACTATAGTTATTCAACATTTGTATACCTAAAGAACCGATCACCATGATAAACCCAACAACCATCTGACACTGTACCGCACTATAAGAATGTTATTGACTATGTTCCCTGTGCTGTACTTTACATCTCCATGACTTATTTGTTTTATACCTGGAAATCTGAACCCCTTATTCACATTCCCCTTATTTCCTGTATTTAAAATTTTCAATTACAGTTGGCATACAATATTATTTTATATTAATTTCAGGTGTACAGCATAGTAGTTAGATATTTATATAATTTAAGAACTGATCCCCTGTATAGTCTAGTACTCACATGGCACTGTATGTAGTTATCACTGTATTATTGATCATATTCCCAGGCTTTACTTTACATCCCCATGACTTTTTATAACTACCAGTTTTTGCTTCTTAATCCCTTCACCTTTTTCACCTTGCCTCCCAAACCCCTCCCATCTATCACCCCATAAAAATCTAGTAACCATGTGACACCAAAAATAGTTATTACATTATTATTGACTATATTCCTTATACTATGCCCTATATCCTCATGATTACTGTGTAACAGAGTGGGTGCTTCTTAATCCATTCCCCTTTTTCACTCACCCCAATCTAAACTCCTATATGGCAACTATTAATATGTTCTCTGTATCTATAATTTGTTTCCGTTATGTTTATTTTGTTCTTTAGATTCCACATATAAGCAAAATCTGTATTTTTTTCTGTCTGACACTCCATTCATGGCACAGTACCTTCCATGTCTATGCATGCTGTCTCAGATGGCCTAAACCCATTCCCTTCCCGGCGGAGCAATATTGCTTGTGTATATGTACCACCTCCTCTTTATCCATTCATCCATCGACAGATACCCAGGCTGCCTCCACATCTCTGACATTGTAAAAAATGTGCAATGAACATGTGGATGCTCATGTTCCCTCAGAGGAGCATTTGGGTTTCTTCAGATAAATACCCGGAAGTGAAATTACTGGGTCCTTTTTTTGTCTCTTGTTATTGCCTTTGTTTTAAAGTCTATTTTGTCTGGTATAAATCTGGAATAAATATTGCTACGTCAGCTTTTTTTTTTTTTTTTTTTCATTTCCAATTTCATGAAATATATTTTCTATCCCTTTATTTTCCATCTGTGCATGTCTTTCAATCTGAAGTGATTCTCTTTAGGCAGCATATGTAAGCATTTTGTTTTATTATCCATTTACCCTGCTATGTCTTTTGAGTGGAACATTTAATCCATTTACATTGAAAGTAATTGTTGATAGACATGTAGCTATTGCCATTTTATTATTCACAATTTTAACTTTTTTTTTCCATCCTAAAAAAGTCCCTCTAACATTGCTTGCAATACTGGTTTGGTGATGATGAACTCCTTTATTTTTTCTTGTCTGGGAAGCTTTTTATCTCTCCTATTGTCAGTGATAGCTTTGCTGGTTAGAGGAACCTTGGTTGTAGGACTTTACTTTTCATAACATTGAATATCTTGTGCTGATCCCTTCTGGCCTGCAAAGTTGAGAAATCAGCTGACAATCTTATGGGAGCTCACTTATAAGTCACCAGATGCCTTTCTTTTGCTGCTTTTAGGAATCTCTCTTTTCCTTAATCTTTTGTCATTTTAATCGTAATGTGTCCTGGGGTGAGCCAGTTTGGGTTCATCTTGTTTGGGATTCGTGCACTTCCTAGACTTGTATGTCTATTTCCTTCACTAGGTTAGGAAAATTTTCAGTCATTATCTCTTCAAGTATGTTCTCAATCTCTTCCTTTCTCTCTTCTCAGTCTGATACCCCTACTATGTGAATGTTGTTACTCTTAATGTTTTCCCAGAGGACTCTTAAACTCTCCTCATTTTTTAAATTTCTTTTTTTCTTTTAGCTGTTCTGATTGGGTGTTTTCTGCAATTCTGTCTTCTAAATCATTCATTCAATCCTCTGCTTCATATAGTTGGCTAGTGATTCCTTCTAGTGCATTCTTCATATCAGTTACTACATTCTTTACTTCTGACTGGTTCTTTTTTATGACTTCTATGTCCATTTATAATGCTTGCTATCTCTCTGTTGAACTTGTCACTAAATTCCTTGAGCATCTTTATAACCACTGTTTTGAACTCTGTTTCTGGTAGGTTGCTTGCCTCCATTTTGTTTAGTTACATTTCTAGAGTTTTTCCTGCTTTTGAGGACTTTTTTTTTTTTTTTTTTTTCCCTCACTTTAGCTGCCTCTCTGTTTGTTTCTATGTATTAGGTAGAACTTCTATGTCTCCAAGTCTTGGCTGAGTGGCTTTATGTAGTAGGTGCCCTGTGGGGCCCTGGCACAGTTTCCCTGGTCACCTGCTCCAGGTGCTTCCGGACTGTCCTTGTGTGGGTTGTGTGTGCCCCCCTGTTATAGTTGAAGCTTGATAGCTATTGGCATATCTGTTGGTTGGACTGACTCTCAGACTGATTAGCTGTGGGGTTTGGGCACATCCAGAGCTTATAGGCTGCTGTGAAGGGGGCTTACCCCACTGAGTGGGATTTCCTCCAGCAAGGTCTGGTGCCTGTTGAGACTGCCCTTTGGCTGTTCTGTTTGTGGGACTAATTAGGAGGTTCTCTGCTGTGGTCTGAAGCCAACCTGCAAGTACACTGGTTCGGGGGCCTCTTACATGGGGCTCCGGCACAGGCCCAGGTCACCACTGCCTATGACAGGCTGGGGACTACCTAGTAGGAACTATAAAGGGATCTGCAGTTGTTCATTGCCTGTGCTAACCCTGGAGGCATGTGGAAGAGGACATGCTGCAAATCGAATATGGCTGCCACCAGTACTGGGCCTGGGGTAGCTTTGCAAAAATCATGAGACCTACTGCTGGCTCCCTTAAGGTCAGCCCCTGATAAATCCTTGTGCTGTACATGAGTTGGGTGAGATAGGGTCTCAGGGAGTCACTAGAGTGGGAAGAATTGTGATTAACATGTTAATGTAGGCTCTGGTTTGGTGACAGTGCTAAACCTAGAGCTATTCAGCAAAAGTCTCAGAGTACACCATGACCAGCTGCTGCCTGCCTGGGTCCTTTGGAGTCCGATAGTTTCTCAAGAAAGAGTGCAATGCAGGCATGGCTGGCTGCTCTCAGAGACAGTGCCTCTGTTGTTGGGCAAGCTGTGTTTGTGTGTGTGTGTGGGATCTCAGGGAATCAGCCAGGTAGAGCAGCATAGCTCACCAGGCCAATCACATTCTGACTTGGCCTGTGGGGGAGGGCTCAGCATAGGAAAGATAGTGCCCATCTTCTTGTTGCACAGGTAGAAACTCCACACAGGGAAAATGACGACTGTTCTCTAGCCCTTGTTGTGAAGCCACATACCTCAGTCTTCCCCCTATATGTCCCTGATATCCCCTGAATTATTTTCCCTCCACTGGAGAACAAGATGAGTGCCTGTGAGTGAGAGAGTCTATGCGTGGGCCATTTAAGAGAACTTCTGGGTTTCATGCAGCCTTCCGTCTCACCTAGATGTTTGGAATCCCCACTGTTTTTCAAGGCCAGATGTTGGGAGGGCTCCTCTTCCCAGCACCAGTATTCTGGGCTGGGAGGCCAGTGTAGGGCTTGGATCTTTCTCTCCTCTAGGAGGAACTGCTGTGGCCGAGATATCCTGCCCAGTTCTTAACTGCCCTACAGAGGTTTGGGGCTAGCCTGTTTCATGTCTCCACCCCTGCTACCTGTCTTGAGGTGGCTCTTTTTTTTTAAATATCCTTATTTATAAAACTTCTGTTCAGCTAGACTTCAAATGGTTCCCAAAATTGATTGTTCTATAATTCAGTTCTAATTTTAATGTGTTCAAAGAAGGAAGCAGGAACATTGTTTATCTACTCGCCATCTTGGATTTCTCCAGTATTTTGAACTTTTAACAGACTTCCCATACTCACAGATCACCTCAGTTACTTTTTGCTTTATTAAATGTACACATTAGCTATTTTCAATCCCCATCAATCCGTTGGATTTTACACATTCATAAAATGAATACTCTACTTTTGCAAGCAGATTAATTACCAGGAGAGTATACAATTGTGAAACATAGATTAAACCTAATAAATTTTAAGTAGATTAGAAGAAACATGTGGGTTGAACTCTCAAACATAACACCTACATGAGTCCCAAGTCAACTACAGGTATTTTTTTTATTTCCATAATAAAATAATAATTGTTCTAAAGCTCCTTATATATAAAAATACAGACAATAATTAAGGGAATAGTCAAATAAAATATAAAATCAGTTTTCCAATACTCATTTTGATCAATAGCTAAAAATGTAAATATGATTCAGGTTTATTTTGTTCTTTCAAACAAGTCTTTTTAAAATACATTCATAATATTTGATCCTTGTTTCAAGTATTCTTATATATAGGACAGAAGATTTCCTTTAAGGAAAAAGGTAGACATTTTTCATTTTTGTTCACCTTCTAATTGACGTGTATGTTCTGAATTTAGTCTACAATTTGAAATACAAAGGAAGAATTTTTATCATAATACCCCAGGTGCCAAAAAAATGTATACAAGTAGACACTGGTCAACGGTGCTCAAGTAGTAGTTCTCCATAATCAGAAGTGTCTGGGAACTGATGGTAATCACTTCGTAATTGCAGAAGTTAAACGTGACTTGTATTCATCTTTTGTTATCAGCATATATTGAGTATTGCAATTTTAATACAGTTTTCCTTTCTTAAAATGTGTATGCATTTTTTGGCACCCTCTGTATATAAATGAAATATATTCCTAAACAGCTTTGAAATTGTTTCAGAATTTTACATAGGTAAAGCCAACATTGTAGCATTATATTGAAAAAAAATGTTGCAATTTACTGCAATTTTCAGATGTTTGCATCAGTTATAATGCTGATTCAAGCTAAGGTGTGACTACAGAAGTTGTGAAGAGATAATCTGATTCATTTGCCATCAACATTGCCCTTCTTTTAACACAATGTTTATAACCTGCATGCATGTGTGTGCGTGCACACACACACACACACACACACACACACACACACACAGCAACAGCAAGGAGACAAACCTGTTCATGTGTACCAAGGTGAACTGGTACAGCATGAACTCACCGTTCATAGCTGCCCTTAACAGTCTTTTTGTTATTCCTTAACTTTCTCCTTCACCTTCTCTTTCTAACTCCTCCTCCTTCTCTTCCTTCTTCTCCCTCTCTTCTCTCTCTCCTCCTACTCCCCTCCTTCTTTTTTTCTTTCCCATATCATTAGAAGGGACATAGGACAGAAATCTAAGTAATTATAAGCCAAAGATGATATTTAAGTATTAAAACACAAAGCTCAAGTGACAGGGACTGCCTATAAATAGACTTATCTTCTCTAAAAAATACTCAGAACCTCTGCTTTTTTTTTTCTTTTGAATTACTAAATTCCCTCCAACTCTACTCTCCTTTTCTGTCCTCAGTGTCTCTGAAGCTCTTAGCGCCCCAATTTAGTCCATGTCTTTGTGCATAACACAAAATTAAAGCAGTGTCAGGAACCAGGAAGGCCACTGCCTTCCTATCAAATCATCCTTATGCATGCACTAAAATGCCTAATTACTGTACACACAGCATCATAGACCTTGAAGAAACATAATTATCATATCAGATTATTCATATCTATAAATATATGATTAACTTTACTGCTTATTATCATATTTATCTTTATACTAATATATAACATTATGTAATAAAAATTTTATTTTAATAAGTGTTAAGTATAAATAAAAATGTTTCAAGTTTCTCATATGATCAAATCCCTCCATTTTAGAAAAGACTAGTTTGCCTTAAGTGCCTTGTTTCAAAAATTCCATAGGGTACTATTTTAAAACAACAGGAAAAATTAATGCTGTAGCTCACTAATTCCATTATGATGAAATTCTGCTTACTATGTTACCATACCAGTGACTCTAAAATTTTGATTAGTGATAAAAAAACTATTCCTTTTTTCTTGACTTTGTGTTAATATACTTGCTAGCTTTCAATTTTCCATCTCTCAAGACAATGCCTCAAGCCTTAATACATTATTCAGCTTTATATCTTCAAGTATGAAATGTTGCTACCAGCATTTTCTTAAATATATAGTTAACTCTCAAATATTCACCCAAATATAAAGAGCAGTGAGGTGTGCAATGCAATGTTGTAGACAATAATAAAACTCTGACTCTCAAAACTTTTCCATTTATATTTAAATATGCTTATGTTTCCATTTCTGCACATTCACTCTAAACAAAGAAATAAATAACAAGTGAAGTAATCCACACTGAAGAACTAATAGAAAATTTACTACACTATATTCAGTATCCTGTTACTCTCCTTTACTCAGCTCCTGCCTAAATGGAACTATACATAGGAAGTGAGCTGTTTTCTCTCAGTCTACAGCAAAAGTTTTCTCTCTTTAAAATGTTCTCTGCTACTGCTCTGCTGTAAGAAAAGATGAAATGCTGCCAATTTGCGATAACATGAATGGATCTTGAAATTATTATGCTAAGTGAAATAAGTCAGAATGAAAAAATGGAGACCCATATGGCTTCAGTCATATGTGGGATATAAAACTGAAGGCAAGAGGAGTAGCAGGTTGGAGTATCACTTTGTGAGGGGTGTAAATGTCTACTACATTGCTTTGTACATCTGAAACTAATAAAAAAAATGAGGGCAACAAAGGAACAAGACAAACAAATAAAGAAACAGGAAAACTCATAGACATAGATAACAGTTTAGTGGTTATCAGAGGGTCAAGGGGGAGGGGGTGATAGAAAGGGTAAAGAGGGTCAAATATATGTTGATGGGGGGAAAACTGACACTGGGTGGTGAGCAGACAATGAGCTGTATAGATGATGTGTTATAGAATTGTACACTTGAAGCCTACGTAGTTTTGTTAACCCTTGTAACCCCAACAAATTAAAAAAAAAGTGTTCTCTAGAGGTTATAAAATATTTTAAGTACAGGAAGGAAGCAGAATAAATCAAGAAGTCAAGATTCTTTAACTGTATCTGGTAACGTAGATATTATAAATTCAACATTTCAGTAGAATTGCTTTGTCATATTTGAAAATAGACCATGTATCCCATTTTTCTAAATGTATAAAATCCACATTGAATGTTTACCCCACATTTCAAGACTATTCCAATAGGCAACTGCAAGAAATGTGCTATATGTTTCAAAAGCAAGGCATGCATTAAGTTAAAAACTAATGAGATTCACTTCTAGAATATGTATTCTACATTTTACTGTTGTTTTTCTTAAGATAGTTTTCTTCAGTTACGCGTCCACTTGCTGCATCTATAAAAGTCTGCCAGCAGGGCTCCCCCTTACATTATAATTTAGGAACAAATAATATAATTTATTTTTTTAATTTCCTTGGAAGAAAATGTTAACCCTGAAATCTCTACCAAAACTAAATACAGGCATATCTCAGAGATATTGCAGGTTTGTTTCCAGACCACCCAATGAAGCAAATATCACAATAAAGTGAGTCTTATTTTCCCAGTGCATATAAAAGTTTTGTTTACAGCATACTGCAGTCTATTAAGTATGCAATAGCATTGTGTCTAAAAAAACGATGGATATACTCTAATTAAAACATATTTTATTGCTAAAAATGCTAACCATCATCTAAGCCTTCAGGGAGTTGTAATCTTTTTACTGGCGGGGGGATCTTGCTGCTGATGTTGATGGCCGCTGACTGCTGAGGACGGTGGTTACTGAAGTTTGGGGTGGCTGTGGCAATTTCTTAAAATAAGACAACAATGAATTTTACTTCATAGATTGACTCTTCCTTTCATGAATGATTTCTCTGTAGCATGTGATGTTGTTTGATAGCATTTTATCCAGAGTAGAACTTCCATTAAAACTAGAGTCAGTCCTCTCAAACCTTGTCCCTACTTGATCAACTAAGTTTATGTAATAGTCTAAAGCCTTTGTTGTCATTTCAACAGTCTTCACAGCATCTTCACCAGGAGTATATGTGCTACTCTTCTTTCAGTGGAACAGTTAGGTGCCATTGTATGATTCTTAATTGGCCTAATTTCAATATGACTGTGTCTCAGGGAATAGCAGAGCCCCACGAGAGGGAGAGAGGTAAGAGAAGGGCTGGTTGGTAGAGCAGTCAGAACAGGCACAACATTTATTAATTAAGTTCTTATGGGTAGTTCAAGGTGCCTCAAAACAATTACAATAGTAACATCAATGATCATGAATCACAGATAACAGTACCAAATATAATAATAATTTAAAAGCTTGAAACATTGTAAGTATTACCAAAATGGGACATAGAGCTATGAAGTGACAAAATGTTTAAAAAAATGGCACTGAAAGAATTGCTCAATGAAGGGTTGCCACAAACTTTAGTTTTTTTTTGTTTGTTTGTTTTTTACAAAAACGCAATATCCGTGAAGCTCAATAAGGTGAAGCATAATAACATGAGGTATGCTTGTATATTGAATTTCCAAGGTGAATAGCTAATGCTTACAACCTTACACTTGCTTGTGCCATTTTTAAAATCAATTCATAATTAACTTATTAGTGTTATAATTGTGCTATTTAATGTAGAAATCTATCAGTTTCTGTCAGTTTAAAAGCCACAAAAAATCTAAAAATGTACACTACAAAAGTTGATTAAATGAACATTGCAGAGAATGCTCATATTGTTTTTCAGCTATTGGTCTTTGGGCAAATTGTTATTTACATCATAAAACTGAAAAACTTTGACCTAAATGGTTTATGTGTTTTCACTTTTTTTTTTTTTTTTTTTTTTAAATCAAGCAATGGGCTCAATGGTTTCTCTAATGAAAAAATGATTAGTCGTAGGTATAGATCACTCTGTAATACTTGGATAAGGTGAACATATAATGGAACACCTGAATCATAAAATGAAGTCTACCACTGAACTCAAAATAATCTTGCTATTTGACTGCTATATTATCTCATTGGAGTCATTGTACTGGCACAAAGCTTAGTAGTAGCCTTACGGAATCTTGTTCTTTCCTATAGTAGCAGAGAGCTTCTCCATGATAGGAATTATTTTTTTACATCTCACCCTTTGAGCCCAATCACCTGTTTGACTTTTTAGATATTGCAACTTCATTATTTCCTAGAATGAAAAATATTTATTGGGTGTCCAAATCATGTAGACTTATTTCTATATTTTTACCTAGCAAGTGAATTGTAAATTGCTCTCCAAGAGACCTAATGGATTTCCCTATTAAGCTAGATGCTGTGATGACTAAACTGATAGATTATTTATCTAAAATTTATGTGGGCGCTTGAGGTTCTAAGGGGTATGAACTTATGATAAAGGAGCCTAAAACTTATGGACCAATGACCAGTCATTCATAAGGTATCAATATACCTGGTTAATGAAAGATGCTATGAACACCAGGGAATATGTGAAGAGAAGCAGTGTCTTTTTTTTTCAGGGAAGTCTGGTGTTATTCAAGATATATATGATTAGAAATGACCCTAATACAGGGATTTTTATGTGATAGATAATTTAGCTGTAGTTCACCTGGACAATACATGTTTTCATCTGTGTTGTCTCTGGACTATTTATCAACTCTGCCACTGGGAGCCTAATCTCACCCAGGAAAATGAGCCTATAGTAAAAAGTGTCCTATTTTATGCAGGTAATATGTTTGTGCACTGCAGATTCAGTGTGGTGAATGGTAAAAACTAACTCATTCTCAAATGTGCCAAAATTCAGACAATTACATTCACATACATCCTTTTAATTAAAATAGGCAAATATTATAAATTTAAATGTACTCAAATGATGGATAATAAATGAGGAGTAAATAATAAACTGAAATAAACTTAATTAAAATGGTAATGTATGGACCTTCCTTGAAGATGAAATTTTTCAATTTAGCTGAAAAAGATGAATGATTTGAAGCTGTGGTCTTGCTTAGAGTGTTTGGGATAGGTATCCACAGAGCAGCCATGAATTTGGATGGACTGTGCAGTGCTCCCCTCTAAGGCATAGAGTTGACCCCGGTACTAGAAAATAGAATGAAAAGCAATGTCCCGGAGGGCTTTGTGATGGATATCATAGCCACCTCCTCTCCCTCCACTGTGATTATTTATTCTCTGCACTATAAAAATGATATACGACCCAGCAACAATTACCTAACCATTGAATTCTTCTGCTTAAAAATTTCATTGTGATTGGATTAATGACTGTGTGAGGATAAATGAACAGATGATCAGAATGGTGGCAGTTAAACAAAAGGCCCATGTCAGTTTTAAGAGTTAGTTAGAAGGTGTCTCATGATATACAAATCTCCACGTGAGGAAATCTTAACATTCCTGTAGGAAGAGTGTTTTCATTTCAGACATTTCCCCTTGTTCCCTAGGAGTGTTTCCTTTAGGCTGAGCCCATATCTAAATTTCTGCCTTTTTGAATCATATATATCTGTATATGTCAATATAATAGTTCCTAGCTATATGCTGCTATTTAAATTGTTTACATAAATCAAAGTTAAATAAAATTTAAATTTCACTTCCTTTGTCATAGTAGGCTATTTACAAGTGTACAATAGCCATATGCAGCTATATTGAATGGTGGAGATATGGAAGAATAACTTTTTTTCTATGAAGCTTTTTCATACTGTTATTGTAGTTTCCCTTCCTCTCTTCTTTTCTAGCTTACACCTTGTGGGGACAGAGCCAGGAGTGCAGTTTCCAGGCTCTCAACCTCATGTGGAAAGGTGCTGGCTCAGGTAGTAAATGGCCATCAACTGTGATTGGATGGCCATCAACTGTGGCTAGTTGGCCGTCAGCTGTAACCAGTGAACTAAT
Source organism: Rhinolophus sinicus (assembly GCF_057876585.1). NCBI lineage: Eukaryota > Metazoa > Chordata > Mammalia > Chiroptera > Rhinolophidae > Rhinolophus > Rhinolophus sinicus. The sequence goes on from NC_142516.1 coordinate 155,521,595, forward strand.
ATAACTGTTGTGGCTGCGCTAGCAGAAAAATGGGGGCTAGCAAGAAGATGGTGGCTGAGTCAACAAGCGGCAGAGTGAGGGTTGCGGATTGTGGGGCTCTTGTTTCCTATTTCTCCAACCCAGCCGCCAGTGAGACTATAGTGGTATCACTCCCCTGTCTATGGCTCCGTGGGTATTCCTTTTTGGCCTCACAATGTCCTGCCATCTTATGTGGGGAACGGGACCAGAGATCCCGCAGGCCGCCCCACATGACACACCTCCTGAAATTTTTCAGCTATTCCTTTACCTCTGAACTACCAAAGTCACTTGTAGTTCTCATAAATATAATTCTCATAAACCATGGACAATTTGAATACCTCAGAGGCAGCTCAAATGAATATCTCTACAACCCTGGATTGCTTCTAGTCTTTGTCATATCAGTCAATAGAAACAGTATTTGCATAATTGCTTTCCCCCAAATCTTGTGTCATCTTTTATTACTACTTACTCTCTCTCACATTGAAAAGTCCTAACATTTCTAGTCTCAAAATACCAACCGTAGCTCCATCCTGTTTATATCACTTGGGAAACCTGTCTAGTACATGCCACCATCATCTCGAGGTCTGAAAAAATACAGCAGCTTTTTTTTTTTTTGACATGACTGCTTATATTCTTGTTCTCGAAACTGTTTTTTGCCTATTAGTTTTTAAAGGTAAACAGTAACAACCCACACCATCCGTATGTCATATTTAATCTGCTATGTGTGACCACTGAAGCACATCACACATTCTTTTAATAAAACCTATGCAATCTACTGATTGCAGGAAGTATACCATAATGGTTAAGAAGGGAGGCTCCTTGCCAACCTGCTTAGAGTATAATCTTTTTTCCCCTCCCCCTCCCCAACGCCAAACACCTTAGCGTGTAACCTTAACTCAGAGACTTCCTGGTGATATGGTTTTGATTAATTTACTTAAACTGCTTATTTCAGTTCTTCATTGTCAAATGAACATAGGAATAGTTCTTTCTCAAAAGATTGTTGTGAGGGACAAATGAGTTACTTCACATACAGCACTTGGACTAGTACCTGGCACAGAGTAATTGCTTAGTAAATATTCAATATTATTTTTGCCAGAGCCAAAAAAAAGTACAGCATGATCTGGACTCTACCTCCTCCTCTTCTTCTTATTCTCCTGATCATTCATTTTACACCAGATTCAATGCCTACCCTCTGATCAATTTCTCTTACCTGCCAAGTTTTTTTTTTAGCTCTGAATTTTCACTCTGAGCCTGAAATGTTCTTCTCTGTTTTCGCCATGCTGGCTTATTCTCAGCCTTCTTTGGTTAGTTGTCACCTTCCCAGTAAACTCTCCCCCAAACCTTTGTATTCCCATCTGTCATATCCTATAATCCTATTTTAATTTATTGCTTCTGAATCATTATCCATATATTTAATTACTCAATTATCTATGTTCATTTCGTCTGCTGTTCTCTCTGGTTCAGCTCTATTCCTCAATGTCTCTTAGATAAGAGATCACAATAAAAATTCATTGACCTGCTCAATGAAAACATGAGTTAGTGAGTTTATTGATAAACCCAACACTTTAGGTATTCCATGAATAGAACACAGAGAGTGGAATTAAAATTCACTCATTTCACATATTACTTTTGTGTGATAATGCTTTAAGGTAGCACTTTTCCAGTATTTACTCATAGTGAGTTGATTCTGAATCAAAATCTCTATGTATTTTTTAAACATATGCATCCATTTTTGGGATTTGAGGTTCAATTTCTTATAAAAAAAATTTTGCTAAAATTTATTTCATGAAATTAAAGCTATTGATGTAATGCATAGACCTAGTGATTATATTCAAAATACAATATTTTATATTGTCCTAGCTCCTTGTATAGCATATTAATTGCCAAGTGAGTGTCAATGTGTTGGTTCAATTAGTAGGCAAGAAATAAGCTGTTAGTACTTGAAATATGAGTATCTGGTAATAAACAGGCAGTATCAGTGTGTAAGCCCTCATTCTCCCACCTTGAACTGATGTTACCTGGGTTCACAGGGTAGTGTCAACCTTATGTATTTACCCACTTGCAGGCAGAAAGTTAGAATCAATAGATTCTAGAAAGGGAAACACTGGCTTGCAGAATAGCTCAGTGAGGTTACTTACTACATAGAGACAGGAAAAGGACTGCCATCTCTTTGGGCTCAGCCAGGTCAAACAGGTGGTATAATCAAAACTAGTGAATTAGCAACCTTTGCCATCTTAACCTCAGCTGTGGTAAAATATCCCTGTGAATTGTCAAATGTGTACGTCTCCTCTCATGTGGAGGCTAGAGTAATCAACAGAAGTGTTCACATTGATCTGGGTCTTTTCTGGGAATGGGACAGAATGGCATTAGATACATAAGGATGGGGTAATTAAAGCCTCCCTTCTTGAATTATTTAAAGTGATTCTTAAATATATTCCTTTATTCAAAAAAGGTACTCCCCCGTCACTACAGTTTACCTTACAATTTCTTTTTTCTCTGAAATTCATTTTTTCAGATATCCATACAAGAATACAAGGTCTTAATCTGAGATCATTTTTAAAAAACAAGGATTTATGTATAGATTGAGAACAACAAAAGATAACCAACCCTCAGAAAAAAATTACAAACCCTTTGATTGCACAGTGGAAAAGTTACTAAATAAAGATAGAGGGGTGTGGAAGGAGATTAATGGCTGTGGATTCATACTGCAGCTGATTAAGTTCGTTGGTGGAGAGGAGACCACACCAGAATGATGAGCTGAGTGACCAAGATGTACCAAGATATTTTCAACTGATCGACTCCACTAATGAAAATGAATACTGGCTTTGGTTGTTATTTTGTCATAAAATATAAAAATAATAACCAGCCATGAAATTATTTTGGTCATCCATTTCATTTTTAACAGTGAAGTAATTTGGGGGCAATTTTGTTCCATTGGTGATTAACTTCATTGCAAAAAACAAACAACAACAACAAAAAGTCTCCAATGTGTAACTGAAGTTGTAACAGAAGTTATTTGTATTTGTGTTGGTTTTTTAACCATGAAAGAGTTAAAGAGGTATTCACTAAATAACTTTCCATCATAGGTTATAAAACTTGAAAAAATAAAGTAGATTAAACTTTAACAGGTAAAGTGGCATTAACAAAAATGGCAACTTTAATAATTTTCATTCTGGATCAAATATAAACAGTTCAAAATGGAGTCATGGAAGTCAGCTTAATTGTTTCAGATATCAAGGCTTAATGATGATTTTTAAGTATATGTCAGGTGCTGGGGCTATCAAATTAAATTGTACATTAAAATTCACACTATTATAGGGGTTATGCATAAGTCTTTGTAACATTTTGTAGTTCTCATTTAATATGCAAAATATTATTTAAGTATTAAACTGAGTTAAATTATTGAACAGAAAGTATTAAAGATTAAGAAAATTAATATCAGATAAAGTTCATCTTAATATATGGGTCACAGATAGCTATTAAAGATATGCTTTTAAAATATTTATACATTATATTCAATTCATTTTTTCTGGATAATATCAAAATTGTTACCTTACATAGTATCATTTTGTAACCTAAGGAAGTAATGCTGTATGTTGTTCAGATGAAATATGAGGTCTGACAGCTAACTTGGCGAACTTGCCACCGTGAGTTTATATTGGCAGCACTGTACAAACAGCTCAATAAGGTTTCATAAGCTTGGTGTATCAGTGTCTCACAGCTGTGTTCATGTCAGCATGTGGTGGTGTCTTGCTGAGTGGTGTTCTTTATTGTAGTTGCGTGTTTTTGTGTGCCATTGTGAGAATGTCTGAGCTTGAATTAGAGCAATGAACAAACATTAATTTCTTATTAAACTTGGCAAGAGTAGAAGTGATATCACAAACATGTTAGTCAAAATTTATGGGAGTAATGCCATGAAGAAAATGGCAGGGTACAAATGGATCAAATGTTTTTCTGAGGGGAGGGAATGCATCACTGATGAAGACAGGTCAGGGCAGCCAGTAAGGAGCAGAATTGACAAAAACATTGCAAAAACTTGTCAAGTTACGTGTCAAAATCGTCAGCTGTCTGTGAGAAGCATAGCAGACCAAGTAGACATCAATAGAGAAACAGCTCGGAAAATCTTAACTGAAAATCTTGGCATGAGAAAGGTGTGTGCAAAAATGTTCCCGAAGGAGCTCACTGATGAACAAAAGCAAAGGAGAGTAAAAGTTTGCCAAGACCTTTTGGAGAGACAAGATGATGTTTTGGGCCATGTTATTGCTGGTGATGAAACATGGGTGCACCGATACAACTCTGAAACAAAGGGTCAAAGTGCACAATGGAAGTCAGCCAATTCTACGCGACCAAAAAATTTCTGTCAGTCCAAATCAAGAATCAAAACAATGCTGCTAACCTTTTTTGATATCAGAGGAATTATTCATTATGAATTTGTACAAACTGGATAAACAGTTAACCAAGTTTACTATTTGGAAGTGCTGAAGAAGCTGTGTGAAAAGGTTAGACAAAATAACCTGAACGTTTCACCAACAATTCATGACTCTTCCATCACGACAATGCACTATTTCACACACTGTCTGTGAGGGAGTTTTTAGCCAGTAAACAAATAACTGTATTGGAACACTCTCCCTACTCACTTGATCTGGCCCCCAATGACTTCTTTCTTTAACCAAAGATAAAGGAAATATTGAAAGGAAGACATTTTGATGACATTCAGGACATCAAGGATAATATGAGACAGCTCTGATGGCCATTACAGAAAAAGAGTTCCAAACTTGCTTTAAAGGGCATACTAGGTGCTGGCTTTGGTGCATCGCTTCCCAAGGGGAGTACTTCAAAGGTGACCGTAGTGAAATTCATGAATGATGTAGCACTTTTTCTAGGATGACTTCGTGAATGTGGTTGTCAGAACTCATAAACTATTACATTTATTTTAGATGTATGTTTATTGAAAAGTAATTGTCCAAACTCATACACATGTATTTTCCATATTTATATATTTTTAATCTAATCTTTCAAGTCCCGAAGTAAAATATTCCTTAATTTTGTTTATGCTTTTAGAATTTTTGCTTTTTGGGGGTGCAACCCTGTTACAGTATTTATTGGCATATAACATTTGATGACTGCATTCCCACTTTGTGCATGGAAGTTATCCTTATCACATAATGTATTTTACTGCTTCTGAAATTGGCCTTGGATTCTACGTGGTCAGATATTAATATATTTTTGTTGTCTCATTTTGACTGGTTTATTTGTAATACCTTTTATAGTTTTAGTTTTTACTATTTCTTATCTATGCCTATTTATTTTAGATGTTTTTTTCTCATATTGTAGAGAAAATAAGGTGGAGGCAAAAATACCAATCTTCAATCTTTTGGTGGAGCGTTTGCCTCCATACTTTATATGCTGCTGCCTGAGAGTCTGGCTTCCAAGACAACACATCTAGATGCTAACTGTGTCCCTCCCAGAGCCTGCCTGGGGAGCATTTCCACTGTTTTCTCCCTCTGGCCTGCTCCAACAATAAAAACAAGTTGTCAGTATCTCCCTAAAAGGAACTTATTCACACATCTTAATGCCCAATCTTTTACCATTGCCACCCGAGGGATTGGCACTCAAATCATCCAGCTCTAATAGCCAATGGGGCTTGCATTCATGAGTCCCAAAGCAGTATATCAAACAAAGTGAGAGTTTTCAAAAGAGCACAGGAGCCAAACCTGTGGCTATATATCTGAACTCAGTGCGGAGGGAGCACCAAAAATACCCATCTCAGTTTCTCCCTGGAAGGGGTTTGGCTGCATACTTTAGAAGCTACTGGCTCTTAAACAGGATGCACCTATGTATTGATTGTGGTCCTCCTCTTTGGAATCCTGACGTGTTTGGGGCACACTGCTAACTACTGGGAGCTCCTAAGAACAAAACTGGCATTTGGGACAGTCTCAAAGGTTTGAGAGGCAGTGAGGAGCTTGGGTCATCCTGATTGATGAGGGTCAACTTTATCTGAGAGCATTATATGAAGATTGTGAGAAATGGTTGTTTTAGCTATGCATAGAAACCAACACAGAGAGGCAAGGAAATGAAGAGATAAGGGAATATGTTCCAAGTAAATAACAAGACAATTCTCCAAAAACCAATATTATTGAAACAGAAATAAGTGATTTATCTGATACAGAGTTCAGATAATAGCCATAAGAATTTCAGCTAAGAGAAAAGAAATATTAGAAAATGTCAAACAAAAATCATAGAAATTAAGAATAAAATAACCGTACTGAAAAATTCAATAGAATAAAAATTATAAAAATCATGCAATGTCCCCACGCAGCAGCCTAACCATTTGTCTCCTTGTACCTGCCCCCAAGAAAAGGAGAGACAGATCCTTTTAGGGACTTGCTTAACCTTTGTATTTGCACTGTGTGCCTCCCTGTTTGGTCCCAAAAAGATGGCTGGTCAACCAATGACGGGTATGACTTTCCACGTGGAAAGCAACCTAAGACAGGCTCAGTCAAGTGGGGATCAACAGGAGAACCCATGGGGTTCATAGAGGTGGGCACAGACCTCCCCTTTCCCCAGGTGAAGAAAAGCCTCTGCCTCTGTGGCTGCATTCCTTCCCAAAACCTGCAGGGTAAGAGATTCAATGATGTGCTCTCCATCTATTCATTCATATATATATATATATATATATATATATATATATATATATATATATATATATATATATATATGTTTTGTCCCTTGGGGAAGTTGAGACTTAAGGTCCAGCTGCCTGCAGGCAAGGGTGATTGACTTGAATCAGTTTTCTATTTTAGTATATGGAATTCACAGATATTGAGATTGACAAGCTTTATCTCCTTTGCTTCCCCACCTAACTAATAATAAAAACTAATGTGTAGGCCCGATTAGGCACCCCAGCCCAGTCTTTGAGGCTGCCGGTCCCTTGGCCCTCACACTTAAACTCTATTCATGGCTACTGCCTTTTCTTAACCCTGTGCCACCCTCCTCGCTCCCCACAACCCTCGTCGTGCTGGACGCGACAATGTGATCATCTCAATAGATGCTGAAAAAACATTTGAAAACATTCAGCATGTTGTCATGATAAAAACTCTCAACAAACTGGGTATTGAGGGAATGTACCTTGACATAATAAAGGCCACATATGACAATCCCAGAGCTAACATCATCCTCAATGGTGGAAAGCTGAAAACTTTTGTTTTTTTTAGGTTCAGGAAAAAGACCAGGGTACCCACTCCCACTAGTCCTATTCAGCATAGTATTGGAAGTCATAACTAGAACAATTGAAGAAGAAAAAGAAGTGAAAGACATACAGATTGGAAAAAGAATAAATAAAATTGTCTCTGTTTACAGATGACATAATATTATATAAATAAACACCTAAAGATGTTATTGAAAACCTGTTGGAACTAATAATTGAATTCAGTAAAATTTCAGCATACAAGATCAACATACAAAAATCAGCTGTGTCCCTATATACTAAAAAGGAACTATCAGAAAGACAAATTAAGAAAAAAATGCCATCTACAATAGCATCAAAAAGAATAAAATGTTTAGAAATAAATTTTACCAAGGGAGTGAAAGATCTATGCACTGAAAATTATGAAACACTGATGAAAAAAATGAAGACACAAATCAATTAAATATATTCTATGTTTACATATTGGAAGAATTAATGTTATCAAGATGACCAGTCAATCCAAAGTGATCTATGGATTCAGTGCAATAATTATCAAAATTCTAATTTTGGTATAGGAAAAAAGAAAGTAAAAAAAAAAAAAAAAAGTAGGGAAAAACAAACAAACTAAAATTCAGATGGAACCACAAAATACACCAAATAGCCAAATAAATACTGAGAAAGAAGAACAAAGATGGAGGCATCACACTTCCTGATTTCAAACTATACTGCAAAGCTAGAGTAATCAAAACAGGGTCATACTGGCATAAAAACAAATACATAGACCAATGAAACAATAAAGAGCCCATGCATATATGGTCATTTAATATTTGACAAAGATACGGAGAATATACGAGTACAACTGAGAGAGCATAGTCTCTTCAATTAATAGTGCTGCGAAAACTGGATATTTACATGCAAAAGAATGAAGCTGGACCCCTATCTTACACCATACTCAAAAATCAACTCAAACTAGATTAAAAGATTTGAATGTAAGACATGAAACTCTAAAACTCCTAGAAGGAAACATAGGGGGTAAGCTGCTAGACATTGGTCCTGGCAATTTTTTTTTTTTTTAATTTTTATTGGGGAATATTGGAGAACAGTGTGCTTCTCCAGGGCCCATTAGCTCCAAGTCATCATCCTTCAAACTAGCTGTGGAGGGCACAGCCCAACCCTAACTCCAGTCGCTGCCCTCAATCTTTGGTTGCAGGGGGCGCAGCCCACCATCCCTTGTGAGAATTGAACTAGCAACCCCACTGCCAAGAGCTTGCACTCCAACCAACTGAGCCATCCGGCTGCCTCCATTTTTTTTAATTTTCTTTTTTGATTTGACATGAAAAGCAAAAACAACAAAAGCAAGATAAGGGGTACATAATCAAGTTAAATGTCCTCTGCACAGCTAAGGAAGCCATCAACAAAATGAAAAGGCAACCTATGGAATGAGAGAAAATATTTGCAAATCACATGTACTATAAGGAATTAATACCTGAAATATACAAAGAACTTATGCAACTAATATAATAAAAAAACAAGCACAATTAAAATACAGACAAAGGACCTGAATAGGCATTTCTCAAAAGAAGACATATAAATGGGCAACAGTTATATAAAAAAGAGCTCAACATTCCTAATCATTAGGGAAATGCAAATCAAAATTATAATGAGGTATCACCTCATACCTGTTAAGATAGCTATTATCAAAAGATAAGAGATAACAAATGCTAATGAGGCAGAGAAAAAGGAATCCTTGTATGTTGTTAGTGAGGATGTATGTACATAGGTAGAGCTTCAATGGAAAACAGTATGGAGGTTCCTCAACAAATTAAAATTGAACTACCATAAATTCAGCAATCCTATTTGTGGGTATATATCCAAAGGTAATGAAATCACTATCACAAAAGGTATCTATACTCCTCTGTTCATTACAGCATTATTCATAATAGCCAAGGTATGGAAACAAACCAAGAGTTTGTTAAAGTTTGAATGGATAAAGAAAATGTAGTCTTTATAGACTATGGGTTAATATTTAGCCTTAAAAAAGAAGGAAATCCTGCCATTTGCAATAACATGGATGAACTCAAAGGGCATTATGCTGAGTGAAATAAACTGGCAGAGAAAGGCAAATACCTCATGGTAATACTTATATATAAAATCCTTTAAAAAGTAGTTGAACTTATTAAAACAGAAAGTAGAAAAGTGATTGCCACGGACTCGTGTTTGGGGGAAACAGGCAGAGGATTGTAAAAGAGTACATACAAGCTCTAAGATGAGCAAGTTCTGAGGATCTACTATATAACATAATCACTGTAGTTGATAATACTGTCTTGTATAATTGAAATTTGTGAAATGAGTGGAACTTAAGGGTTTGCATCAAAAAAGTAAACAAATAAATATCACATATTTAACTCAAAGTAAAATGAATAAAGTAGAAGGTAGAATATTAACAAAATCAATAGCCAATTATAAATAAACTTTTAAATAAAGAACATTCAATAAAGAATAAGCAAGATAAGCACAATAAAACTAGTTAAAATATTAAATTAGAAGTAAAACTCTAAAAAGTGTGCTTAAAATATAAAAAAGTTTGTTATTTAATGCATATTTAAAGGGTACTTGGGATCAAAGTAGCAAGGTTATTTGAATAAAAGCAGATGAGAAGAGCTGAGAGATTTGCTTTAGCGCCTTCCTGGATTTGACTTTCAATTCATCTCAATACCTATGCTATATGTTACTTAGTCATTATGTGATAACTTTCTCACTCAAAAAGTATATTTAGTAATATTACTTAGCTATTCAAATTTATGTGAATATTACATCTTTGAAGTGCTTAATACTTATGTAAATAAACCTAATGTGACTACTCAATAATTGTAAGCTAATATGACATAAATTGAAAATCGTAAGAGAATATTTTCACAACAACAAATTTAAAATCCTAGGTTAAATACACAATTTTGTAGGAAAACACAAATTTTCAAAATTAATTAACAATAAGCTGCCTCTTGCTATAAAACAATGTACTTTAAAACAATTAAAGTCATGAATTAGGAATGATATGTATAAAACTCCCAAATTTTATAGCAGATTCCAAAATTTTCCAAATTCTAGAAATAGAAAATTCTTATTTTATATAAAGACTTTCCGAGACTAGTATTACCTTGATATTGGAATGTTCTTTGTATATACCAATTTATCTTTGAAAGAGTTATAGGACTTTAAAGTACATTATTTTAAAATGTCTCATTATATCAAAATTCTCCCACCTTGGATTTCAAAGTATTTAATAGACTTGATAATAATAATACTAGGATTAATTTGATATTCATAATGAAAATGTGTTTATAATAAGAATATAAACATAATAGTAAAATCATGTTTATTCCAAATTCTACTTTCTATTTTTTTAATCTCCAATCAATTTTTTAGTAAGAAAAAATATCTAAAAACAAATGAATCAGTTTTCTTTGGCAAACACACTTTGGGGCCCTCTAATATGAAGAATTTGAAGGCCTAAACTCACTTTTCCCAACCCCCTGAAGTGATCTTCACTGTGTAACTATTAATGAGTCTATGTTTCACATTTACAACTTTTCTATTCCTAATGACACTGTCAGTTCCTTGAAAGAAAATATGTTAGATATTACCTTAATTTTATGAGAAATGCAAATAGATAATGTTGCACTAAATAATGTAATTTTTAAAGTGGAAAATAAGAGTATTAGAACAAGTGTCTCAGTGTAATGACTTCCATGTTTGTAATCACCTTCAAGTAGTTTAAACTCATTAAAATTTTAAAGTTTCAACTTTGAAATTTTCTTCTGATCCCAATGGTCTTCTGTTTTCATTCAAATATACCTATGGAACTTTTTTTTTCCCCATTGTTACTTTTGAATGTTGTTTTATTACCACAAGCCATTTGTTTGTCTTATTTCATAGCTTATATTCAATTTTCAACCTTTTTCAATGAAATGTTAGTCATTTAACTTCCATTAGTGTATTCCATCCAGTTTGAATCAGATGATTGGCTTAGTGATTGTTTTATTACCTTTATTACCAAACCTCCCCTTAATTTTCACTAAAGAAAAAAAATAATAAACCCCATATTTGAAACAGACTAGAAAACAGAGATAGACAAGCACGCAGACACATTTTGAAATCAAACAAACTATTATCGTGTTTTAAAAACAGTTACAAGTTTCCTTTTTTAAGGAAAAATAGTTGTTGTTTTCTTGAAAATATTCCTCCTTAACATGCAAAAGAATCATTAGGAGATTTTGTTAAAATTCTTTGAATTTTATTTTTTTTCTCAGTATGTGAAACACTTCAAACAGTATTCTCATACGGTAGTGTAAAGTCCTGTTAATCCATGTCTGGTTCTTGAACCAGCATCATCACCATAACTGAGAATGAGTGAAAATACAGAATCTCCTTTAATTATATACAAAGACTAAACATTTCAAGCCTTTAATAAATATCGCAGAAATCATTATTAATCTGTCCAAAAAGTACTCTATTTTCTATTTTCCATCTTGTACATTCTTAATTATTATCAACTTAATTCATAAACATTTCATTTCCCAGAATTTCTAAATGCTTTTAATATGCTTCTTGATTCTCAAACATTTCTGTCATATTCTACTTTCATAACCATATCAACTCTTATCCAACAAACTTTCAGTGATTCTTCAATGCATACTGAATAAAACCAAGTTCCTTTGTTTTATAGTTAAGATTTGCCATATTACATCTCTCAGCTTTCCCTTTTAACATTATGTCAATAATTCTTCATATACATCCTACATTTCTGGTATCTGGCTTGTCTTTGTCCCTCTAACATGCATTATAATTTCCTAGCTTTTAGCATTAATTTTTATGCCAGGAAAGAATGAAAGGTATGGTCCAATGGTGCAAAAAAATCTCAGAACACCAAATTGGCTTAGAAGTTGTATTTGAAGTTTATCTCCTATTCCAGAAAAACATTATATCTCAAAGCACTGGGATACCTCTCAAATGAAAGTGATTTCCACATATTTAAGGAACTGTGGAAAAATCAGAAAAATATAGAAAGATAGTGATAGGTGGGGAGAATTTCATTTTTTAACTAGAATCTAACGTGTACATGCAAACTATAGCCCACTTCTATTGATTTTAAAAGAATGTAGCAAGGGAGGGTGACAAATGCAATATACATCAGGATTAAATATGAATTCATAGAAGTTTCAAAATAGAGGAAATATGTAACAATATAGAGGACAAGGAAACATAGAGAGAAAAATGGGTTTAAAACCATTAGGAATTATTTCTTTCATCATATATTGTGTTCTCACATGTAGTAATTCAGATTAACATTTTTTTTCTTTATAAGTGTGAATACATTTTTCTCTACTTCTTTAAGTGATGAGATAAGCTTGTCTAATAGAATATCCTTCACTTCCATCCTTCCAACATTCACACAACTCTCATACATTGCACATTGGCAACCCTATCTCCTTTTGTATGCCAGATTCAGATTTTCATACTTCAGCTAGTGCAAGAACATTTGGAGCTATTACATGAAGTTGCTGCCTGCTGGCCCTAAAAACTCAGTTTGGTGCAAGTTATCAGTATGTGTATTTTTGAAGGATTTATTTCATTCTTCTCATATAATTTTATAAAATGAGCATAAAATGAAAACAATTATAATATTCTTTGATCAGTTTAAAAAACATGGTTTATCTTTGATAAAATAGAACAAAATTGCAATTCATCGGCCATGTCTAAAATCGTTAGCCTCAAATGGACAATTTTTGGACTGAAGCTAGTCAACATTTGATTCAACTTCAAAGAAAAAATAATGAAATTTAAAAAATTATATGAATTTCTATAAAGATAGCTGTAATATAATTTATAAAGCAGCTGGTGTAATAATGAGGCATATTGTCTGTTTCTATATTGTGAACTCTATATAGAATCACACTTGGTTATCACCTTAATATGCATATTTTGATTTATTCAGTTTTTTCAGAATTTATGATTAAACAGCATGGGGAGCTGTGAAAGTCTTGCCTTTGTGGCAGAATTATTTTCTGTTAGGAGCTCATGCGGCACTTTTAGCATGAGTTCCTTTCTTCATGCTAAGATTGACAAGACTTTTATGCAGTCAACAGAGTTCATCCTCTATGTCCAAGTAGAACCGTCCAGGGCCATTTTAGCCAATCCTCTGCTGTAGATCAATGTAGCGTTAAACTTTCGTGTCTGTAACACCCAAAACTTTGGATTACTATTCTTAAATTTTATTGAAGTATAACAATAGAAGTGACAAGGAGTATTATTTTATAACAATTCCAGCAAAAACAAATATCACAAAGTCTGAGAGTTTGTGTTTAAGGTATTAATTACCTTAGTTTTTACAATGTATTAAACACACAATAAATTAATACAAAAAACCTATAATTAAGAGTATATGTAACACATGCATAAAAATAAATAAGTTAAAAAATGTGTATTATTTAAGAGATTAAATATTTTCAATAAGATTTCACCCAGAATTAAAGTGACAGCTCTCTCCAGAGTGTACTCTATTTTTTTTGTTGTTGCTGTTGTTATTCTGATAAACTTTATTTAAAACTGAGCCAAATTTAATCCGGGGGTCACAGTTTGTCAATCCTTGATTTATATGCTGATATGTTTGTTATACAGCTGTTAAAAACTATGTTGTTGTTGTTTTTTTTGTTTGTTTGTTTTTTTTAGCCTTTACAGGGATCTTTTTTTTTAAGTTTTGTTTCTTTTTTTAATGGATCCTTCCAAACAGTTTCCGTTATTTTAATAAATTTATGTAATATAGATACAAACACATAATTTATATTTTGCATACATTGAAATATGCCAGATTCAGATTTTCATACTCCAGCTAGTTTAGAGCTATTACGTGCTGCTGTCTGCTGGCCTTAAAAATTCAGTTTGGTGCAAATCATCAGTATGTGTATTTTTGGATGATTTATTTCATTCTCATATAATTTTATGAAATGAGCATAAAATGAAAACAAGCTGTAACAATCTTCTCTGTAACAACCTTTTCCCTATGCCTTACAAAATTTTGTCTTTTCAGCACATATAGACCTACTACATTCTTTTTATTTATTTTTTCTGTTTTATTTTAAGATTTTTATTAAAAATATAGCAAACATATATTATATTAGTTTCAGGGGTACACCATAGTTATTCAACATTTATATACCTAAAGAAGTGATCACCATGATAAGTCCAGCAAACATCTGACACTGTACTATGCCATCACAATATTATTGATTATATTCCTCATGCTGTATATTACATCCCCCTGACTATTTGTTTTATACCTGGAAATTTGGATGACTTTCCCCTTCCCATTTCTCCCCTTTTTAAATTTTTCCATTACAGTTGACATTCAATATCATTTTTATTAATTTCAGGTGTACAGCATAGTGGTTAGACTTTTATATAATTTAAGAAATTATCCCCCTGACTAGTCTAGTACCTACCTAGCACTATATATAGTTATTATCATATTATTGACTATATTCCCTGTGCTTTACATCCTCATGACTATTTTGCAACTGCCAATTTGTACGTCTTAATCCCGTCACCTTTTTCACCCTGCTCCTCAACACCCTCCAATCTATCACCCCAACAAATCTAGTACCCATTTGACATCATACATAGTTATTACCATATTATTGACTATATTCCTTATGCTATACCCTACATCCCAATAACTACTTTGTAACAACCAATTTGTACTTCTTAATCTCTTCCCCTTTTTCAACCCCCTCCTCAACCCACCTCCCATCTGGCAACCATCAAAATGTTCTCTGTATCTATGAATTTGTCTCTGTATTGTTTGTTAATTTTGTTCTTAGATTCCACATATAAGCAAAATCACATTGCATCTGTCTTTGTCTGAATCTCCACTCATCACAACATTTTCATCCATGCCATCACAGATGGCAAGAACCCATTCCTTTCTATGGCCGAGAAATATTTCATTTTATATATGTACAACCTCTTCTTTATCCATTTATCTACTTCTGGACACCCAGGCTGCCTCCATATCTTGGCCATTGTAAACAATGCTGCAATGCACATATGGATGCACACGTCTCCTTCAAGTAGGGTTTTAGGTTTCTTCAGATAAATACCTTGAAGTGGGATTACTGGGTCCTTCATTGTCCCTTTTAATAGACTTTGTTTTAAAATCTATTTTGTCTGGTATAAGTATTCCTACCACTGCTTTTTTTGTTTCTTTCATTTCCATTTTCATGAACTATCATTTTCCATCCCTTCACTTTTCATTTGTGTGGGTCTTTCAATCTGAAGTGAGTCTCTTGTAGGTAGGATATGTAAGGGATTTGTTTTGTTATCCATTTACCCTCCTATGTCTTTTGAGTGGAGCATTTAATCTATTTACGTTCAAAGTAATTGTTGATAGAAATGTAGCTATTGCCATTTTATTCATAATTTTATTGTTTTAATTTTTATTTTAATTTTTATTTTTTATCTTAAAAAGTCCCTGTAACATTGTTTGTAATACTGGTTTGGTGGTGAGGAACTCCTTTTGCTTTTTCTTGTCTGGGAAGCTTTTTATCTCTCCTTCTGTTCTCAATGATAGCTTAGCTGTTTAGAGAAACCTTGGTTGTAGGACCTTACTTTTCATCACATTGAATATTTTGTGCCAATCCCTTCTGGCCTGCAAATTTTCTGTTGAGAAATCAGCCCACTGTCTTATGGGAGTTCCCTTATAAGTCACTAGTTGCCTTTCTCTTGCTGCTTTTAGAATTGTCTCTGTCTTGAGACTTTGCCATTTTAATTATAATGTGTGTAGTTGTGGGCCTGTTTGGGTTCATCCTGTTTGAGATTCTCTGTGCTTGCTGGACTTGTCTATTTCCTGTGCCAGGTTAGGAATGTTTTCAGTCATTATTTCTTCAAATACGTTCTCAATCTCTTCCTTTCTCCCTTCTCCTTCTGGTACCCTTATGATGCAAATCTTGATATGCTTGATGTTGTCCCAGAGGTCCTTTAAACTATCTTCATTTTTTTTGGATTCTTTTTCTTTTTGCTGTTTCAGTTGGGTGTTTTCTGCTACTTTATCTTCCAAATCACTGATTCGATCCTTTGCTTCATCTAGTCCACTACTGATTCCTTCTAGTTCATCCTTCGTTTCAGTTACTGTATTCTTCACTTCTGACTTTTTTGTTTTATGGATTCTATGTCCTTTTCTATGCTTCTTATCTCTTTGTTGAAGTTCTCACTAAGTTCTTTGAGCATCCTTATAAACATTGTTTTGAACTCTATCTCTGGTAAGTTGCGTACCTCCATTTTGCTTAGTTCTTTTTCTGGATTTTTCTCCTGTTCTTTCATTTGGGATGTATTTCTTTGTTTCCTCATTTGGGCTGACTCTATGTTTGTTTCTCTATATTAGGTATATCTGCTATGTCTCCCAGTCTTGGCCCAGTGGCCTTATGTAGTAGGTGTCCTGTTGGGCCCAGTGGCACAGTCCCTGGTCACCTGCTTCGGATGTTCCAGGGGTGTCCCTTGTCTGGGTTGTGTGTGCCCTCCTGTTGTAGTTGAGTCTTGATTGCTATTGGAATGTCAGAGGGTGGGATTGACCATTAGGCTGACTGGCTGTGGAATTTGGCCACATCCACAGCTTATAGTCTGCTGCATGGGGGGCTTACCCCACTAAGTGGGATTCATCCCAGTGGGCTCTAGTGCCTGTTGAGACCACCCTTTGTTTGTGCCACATATTGCTCTGCTGTGGTCTAACTCCAATCTTCAGTTGTGTTGCTTCTGGGAGCCTCTTGGGAGGGTCTGCCCTGCAGGCCCAGGATATCCACTGCCTGTAACTGTTCTGGGCCTCCCTGGTAGGAGGTACAAAGTGGTCCACAGTCGTTCACTGCCTGTGCTAAACCTGGAGGAGGTACATGGGAGAGGCCACACTGGGAACTGAGGACATCTGCCATCAGTACTGGGCTGGGGTAAATCTGCAAAAAGCAAGGATACCTCGAGACCTGTTGCCAACTGCCAGCTCCCTTAAGTTTCAGCCATTGATAAAGCTTCATGCAGTATGCAAGTTGGGTAAGGCAGTGTCTCAGGGAGTCAGTAGAGTAGGAAGAGTTGTAGTTACCAGATTAATGTAAATTCTGGCTTGATGCCAGTGCTGAGCCTACAGTTATTCAGAAAAAGTCTCAGAACACATTGAAGCCAGTCGCCATCTGCTGGGGGCCTGCCAGACTCCAATAGTTTTCGAAGAAAGAGTGCAATGCTGGCATAGCTGGCTGCTGGTGGAGAAAAGTGCCTCTGGTGTTGGGGGAGTTGGGAGGGGAGGGGTCCCAGTGAGTCAGTAACGAGGAGCAGCAGAGCTCACCAGACCAATCAGGTTCAGATTTGGCCTGCAGAGGTGGGCTCAACACAAGAAATGTGGCATACGCCTGCTGCCTGCAGGGGATGAGGACCTCACCCAGGGAAAATGCTGACTGTCCTCCAGTTCTCCCTACAAAGCAACAGTCCTCAGTCCCATATGCCTCCTGAGTCACTGTCCCTCTGCTGGAGCCCAAGATGAGTGCCTTCAAGCAAGTGAGTCTGTGTGCAGGTTATTTAAGAGGACATCTGGGTCTCTCACAGACTTCCACCCAGCCTGGATGGTTGGTATCCCCACTGTTTTCCACAGCTATGTGTTGTGAAGGCTCCTCTTCTCAGCACCAGTTCTCTGTGCTGGGGAACTTCCATGGCCAAGATATCCCTCCTGATTCTCAACAGCCACATGTAAGTTTGGGGCCCATTTCACATCTGCACCCCTCCTACCAGTCTCATTGTGGGTTCTTTTTTATATTTTTAATTATAAGGCTTCTGTTCTGCTAGACTTCAGATGGTTCTCCAGGTTGATTGTTCTACAGTTGAGTTGTAGAACATGAAAGGGTACAGGCACTGTGTTTATCTATTCTGCCATCTTGGATCTCTCCTACTGTATTTTCTTCTTCTTCCATGTTTATCTAGCAATGGCAAAGCAATCTCTTTTGCATTTTGGATATATCTGTATATTTCTATCTCTATCTTTATGTCTATTTCTGTCTCTATCTCTATCTCATCCATATCTATCTACATCTACATCTATATCTACATCTACATCTATATTACCTATATATAAATCTAAATCTACATCTATCTCTATCTCTATCTCTATCTATATCTTTGGAGCTCTTGGATTTTCTAAAAGCTTAAGTGGTGCTATTAGCTTTAAAAGTTTGTGGAAGAAAAATCATAGCAGAGATATAATGGATTTTTTGGAAAATACATTATTCCAGATACTAAAGGAAATTTCAGGGAGGATTCTGAAATACTGATTATTAGATATTTGGGGAAGTCTAAAAGAAATTTCATTAGGAAACATTTCTGTAAGTGATTTTGCAGTTTTTACATTTATTTTTACCTTTGAATTGAGAAAAATATAATTTACTTGTCTTTTTACTGAGTGCTTTCTAATTGACTAACATCAGCGTAGCCAAACTTTTAATTATGTTATGCTTTATATTTTCAAAGCTCTTTATGTAACCTAGTCATTCATCTGAACATTATGTTAATATGTAGTCAAAGGCGTTTTAATACTGCTGAGCACCCATATATACTTGCAAATGCAGAAACTTCCTTATGACCTTTGTGAAAATTATAAATATGATTACAAATGTCTGAACAGCTAGACAAAACAAACAGCACTGGGTATTCCAGGAGTGTGAAATATAAGCCACAGAGCATCTGTGCTATGATTGTTTAAATCCATATGAAATCTACCTTTGTACAGCAAGCATCTAGTAAGATCAAATATGCAATGGTTTTTGTGAAATGTTAGTCCTAATGCAAAGACATTCTATTTTAATATGATAGAAATCATGACAGATCTACAAAGCCCTGATCGATGTATAATGGCATTTGAATCAGAATAGTTAATTTTTACTTGTTAAGGTCTCTGTGTGGAGACAATTGTGTCTAAAACCAAAAATGATCAGTATATTTTTAGATTGATCTCAAATTGTATATTTTTATGTCATATTAAATAATTTTAAATATATATAATTTTAATAACATCTGAAGTACTCACCATATTAGCTGTTTTTCCCCCTTTTTTTGTAATTCACCTATTCATATGATTTAGCATATTTATAAATTAAGTAGTAAACTCCTAGAAAGCAGCAAGTTTTCTATGCTTCCCTCCCCCTCTTCTTAACATAACTTTGTATTTTTTAGATATTAAATAGATAGCATGACACACAAACATACTACTGGACCTTAAAGTCAGGAAATAGTTTTACATATAAACAAAATCATTAATGAGAAGGAATGATTTTGCTACTCAAATTTCAATATTTTTTAATGTTGTGTGGAAAAATTGCATTAGATTTCCAAAGGTGCTTGACTCTTTTTTTTTTTTTTTTTTTTAAATTAAATTTATTGGGGTGACAATTGTTAGTAAAATTACATAGATTTCAGGTGCACAATTCTGTATTACATCATCTATAAATCCCATTGTGTGTGACTCTTTCTTGAGGGAAAATTTGGAGTCTGTGAGCTGACAATTAAGACTCATCTTTTGGATTAAGAGCTAATCTATTGGATATTGATATTCTTAAACATGATTCATACCAGCATTAAAGAAAAGATTATTTAAATAATATCAATAGCTAGCAATAAACATTTCTAAAGTAAAAACACAAATGTTCTTTCCTCTAATTTTCATAAGAGCAAGTTAAAACTAATATTAATTTCATCAGTATATGACAAGTCTGGTGCTAAGCTTGTTACATCATTTATGTCTGTAACAAATTTCTAAGATGAAATTATTATCTCACTGTTATACATCAGAAAACCTAGCCTTAATAAGGTAAGTGAATTACTGTGGGTGGCAGAGCTACAAAGTGGTGAGGCTGTGGTTGGAACTCAGATCACTTGATTGTAGACTTTATCTCTTAACCATGAGTTCTATTGAACATCCGGCCATTAATAACACCGATTCTCAAGGACTGCATTTTCCTTTTTCTTTTAACACATTTTCATGAATAAAAAATGTTGTCCCATTTATCTCTGATTTTGAATTGAAATATAAATAACATGGGAGAAAATTTTCACACTATTTCCAATTGTACTTCTCACATAGAGACTGACAGAAGGAAGCCATTTCATAATATTATAATAAGTCACACTTGCAAATGTCATTTGATGTGTCAAAGTGAAAAAGTCTGCTCTTTCTGCTGTTTTCTTGGGTGACTTAGCTCTGTCATTTGATTTTAAAAACACATATCTTGACCTATACTGACATTCCTGTATATATATATATATATACAGGCACAGGAGAAAGTATCATGAATTGACATCTTTCTCAGATGATTTAAATCATACTATCATTAATTAAAAGCTTTTTTTCTTTAAATTAAAGTTTATTGGGGTGACAATTGTTAGTAAAATTAAAAAAAAATAAATCTGCCATACTACAGCGAGCTTGTGTAATTTAGCTTTAATTAATTAATTTTATTAAGTGTAATTTTCTCTTTTATCTGTATGAGTGAAACAAAAGGAAGATCTGGGGTTTGAGTACTAGGCGATGGATTAAAAAATACATAACTATATCTCTGTTTAATTTCCTGGTAAAGATATTTTGACATTTTTTCCCCCCACAGAACAAAATTTAAAATGTGTATATACAAAATATTATGATTCTTTCAATAGCACTGATATTTGTGATAGAAGGGGAAAGTTTTACATTACTAAAAGTTCATGATCCTCAGCAATCTCATTAAGCCCCTGTAAAACTTTTAGGAGCAAATAACAGACAAATAATCAAATTGCACTAATTGTTACTATAAATATGTGTGCGTGTGTGTATGTGTTTACTTCTGTGCATGTGTGTTTTGCTGCTGAGAACATAGCAGCTTTTCTGAAGTACATTTCTCTTTTTCATTAGAAGTGAGGCATGAATTCATTTGGAGTCCTAAATTGTTGCAATGATATTTTTGTGAAGACTGGAATTTTGCATTTGTATAGTTACCTTGTTTTTCATTTCTTAAGATGAAAGGGGAATGTTGTAGTTAATACAGGACTAGATCAATGTGTTGGTCAATGAAGCCACCTCCAAAATGTTTTTGTTATTACTATTACACTCTTTCTTTAACTCAAAATATTCACTAGTTCAGTGTAATTCAGTTTAACAAATCTATAGGGTGCTTCCTGTATGCAAAGAGAACATTTGATTATAGCATGATTTTCTCCCACGGTGAACTCTAAAATATATTTCATTGTACCCTTAATATTTTGTAAGTAAGCATTTAAATGTAATGTAGTAGATTGGGATTAGGCTTTCTTTCTTTCTTTCTTTTTTTAATAGAAGGCATTTCTTGTACTGGATTATAATTCTATACTATTTTCTAGAATTGATATTCGTTTTCTTCAACTTCTCAACTGTACTAAATTGGTTTTCTTGACACATTTTAATGATGTTTAACCAAGAGAAGAAAACGTAAGTTGAATATTGGACTAAATTG
Source organism: Rhinolophus sinicus (assembly GCF_057876585.1). Taxonomy (NCBI): domain Eukaryota; kingdom Metazoa; phylum Chordata; class Mammalia; order Chiroptera; family Rhinolophidae; genus Rhinolophus; species Rhinolophus sinicus. The sequence continues at coordinate 155,543,342 of NC_142516.1, forward strand.
ATTTTTCCAACTTTAGGGAACCCCATTCATATTTCAGAATTTTTTTTTCTTCCTAACTGCTGATGCCTTTAAACTTGGGTCAAATAGGCCACCACATATTTTGTATGATTGGAAAGGTATCCTGGAAAAGCCTCACCCCTTAATCCACTCTACATCCATGATATACACACATTGGTAAATATTTCTCCCTCAGACCCAAATATAGGTCATCATTTCCTATCATGTTCTTTGGATTTAGAAACTGAAGACAAGTCCTTTTGTGTAAATTATGAGTGCCAAGTCACTGAGATAATTCCCTTAAGATGTAAGCAGGGACCAAAGATAATTTTTCAGGAACTAGCTAACACTTGGAGAAAGTTTCCCCTAATAACTGTCTACATAGTCAGGCCTACCTGGGGAAGTCAGTCACACCTCTGCAAAAGGTGTGAGTATTCAGGGGAAGAGAAAGTTACCAGAAAGATTAATGAGGACATAACAGAAAAAGTGAAGATACCTATATTTGGTAGAAGTATGGGGAGAAAATATGGAGATACTAGCTCTAACCCTGTCTCCCAATAGCTGTCACTTTAGGCAATTCATAAAACCCTTCTGAAAATATTGCACACGGTGTTTGTATATATAAACTTTAATGGCCCTCCCAATTCCGCAATTCTTAATATTTTATCTTGTAAAAATATCTCTGCTGCTATTCAATTCTAAGAAATAACAGCAAGGAAGGCAGAAAGGGGAGGAAATTATCCATCATTGATCCTGATTATACTATAACTACTAGCATTGAATTTTAATAATACAAAGAAATCACAGCAGATGCTGTGACAGGAATAAAAGAGAAAAAAAAAGGGGAAGAGTTCCCTAATACTCAAACATAAACTTATTGCTTTATCTCAAATCACCACCAATAGCACTTTTCTTTTAAATGTCATCATGAGGAGACTTTCATAGTTTTCTGGTTTTCTACACAGCTGGGGATTGTAGAGAAAAGATTTATTTGGACAATGTTAATTTGACACATGAGATACCACCTGCTGTCTGTACGGTATATTTTTTTTGCTAACTCTAAAATGGCTCTGATGTTATTGTTTCTTCAGGTACAGAAGGAAATAAGCCACCCCACCACTACTATCCTGCATTTGCCCTCCTCTTCGAAAAATGCAGAGGCGTGAAAAGGTAATTCACTGGATGGGGATGAAAGATCAGGATGATGTATTTATATACTATATATAAAACATATAGTAAATACATATATGTATATATTAAATATATATATATATATATATATATATATATATATATATATATATATACACATACATATTTACCTTAATGCTAACAATGAGCTTACAAAGCACGCACAACCTGCTTCTGTGATACTTTGTTGTGTAAGGTTCAGGGCCCAACAATCAGCTCTCAGTCCTTCATAAGATGATTCTTCTCTGCCACTTTCATTCCTGAAACTAATAGGTATATCATAAGAGTGTTTATTAACTTTATGTGCTAACTCAAGTAGGCTAAGGGATGCCCAGGGAGCTGGTAAAACATTATTTCAGAGTGTGCCTTTGACCAGTGTTCTTGAAAGAGATCAGCATTTGATTCAGTACATTGAGTAGAGAGATCCATCCTCACTGACATGGGCAAACATTATCCAATCTGCGGGGCCTAATAGTAGCATAAAAAGCAAGAGGAAGGGTGAAATTTTTCTGTTCTTGAGCTGGGCTGGCTATCTTCTCCAGACCTCAGATATGGGAACTCCTGGTTCTCCGGTCTTTCGGCTCCAGGCTAACACCAGTGACTACTACCATTCTCAGGCCTTTGGACTTGGACTGAATTATACCTTCATGTTTCCTAGTTCTTGGCTTCTGCAAGGCAGATTGTGGGACTTCTTGGTATCCACAACCATGTAAACTAACTCCTATAATAAACTATAATAAATCTCCTTTCATACACAGGAGAATACACATATATATGTATATACATATATATATATATATGTGTGTGTGTGTGTGTGTGTGTGTATATATATATATATATATATATATATATATATATATATATATTGTTCCAGGGGATCCAAAAAAATGTATACAAGTGGACACTTTGGTCAACATTGCTCAAGCAGTAGTTCGCCCTAATCAGAAGTGTCTGAACGCTGATGGTAACCCTTTGAGCACCTCTTGTAATTGCAGAAGTCACATGTGACTTGTATTCATCTTTTGTTGTTGATATATACTGAATATTACAATTTTAATACAGTTTTCCTTTCTTAAAATGTGTATACATTTTATACACACACACACACACGTATATATACACATATATATCTCTTACTAATTATATTTCTCCTAAGGGCCCTGTCTAATGCAATCGGGTTATTGAGGCGCTCACATTTAAAAATCACATCACCAACTTCTTGATAATGGGCTGTTGAAATGCATAGTTTGTTCTCCAGGAGGGCACAAGGCTACAAACTTGAGTTCTACTGTACTTATATTAAAATATCTATGTTCTGTTCTAAGAGGTCACTCAGAAACTTCACAAAACTTACTTTCTATGAAGCTTTCAACTGGAATTTGTTATTGTGGGAGAAATATACTTCCTTTTATTTGTCTTAATCCTGTGGTTGTGAAAGTTTGAAGGGACCACGTCTGAGAAAAGAAGGTGCCTGGTGAACAACACAGGGACTCAACTCTCTGATTGGTTGTCCAGTTGCTAAGAAAAGGGGAGGGGGTGTCCTTCAAACTGGAGCAGGAGGGATACCCTTGACCTTGGCTTTCTTTGAGGTCTCCAGTGCAGGGGATCCTTCTAAATAGCTGGAACAGAAACCTGGATCATTTGCTACCTGTTGGCAAAGCTGGTGCCCAACTCGACTAAGACCCCAGCTTTGCTCCTGTGAACAGCTTCCCTGCCTGTGTTTATCCCTCTGTGAGATTCCATCTTGTGTCCCGAGCCCATGGACTGGTATTTATCTTTGCCCTTTGCTTGATGACTTTTAATTGTATTATTGTTGAATTTCAGGGAATCTGTATGTTATTTGTTTACATTTTTCCCCCTCTAAGGAATAGCCATAAAATTGTGCCACTCAGATCCCTTGAGTGATGGGGTATAGTTGATTGACAGTGGCAGCTGTCACCCTTGGGGATCCAGCACCCCATTTCTGCTGAGGTTCCACTTTTGCAGATTATTCCCAGTGAATTACAGACATTTTGTCCTGTCCAATATTCCCATATTTGAAAAACAACTCTGGGTTCAAATAGCCCGTAAGATTGATTTCTACTTTTGTCTTCTGGGATTAATATGTTAAAAATAGTATTGTACTTTATTGGTCTAATAATTGTATTGTAGCTGTACTGCCAGCAATAACCCTTCTTGTCTCAGTGGCCTAGCTGGTAGCGGCACATGGGGTTAGGATGATGGGTCAGGGTTTGAATATTACAAAAAGGCAGAATTTATATTAATTATGGACCAAATGTCTCTGTGGGCATTTTGGACAGGACCAAATATCAACTACATATTGCATGACCGAAATGTTTCTATGGACGTTTTGGATAGAACCAAATGTCCTGCGAGACTCCCAGCCAAATTCCTGGGCATGTTCCCAGGTGCTAGCTAGTGTTGGCCATTTCCTATAGTCCACACAGGTGACATTAGCTCACAGGTGACATTAGCTGTAGATGCCCAACTATCCTGGCAGAACTTTCTTAAAACTGTTGAGACTTGTAACTACAATCCTCTCCTTTGCTTGTGCTTTCACAGGCTTGTTCTGACCTGCATTCTGCAAACTCTCTCTATCAGCATCTGCTTTGTCTACTCTCTCCTTCACAGCCATTTCCTCCAATGAGCTGTTAGCATTTCTAATCCTGTCTTGGCGTCTGCTTCTTGGATAGTTCAAACTGATGGATTTCCTAATCCAAAAAAGCAGTTAATGTGATAATAAATAAATGAAAAAATACGTGAATTAAAAATAAACACAACATCAGTTTGTTTTGTGATTAACGTAACTATTTTAATTACATTTATTGGGGTAACAATGGTTACTAAAATTACATAGGTTTCAAGTGTAAAATTCAACAATACATCATTTATATGTCACATTGTGTGCTCACCACCCACAGTCAGTTCTTTTTCTATTACCATATATTTGACTCTTTACCCTCTTCCACCATCCCCCACTGCCCTCTTACCCTCTGGTAACCACTAAACTATTGTCTGTGTCTATGCATTTTACTTTATTTTTTGTCTTGTTCCTTTGTTGCTTTCAATTTTATATCCCGCATATGAGTGAAGTCATCTGATTTCAACTTTCCTGTCTGATTTATTTTGCTTAGCATAATAATTTCAAGATCCATCCATTTTGTCACAAATAGGCACTATTTCATCTTTTCTTATGGCAGAGTAGTAGTCTATTGTGAATATATAACACATCTTCTTTATCCATTCATATATCAAAGGACACTGGTTGTTTCCATGTCTTGGACACTATAAAAAATGCTGCAATGAACATTGGAGTACATATATCTCTACAGATAAATGTTTTCAGATGTTTTTGGTATATACCCAGAAGAGGGATTGCTGAGTCATATGGTAATTGTATTCTTAATTTTTTGAGGAACCTCCACACTGCCTTCCATAGCAGCTGTACCAATCTACTGTCCCACCAACAGATATGGGGGTTCCTTTTTCTCCACACCCTCTCCAACCCTTGTTACTTTACTATTTGTCTTGTTGATGATAGCCATTCTAACTGGTGTGAGGTAATATCTCACTGTGGTTTTGATTTGCATTTCCCAAATAGCTAGTGAAGTTGAGTATTTTTTCATATATCTGTTGGCTGTTTGTATGTCTTCTTTGGAGAAGTTTCTCTTTGTGTCCTTTGCCCATTTTTAAATTGGACTATTTGCCTTTCTGCTATTGATTTGTATGAGTTCCTTATATATTTTGGATTTAGCCCCCCATATCAGAGGCATTGTTTGCAAATATCTTCTCTCATTTGGTTGGTTGTCTCTTTGTTTTGTTGGTGGTTTGTTTTGCTGTGCAGAAGCTTTTTAGTTTAATATAGTCTTATTCATTTATTTGGACTTTGGAGTCAAATTCATAAAATTCTCCTTGAACCCAAGGTCCATAAGTTTAGTACCTATGCTTTCATCTATGCAGTTTATTGTTTCAGGTCTTTTTTTTTTTTTTAAATTAAATTTTATCGGTGTGACAATGCTAGTAAATTTACAAAGGTTTCAGATGTACAATTCTGTAATTCATCACCTACATATCACATTATGTGTTCACCACCCAGAATCAGTTCTCCTTCTGTCACCATATATTTGATCCCTTTTGCCCTCATCTACTACCCCTTTTCCCCCTTACCTCTGGTAAACACTAAACTATTATCTATGTCAATGAGATTTGTTTATTTGTTTGTCTTGTTCCTTTGTTGTTTTCAGTTTTATATCCCACATATCAGTTAAATCATACGGTTCTCGACTTTTTCTGTCTGACTTATTTCACTTAGCATAATAATCTCAAGTTTCAGGTCTTATGTTATGTCTTTGACCGATTTTGAGTTAATTTTGGAATATGGTGGTACGTAGCAGTCTAGTGTCATTCTTTGTATGTGGCTTTCCTGTTTTCCCAGCCCCCTTTTTTGAAGTGGCTTTCTTTTCTTTTTTGGCTCCTTTGTCAAAAATTATCTGTCCATATTTATGTGGATTTATTTCTGGTTTTTCAGTTACATTCCATTGATCTGTGTGTCTGTTTTTCTCCCAGTACCACGCTGTTTTGATTATTGTTTCTCTGTAGTACAAGCTGAAGTTCAGGGAGTGTGATACCTCCAGCCTTGTTCTTTTTTCTTAAGATTGCTTTGGCTATTCGGGGTCTTTTGTGATTCCATACAAATATGATGATTTTTCATTCTATTTCTTTAAAAATTGCCATTGGAATTTTGATGGGGATTGCATTAAATCTGTATATTGCTTTGGGTTTTAAAAAATAAAATATCAGAGATGAATCTGAAAATGTATAAACCAATAAAACTGGCTAATGAGTGATTACAATTCAAGTAAAATATTTTAAATAGAAAACATAAATATAAAAAAAAATAAATTCTATTCTGAACTTCTTGGCATCTGTGGAAAAATGTTAAATATAATAAATTATACAGATTTCAGAGTTGAATGTGACTTATGTTGACTGTTTGGTTCAAAAGTTTGGCCTCAGCTATAGCCACTTGTCTGCACCACCACCTCCTTCCTTTGGGAAAGTGCCCTTTGCATCCTTCTCTGTCCATAGTAGCCATGTATTCTGAGTGGCAGCTGCCTTCTCTTTCATGACTCTACTTCCCTGGCTGCAGTGATGGGCTGATGTGTAGGTACATGTCCAGCACTCTGGACATATGAGTGAGTGTTTCTATGAGACATATGACCCAAGACTTGCCAACCAGTGATCTTGCCTGAGATCTTTCAACTAAGCTTGTCAGGAAATAGTCCATTTTGTTCTTTTGCTGGAGCTCGGTAGCTGTACACGCAGTTGCCAATAGTCATAGAGAATGGTTAACTAAAATAAGATCAATATCTTGAAAACAACAGAGGTGAGAGATTTAGTGTAGATGGTACTAGACTCACTGTAGCAATTCCTAAGGCTATCTCCATAACTCTCTGCAGTTGGCTATGCTACCCAATTAATTCAACATTTTGCTTAAGGCATCCCAAGTTGATGCTCTGTTGCCTATGAAAGAAAAGCCTTATCTAGTGTACTTGTCATTCTAATTTATTGATGTTACCTTCTTCATAGTGTCTCTCTAATTGACATTGTGTGCATTATATCATAATAAGCACTGCAGACATTTTATAGAATATGGCTCTTGTACTTTAGTAAGATATATACTGAATTTATTTAATTCATTTTAACCATTTTGTCGTGTATTTTATTTCCTGTATTATGTAACTATTTAATAAACTTCATTTTTTTTAGAATAGTTTTACATTTACAAAAACATTGCAAGATTTTACAGAGAATTTGTATATAAACCATATATAGTTTCTTCTGTTATTAACATTGCTGTGGTACATTTGCCACAGTTAATGAACTGATGTTGATACCTGATTACTTACAGTCAATACTTCATTCACATTTCCTCAGTGTTTTCCCTTGATGTCTTAATGTGATCTAGAAGCCCATGAAGGTTACCACATTACTTTAGGTATTCATATCTCCTTAGGTTGGTTCTTCTATGTTGTGACAGTTTCTCAGATTGTCTTTGTTTTTGATGAAATTGACAGTTTTCAGGAATATTGGTCAGGTATTTTGTAGAATACTTTCGATTGGAATTGGTCTGATGCTTTTCTCATACGAAGACTGTGGTTATGTGTTTTGGAGCGGGAGTCCACAGAGGCAAATTGCCATTCTCCTGACATCATACCAAGGGCATATGCTATTTGGACAAACTTTAAAACTGTTGAGGTTAATCTTGACCATCTTGCTGAGATAGTGTTTCTCAGGTTTCTCTACTATAAAGTTACTCCACTCCTTTGCATAGTGCATGCCTTAAAAGGAAGTCACTATACACAGCTCACACTTAAAAGCTCAAGAGTTATTCCCCACCTTCATAAAGTATAATTCTCCTATTTTGCCTTATTTACTTATTTAATAATTTATTTATATCAATATAGACTCACGAATAATAATTTTGTACATCGGGTATAATTCAATAGTATGGATTTATTTTGTTTCTCAAATTGTTCCATCTTTGATCATTGGGAGCTGTTTCAAGTTGGCTCCTCTGTCACTTTTACATGTCACCATCATTTTGTTTTTTGAGCACTTCCATACTTTCTGGCACTGCAAGATCTTCCAGGATCATCTTGTATGTTCCCTATCCCAGATCTAAAATCAGCCACTTTTTCCATGGTGTCTGAATTTCTTTTATTGGAAAATGGTATTGGAAACCAAGATCGGGGTATAGCGGTATGCTTAATTAATTATTTTAAATGCAAAGTTCAAAACGTTAGGATAGATGTAGATGTAATTGCAGATAGGTAGCTAAACATATTAATACACATCTATGTGTCTAATAAATAAGAGATTATTAAGACAAAATGTAATCATTGATATAAGCACAAATAGTTATTATTTAGTATCCTAACTTGTCCTACTCTCTGATTTCCTGTTTTCACCATTAGGTATTCTGATTTTTCTCCCAACTTTAGACTTTCTGTTTAAATAACCTCAAATCAATAGCCTTTATTTCCTTATTGGTATGTAGCTCCCCACCTGTAGCAAATTAATAAATAAGTGTTTTGGAAGTGAGACTAGCCTCATATGTGTACAAAAGCCTTTCATAGAGTTGAATATATGTGCCATTAAAGCAGGCAAGTTTTGGTAGTCATTTACCCTGTTCAGAGTTTTTCCTTTTTGCTTCTTTTTCTTTGCTTTTGTGTTTGTTTTTTGATATTTATTTTGTTTTCATTTATTTCATGAGCCATAGCTGTGTTTTAAATTTTATGTCTCAGTTAGGTTTGATGTTACCAAGTGGTTAATGCAAGTATAAAATCAAATCAAGTGTTCATTCTTTCTGTTTTTAATTATTATGACATGTGATAACAGCAAAGTTGGGATCTTCCCATTCTAATCATGGTCCCCAGTGATGATAACATTTTTAATTTATGTAGTCATTAAGCATCAATAAAATAAATTTTAATTTAACCCTCTCCTTTATGAGAACTGAATTCTCACAGAATATTGAAAATCCCACTTACTTTATTTAACAATTGAATACTTTCATGACAAAATAGCTTTACAGTAAATCTATGACTGTGCTGAGAATTATGTTCATTAACCCGTCTTCCTACATTTTTTCAGTTTGTTATCCATTTTCTGATCAACTATGTCATGATCGGAATTTTTTGTTTTTTCAACGAATATTATATATCCTCTGCATCTCATTTCCTGATACTTAACTTTAATATATTTTATATTTAACTTTGATGAGCCATAACTGCTTAATTTCTTATAATTTTTCATTAATACTATCTATTATTTTTATGTCCAGTTTGGTTTTTCATGCCTCAGCTATGAAATGTAATTTGGAGGTTTTTTGTGGTAGTTCTCTTGTCTAGTTGGTTAGAATAAATAGACTCTACTGAGATGTGAAGAATGTTTATACAATGGAGTAAAAGGAAGAGACGTCTTGAAATACTAACTATTCATCAGCCTTAAATCTTACTTTCTCTTTCTTTTCAAGGTGATTACAGAGCTCTGTATCCCATGAATCTCCAATCACTAGGTGTGCAGAGTTTGCTGATTTTTGTAGGTCCTTATCTTCTCATTCTCTCAGGATTGAGGGTAAAAAAAGAATGGAAGAAACCTCTCCTTAGAGGTTTTGGTTATATAGGCGCAGGAAGGCAGCAAGCCAAAAATTTTGTCCAGTGGGAGAAGAAATTTGCAATTCCCCATTTTACACCAGATGCTGAAAGTATTATGGCCTATGTGGGTGTAATGATGGAGAGATGACACTACTTCCAGTGATATCTAAGTTGTCATAAATTTTATCCCTCATCTGCTGAATTTGCTTAAAACAGGAGAGTGAAATATTGCGTAATGTTTATAATTATTTATTGGTTTCTTTGAGAGACGCCCCATATGCTATGTAATCTTACTTTTACACTTTGACATTTGACTTTCACAAAGATATATTAATTCAAGAGAATTTTCATTGTAAACAAGGGAGTGTCTGCATCTGATTGAGAGCACTTTATTTGTTTTCACTTTATTTCATGCTGATGTTCTTGAAACATGTTTGCCAGTGAGCATGATAGCAGCTCACTGCTTATCTATCATTTTCACTGGTATCTTCCTACTCAAACTTTCCCTGTTACTTTAATCAAACTAATTCGTCATCTAACTTTTCTTTGATATTTCTAGAGACTTGTATCTCTATACATGAACATTACATCTTTTCTGATTGATTTTTCTCCATGTTCAGTATAAGTATTACAACCTCTATTGGGTTTGATCTAGCAAAATTCCATGTCGTAAGTTGAATTTTCAGTTATTTCTAGAGGAAGTGAAATTTCACAATGATCAGCACTGCTGAGAGTAAAATCAAAGTAAAGAAAGTTTCTAAACAATTATTATGATTCGATATATTCAGACTTTACAGAGTACTGAAAGTGTATTATATTAAATTTTGTTCTATTATTATGATTTGTAGACCAGCTTGCACCTTTAATGAAATGTAACCATAATCCAGGATGTATCAATTATAGGTGGCAGTTAATCTATATTTGGAGACTGGGAGTGGGAGTGTAGTAATAGTGTCCTAAAACCAGTGTTGCAACAGCCTGCCTGAAAGAGCAGGGAAAATGCTAGTGAAACCATCTAGATTTTAGATGGTAGGGCTTGGTTGTATTTGGGAAACAGAGTACAATATAACAGAGGACTCAACATGAAAATGTTCAACATCAAAGAATCTGACACAAATTAATACATCAGGCAGATAGAACATAAAGAGATACAATTATGAGCTCAGAAAAGCTATTTGTCATTTATTTTGTCTTTCTACAAGTTAGCATTTGGGGATAAGCTACAATGTCTAGAAAATGAACTGGGGAAAGCAAGATAGGAAACCAGATCTTGGAAAAGACTGGCAGAATGTAGAATCAGCACACCACTGTGGACCAGGATATATGGAGGAGATTTATTCACTGCAATTTAGGTGAAAGTGCTTGGTCATTATAATGCATGCAATAAATTAATAGGAAAATCAGTGCTTAGAATTGCTTTTCCTAATGCTGATTCAGAGTTTAGATAAGAGCACTATTGCGTCCCACTACAGGATGCTATAAATAGCCTCACCATGTGGCTCTGCTAATGATCTGCACAAGGAATTTTACTTAAGAACAATCCTGTTCATAGCACTAAAGTTCAGTAGCCCTTGTAAATTGGACTGCCCAATTTCTCTCTATTTTGATGAAGATGGGTCCTTTGATTTCTCAGTGAGGAACAGTCTATAATCTGTTGGAATGGAATTGATCTGTTCTATCATAAGAAAAACATATTAAAATATTTTCAATTAGCAATGGCCAAAACACTATGGGAAGAACGTGGTAGTGATTCATGACCTATACACAGGATACTTAACATGAGTGAAATTTTGTAGAAGTACATGAAGCCAATGCAAATGATTTTCTGATTCAGAAAATAATTCTTAATGTAAGTGGGTGTTTCTACATGAACAACAAATAATCCATTCTCAGATGTGTTTGAGTTATTTCCTATATTATACAGGCAACTCCCACTTTCCTTCCAGACTTCTATGATAGTCACTCATTTCAACTTAATGTTTTTCTACATAACTTGATTGTGTTTAAAAGATAAAGTCGTAGAAGTGGAAGAGTTACAATAAAAATGTTCCTGAAGAAAATAGTTTTCTCTTGCCTTATATTGTTACACAGTATTCGTCCCTCAAAAAATTATAACAGAAGAGGGGAAGAAAGTTTAATTGATATGCTGAATGCCTTGTGAATTCATTTGTAGAGGAGTCAGGTCTGAAATTCACATACCTTTCATTTCTACCTTTGATTTCCTACATTTTACTAGCAATACTAGAATTCTGAATTGTTAGGATAATTTCTGGGATGTCTAAAAATAGTAGTAATGTGTCTTTGAGAGTTATAGTTCAATAATTCACAAAGATAATATTTGAAATGACATCAAATTATTAAATAACATATTCCTCTCTAATTCCTTTTTCATTAGAAATATTAAAATATTGCCATCCTATAATATTACCACTTTAAGTTAAACGTGTTTTTTCTTCTTGTGTTCAAAAGTGTTTGAAATATTTTTTCCATAAACTCTGCATGAATAATCCCCTTAGGGAATAGTCCCCAAGATCAACCTTAGTTTTGTCACCAATAACAAGTGCAGGTGTCTCCAACACCACCCTTGTATTTGGTAAATTTTTAGAAGGACTCAAAGAACTCTCTGAAATCTGTTATATTCATGATTACAGTTTCTAAAGTAAAAATATACGTATCAAAATCAGTCTAGGGAAGTGATGCATGTGACAAAGAGCAGGAGGGTTCTGAATGCGCATCATCCATTTTGCTTTTCCCATAGAGCTGTGGACAGCATTAACCCCTAGCAATGGTGCATGAGTACGTGCACAGACCACTGCTGACCAGGATGCTCTCTCATACCTTGATGTCCAGAGTCTTTCTAGGACTCCGTAATGTAGACTGCCCACATGACTGACCTGTCTCCAGGCCATCTGGAAGAACTGAGCTGATACCTTTCCTTCAAATCTTCTCGTCATAAATCACACTGATAGATTAGTAGGCATGGCCCCAGGACCCTGGCAAACAAAGACACTTTTTTTTTTTTTTTTTTTAATCAAGCAGAACATTCAAGAGCATTGAGATTGCTTCCCAGGAGCCAAGGGCCAAGGGTAGAACTCTCATTTGGCTAGGTTAAATTATTTACTACACTTCAAAAAATGTGTGTGTGTGTTTTTTGTTTTTTTAATATATATAGAGGATGCCAAAAAATGTGTACATATTTTAAGAAAGGAAAAAACTATTAAAATTGTAATACTCAATATATACCAATAATAGAAGATGAATACAAATCATTAGTACACATTTTTTGTCACCTGTAGTATACATGAAAAATCACTAGTAAGCTTATTTCAACATTAGGGGAAAACGTAAACCTGAAAATGATGAAACAGACATATGATCAGAGATAAACATAGAGGTTATCAAAATGAATTTTATAGCTTTAATTTGTTGACTGGTACAGGTAGTTTTTTGCCCTCTTCTGTTGCTATAACAGAAAATCAAGTATCCTCAAACAAAGAAAGGAGTGAACAACATCAAAGTCAGGTGTAAAATTGAAAAAAGCAAGCAAACAAGCAACCTAGAACTAAGCTCCTGACGAATCACAGTGAATGCAGGCAACTAACAGAAAAATAAAATAATCTTAATACTTAGGATATCTATGACATTAAGCACCCCTCTTCTCATTGTATTATCAACTTCTTAGAAACTCTTCTCAATTCCATACACTATTTATATTTTTCCTGAAGTTAAAAATAAAATTGCTGCAGGAAAGCCCTGGCATTTGATTCTCAAGTGTAAGTCAGGTAATTTTATTATAAAACACACACACACACACACACACACACACACACACACACACACTGTCTTCGGTATATATAAATGAACATCAGTATGTAAATATACACATATATGCCTATGTATGTGTATGTACATATACATGTATGTATATATGTATATATACATACATATATATGTACATACCTACACATGTAAGTATGTATACAGATATGTCTGTGTATCATCTCTCATGTATACTGTATTTTAGCTTTTTAGTCCTTATTGCAAATTGCAATTAAATAATTATTGGTGTAATTGTATTTTCAGATGAAACTGACAGGGACAGAACTATATTAATCTTGATGATTTTTCTACCCAGTAAATAGCACAGTGACTGGCCCTTGATGGGCTTTGAATACTATTTGTTAATGTTAATATTTGTTGAAAGAATAAATATATATTATGTATTAAAGTGATAACTGATAATGGTAAATCTATTAAGAATTGATTGAGGAAGCAAATATATATCTCTCTCTATATATACATATGTATGTATATATATATATATATATATACATACATATGTATATATATAAATGGAAAACTATGAATCAAAAATCAGAAAGGACAGTTATGGACTCTTTCAAGGTCAGTAATCACACAAGAAAAAACTCAGATTAAATGTCATTGAATGTAAACATTGCGAGTATAATAAGTGGTCTTTAAAAATATGGCAATTATAATTAAAAAGGTATTGTTACAGAAGTGTAATCACCAAAGCCAAAATGCAGTAGGTTTAAGGTATTGTCTTTCAGCACCAAACTTAGCTTTCTATACTGGCTTTGTGAAACTGGAGCAGGGATCCTGAATACCACATATTAGGATTTGCCAACAAAGGCGGCTAGAAGAGGAAGAAGGGATTTGTTCATTCTTCTCTTCTAAATGGGGTCTTCTCCTCAGCTTGCAATTTGTGTGAGCATCACCCCAATGTAGCCTGTTCACTACCGAAGCAAGAACTCCGTTTTGTAGCAGCAGCTGAATCCAGTTACAAGTTTTCCCAAATGTGCCATACCAGCTTCATGGTAACTGCTTCTCAGGAAAAAAACAGCTAACCAGCAACCCCTCCTACAAGACACTCCAAGCTCAATTCTGTCTGCATCAGCCCAGCAGCTACTCGCTCCTCAGGAGTCTTCTTTTCATCTCCGCAGAATCCTCTTTTAAGTTTTAAAGTTTTAATAATTGCAAGCTCTATCCTTGGTTCACCATCCTAGGGATGATAACTGTTTCCTCCGGTGGCTGCCTGCACGCTACACTGGAGGCTTCTGTTCACCACTTAGTAACTAACACCTTTATACCTGTAGAAATTTTTCAATCAATTTTTTTGTTACAATACCTGGATGGATTCTGTTTTCTGACCAGATTTTAACTGATACAAAGAGGAGTATGTACTGAGGAAATAAGTAGAGAGTGAATATAGTTGGACAGTAGTGACTTGGCAATAAAGGGAAGAGAGACAGGATTAAAAGAAGTGAGGCAAGGCATAGGGAAGATCTGAGGCTGTCTGGGGACAGAAAGGAAATGCTAGTGGAATGAGAAAGCTTGAGAACTGATGAAACGAAGAGAATGAATGAGGCGAAAGCCCCCAGAGGCAAAAGAAGTCATTTAGTTTAATGGATAAAGGAGATGTCATTAGTCTGAAAATGGAGAAAAGTGACATCTTTCCTATAAGGAGAAAAAAGAAAAAAAAGGAACAGGTAAGAAGTAGTTTAATGTTACAGGAAAGTTTTCAAGGGAGAAAAGAAAAAACACAGGAATAAAAGTGATTAAGAAATTTAATTCTCATTGAAGAAGGTGGTGAATGTCTGCCAAAATAAGTAATAGAAAGGGATTTGAAAGAATAGTAAACATTTAGACTGCTGGTTGTATAGGTTTTAGTCATAGTCATCAATAGGCAAAAATATAATAGTGCAAATTATATTAGCCAGAACACTTTTTTGTTCCAAATAACAGAGACCAAATTTCATTAAAAAAAAAAAAAAAAGAACAATGATAAAAAATAAAATTAATGAGTATATATAACAGTAGCTTATGAAGTTCAAAGGGAAGATAATCGAGTCTTGGCAACTTATGATCCAGGAAAACTCACAGGTCAACAAGGGTTAGATGAGTAACACAGACACCATCATTATTCATATACTTTTCTAAAGACATTAAAATATAGCTAGCATACAATATTACATTTCAGGTGTACACAATAGTTGTTCATCATTTATATACCTAAGGGAGTGATCACTGTGATAAGTCCAGCAATCATCTGACACTGTACCATGCTATTGTATAATATCAATGACTATATCCTCTATGTTGTGCATTCATCCCCATGACTTTTTTTATAACTGGCAATTTGGACCTCTTATTCCCTTCACCTCCCTCCCCTTTTTAAAAATTTTCATTTATAGTTGACATTCAATGTTATTTTGTATTGGTTTCAGGTGTACAGCATAGTGGTTAGACATTTATATAATTTAAGAAGTGATCTCCCTGTCTAGTACCCACCTGGCACTATACATAGTTGTTATCATATCATTAATTATATTCTCTATGCTTTACTTTATATCCCCATGACTATTTTGTAACTATCAATTTGTACTTCTTAATCCCTTCACGTTTTTCCCCTTCAACACACCTCCCATCTGACAACCATCAAAATATTCTCTGTATTTCTGAGTTTGTTTCTGTTTGTTTGTTTATTTTGTTGTTTAGATTCCACATATAAGCAAAATCACATTGCATCTATCTTTCTCTCTCTGACATACTCCACTCAGCACAATAACCCCCCAGGTCCATCTATGCTGCCCCAGATGTCAAGAACCCACCTCCTTCCATAGCCAAGCAAATTCCATTATATATATGTACCACCTCCTCTTTATCCATACATCCATCGACAGACACTCAGGCTGCCTCCACATCTTGGCCATCGTAAACAATGATGCAATGAACATATGGATGCACACATCCCTCGAAGTAGCATTTGGGTTCCTTCAGATAAGTATGCTGAAGTGGGGTTACTGGCTTCTTCTTTGTCTCTTCTTATAACCTTTGTTTTAAAGTCTATTTTGGTATAAATACTGCTATCACAGCTTTTTTTTTTTTTCATTAAATATCTTTTTCCATCCCTTTACTTTTAGCATCAGTGTGACTTTCAATCTGAAATGAGTTTCTTGTAGGCAGCATATGTAAGGGTCTTGTTTTCTTATCCATTCAGCCACCCTGTCTCTTTGGATTGGAGTATGTCATCCATTTACATTGAAAGTAATTGTTGGGGGGGTGGGAGATGAGGTTAAGGGGGATCAAATATATAGTGATGGAAGGAGAACTGACTCTAGGTGGTGAACACACAATGGGATTTATAGATGATGTAATACAGAATTGTACACCTGAAATCTATGTAATTTTACTAACAATAGTCACCCCAATAAATTTAAAAAATAAATTTAAAAAAAAGAAAGTAATTGTTGATAGATATATAGTTATTGCCATTTTAGTATTCATATTTATTATTTTTATTGTTATTATTTATTTTATTTTATTTTTTATCTTAAAGATGTCCCTCAAAGATTCCTCATAATATTGGTTTGATGGTGCTTTTTCTTCTCTGGGAAACTCTTTAATCTGCCCTTCGATTCTAAATGATAGCTTTGCAGGGTAGAGTAATCTTGGTTGTAGGTCCTTGCTTTTCATCACTTTCATTATTTCCTGCCAATTCCTTTTGGCCTGCAAAGTTTCTACTGAGAAACCAGCTGACAGTCTGATCGGAGACCCCTTCTAGTTATCATATTGCTTTTCTCTTGCTGCTTTTAAGATTCTCTCTTTGTCTTTAATCTTTGGCATTTTAATTATGATGTGTTTTGGTGTGGGCCTCTTTGGGTTTATCTTGTTTGGGACTCTCTCTGCTTTCTGGGCTTGTCCGTCTATTTCCTTTGCCAGGTTAGGGACGTTTTCTGTCATTATTTCTTCAAATAGGTTTTCAATTCCTTGCTCGCTCTTTACTCCTTCTGATACCCCTATGATGTGAATGTTGGCATGCTTGATGTTGTCCCAGAGGCCCCTTAAACTGTTTGCACTTTTTTTTATTCTTTTTTTCTTTTTGCTCTTCTTATTGGGTGTTTTCTGCTATCTTATCTTCTAAATTGCTGATTCAATCTTCTGCTTCATCTAATTTACTGTTGATTTCCACTAATTTACTCTTCATTTCAATTATCATATTCTTTATTTCTGATTGGTTCTTTTTTATGTTTTCTACCTCCATTGTTTTTGTGCCCCATGTTTTTGTTGAAGTTCTCCCTGAGATCATTGAGCATCCTCATAATCAGTGTTTTGAGCTCTCCATCTGGTAGACTGCTTATCTCTATTTAGTTTAGTTCTATTTCTGGAGCTTTATTTTGTCTTTTATTTGAGACATGTTTCTTTTTCTCTCTATTTTGGCTGTCTTCCTATATTTGTTTCTATAAATTAGGTAGGGCTGCTATGTCACTCAGTAGAGTGGCCTTACGTAGTAGATATGCTCTGGTGCCCAATGGCTCAATGTCCCTGGTCACCTGTGCTGGGTGATACAGCTGTGTCCCTTATGTTCATTGTGTGTGCCTTCCTATTGTAGATAAGCCTTGGTTGATGTCTGCATGTCAATAGGAGGGATTGACCGTTGGGCTGATTGGTTGTGAGGACTGGCCATGACTACAGTGGAGGAGCTGCTGTGCAGGGGCTGATCCTATGGAGCAGGATTCACTTTAGCAGGCTCTGGTGCCTGCCCAGTGTACCCTTTGGTAGTGTCATTCTCCAGAAGAGACTGAATGATGCTCTGACTTGGTCTAAAGCTGGCCACTGGGCATTACTTATCCAGAACCCACTGGGAGAGGCCAACCACAGGGAAAGTTCAGCTGCAGCTTCTGTCACGTTTGGGGCCACCTAGCATGAACCAGAAAGCATTTCACAGAGAACCACCATAGCACTGGGCTTCGAGTTGCCTCAAGAGGCCAAGCTGCAGACCAAGACCATCTGTCACTAGTTCCAGGCTTAAAGCTGCTAAACATGAGGTATGGAATACAAATGTGCTGAAGCCAGATGCTGCTTGTTTGGATTCTATAAATCTTTGAGAAATTTTAGGGAAATTCACAGCAAGAACCAAGGTAGGCCATTTGTAGCAACAGGAACAGCTTGGGTATGCCGGAATTGGGTTGGGTGGGATCTCAGTGAATCACCAGGGCAGAACAGTTGATGGAGACTTAAATATGGTGGTCACCTGCTTCTGCATGCTGGGAGGCAGGAGGGCTCAACAAAGAAACAATGGTTTCCACCAGCTCCTCAATCGGTGAGAAAGCTGCCCCTCTAGCCCTCAACCTGAGGCCAGACAACTTAATGTCACCCCATGTGTTCCTGGTGCCTTTTGAACAGCTTCCCCCAGCACTGGAGCTTGGAAGCAGTGAGGGCATCAGTGAGAAAGTCCATGTGTGGGCCCTTTAAGAGGAGTGCCTGGGACTCTAGCCATCCTCCATCTCATTAGCCACAATATCTTCTGGTTTTCACAACCATGAATTATGGGGACTTCATTTCCCAACCTTGGAACCCTGGGCTGGGGAGCCTGGTTTTGGTCTAAGGCCCCTCACTCCTCAAAAGGGACCTCCACAGGCGAGATAGCCCTCCCAATTTTTAATGGGCACACAAGGTGTGGGACCAGCACGTTCTGCATCTTTGCCTCTCCTGCCAGTTTCGAGGTGGCTTCTTCTGTATGTCTTCAGTTGTAGGGCTTTAGTTCAGCTAGACTTCAGGTGATTCTCAGTGATGGTTGTTCTGTAGTTTATCTGTAATTTTGATGTGGTTGTGAGAGGAAGAAAACAAAGCATTTACCTACTCTGCCATCTTGTCCAGACATTCCTTACTCATATTCTTCATTTATGTTTTCCCTGACTATCGGCTTCATTTACTCTTTCTTAGTGATAGCTTTGTTCATTCAGCAGGAAATATAGCCACAGGAAACACCAATGTTATATGTCTTTTTTACAGATTAAAAAAAGAGAGATCAATTTCAGAAACCCAAGTAAATAATGCTAGGTAGCCAGCCTGATTGAAGTGTATGAACTTCAACAATCTTTATACATTGGAATGAAATTTAGTGATTGCCCAGTGTGGGTTAATGACTCCTAATGTAGAAATGTAGGAAAATTGCAATTTTCCTTCAAAACATCCATTGAGGGTGTATTAGTTTCCAATGGTTGTGTAACAAATGACCACAAAGTTGGTGCTTTAAACAACACAAATTCATTATTTCACAGTCTTTTTAGGTCATCAGTCCAAGCACTGCCTATCTAGGTTCTCTGCTAATGAACTTGCGAGACTCAAAACAAAGGCCAGCTGAAGTGCCAGCTATGATTCACTTTTCCACTGAAACTTGGGGTCCTCTTCCAACCTGTTTGTTTGTTTGTTTGTTTCCCAGAGTCTAGTGCCTTGCAGGTATAAGAATGAAGGGCCTGTCTCTTTGCTGACTGTCAGCTGGGAGTTGCATTTTACTTCTAGAGGCCACCATCAGGTCCTAGCCATGTGGCATCTCCAACAGACAGTTTACAATATGGCTGTTTGCTTGTTTCAGGCAAGCAGGAGAATAGCTCCATGATGTTTCTCCTTCTTTAAAAGAGCTCACTTGATATGATTAGGCATACTTAGAGTAATCTCCCACTTGACTAACTCAAAGTCAACTGTGTAGAGATCTTGATTACATCATAAAAACTCCTTTTGCATATAATAATCATGGAGTGATATTCCATTGTATTCATTGGTTCTGTCCACACTGAAGGGAAGGGCATAGAGAACATGTACACTAGGGGGTGGGAAACTTGAGGGCCATTCTAGAATTCTGCCAATAAGGAGCCACTTCCTGGCCCCCAGTGATTCATGTCCCTCTCGCCAGCAAATTCATTCAACTCCACTCCCAACACTTCCAAGAGTGCCATCCCATTATAGCATCAGCTGGAAGTCTAAATTCTCATTATCTAAACCGTCTAAATCTGGTGTGGACAAGTATTCTATGTGTGATTCATTAAGTACAACTGCTGGGCACAATTCTTCTCCGTCTGTGGACATATGAAACTAAACAAGTTATATGTCTTCAACACTCCCAATGTACAAAAATAGGACCTGCGTAGATGAACAGTTATATACATTCAGGTTCTAACAGGTGGGAAAAGAAAAGTAAGAAAAAGTGTTTGTGCAAGTCATTTGTGAAATCCAGCCAGGCAATCCCTAGCAGTTTCTTTATTAGGTTCCAAGGCTTGGGAATAATTATCTTTAGCTTTTGACTTAGCCCTCTGGGCTCTTAACTCCACTTTTTCTTCCTTTTTCATGAAAGACAGCATGTTTTTGTAGCTGAATAGTTTTATTACTGTTCTTTCTGTCATTAGAATTTTGGGGAGTCCAGTAGCTTTATTTTTATTTTTTTTAATTGAGATGTAATTGACACATAACATTGTTTAAGTTTTAGGTGTACGATATGTTCATTTGATGCATTTATATATTGCAATATGATTACCACAATAGTGTTGGCTAAGACTTCTATTGCATCCATAATTATAATTTCTTTTTTGTTAAGAACAATTAAGATGTAGCCTCTTAGAAAGTATGAAGTTTATAATACAATATTGTTGACTATAATCTCTATACTGTATAGTAGATCTCCAGAACTTGTTCATCTGTTGGTTGCTGGTTTGTACCGTTAAACAATATAACTCAATAGTAATAATAAAAACAAACAAACAAATAAACAGAAAAAAATGAAAGAAGAGCAGAAGAACTGAATAAACATTTTTCCAAAGGAGACATTCAAATAGCCAACAGGTGAATAAAAATATGCTCAACATCATTAATCATCAGGGAAATATAATTCAAAACCATAATAAGCTATCACTGCACGCCTGTTAGAATGACTATCATCAAGAAGGCAAGAGATACCAAGAGTTTGTGAGAATGTTGAGAAAAGAGAACCCTTGTGCACTGTTGGTCAGAATGTAAATTGATGTAGCCACTATGGAAAACAATATGGAGGGCCCTGAAATAAATAAAAAGAGAACTACCATATGATCCAACTTCTTGTAACGTATCCAAAGGAAATGAAAACAGGATATCAACAAGATATCTGCATTTATGGCAGCATTATTTTTAATAGCCACGATATGGAAACAATCTAATGATCTGTTAATGGATGAATGGATTAAAAAGATATGATGTATCTCAGGGGTGCCAAAAAATATATATACACATGATTTGTATTCAACTTTTGTTATTGGTATATATTGAGTATTGCAGTTTAAATACAGTTTTTTTCCTTTGTTTGTTTTGGCATCCTCGGTATGTGTAGCTCATTCAATAGCTTACTTTAACTTCATTTTTACTCAGTCCCTTTCAGTCTAAGTTGACATCGTTTTTGCTGAAACAATTTTGTCAAGAACTCTCCGGATCTGTGTGAATTTCACTAGGTTTCGCTTATAAGAATTTTTGAGATGATGCCTTGACTCTCTTTGACTTTAGTGGATGGTTGAGGGACAACAACCTTAAATTAAGCTTCCGAGGGGCCCTCTACTTTGATTGAGAGGATTATGAAACATACCCTTAATCTTTTGAAAAGGCCCTTTGTGTTATTTGAACACTTTAAGATTTTAGCAAAAGGTTGTATCGTGACACCCCAGCTTTTCCTCTATGCCAAGATTCCAGCATCCATTTCTGAATTTTAGAATCTTCTGCCATTCAGTAGGGTTGAAGGTCTTCAAAATCATCCATTCCTGGTTCCGTTTTGTATTACATCTCTTCCCTCAATTAATCTCTCTCCTCATACATTTTACTATAAGCAGCAAGAACAAACCAGGTAGTATCTTTAACATTTGGTTAGAAATTTATTTTTTTAACTTAAAATTATAATTTATTTATTTTTAACACATATTTATTTTCTTATCTTAATGAAAATTTATCTTCTTTCCCAGTTTTATCAATATATAATTGACATATAGCACTGTGTAATTTTAAGGTGTACAGCATAATGATTTAACTTACATGTATTGTGAAATGATTACAAGAGTAAGTGTAGTTATCCATCCATCATCTCATATATATCCAAACAAAAGAAAAAAAATAGTTTCCTTGTGATGAGAACTCTTAGGATTTACTCTCTTAACAATTTCAAATATTCCTTACAGCCATGCTAAGTCATCATGTTGTACATTGTATATTGTACATTACATCCTTAGTACAAATCTCTTTATCTTCCCACATTTAACACTTCAAAATTCTGCTTTCAATGTAAGTGCAGTTTTGGTAAGTTTTCTGCCACTGTATGATGAGATTCCCCTTCCTTCAAATTCCAATAACAGGTCCTTGAATTCATTTTGAGCCCTCTCAAGCAGCATCCTCGAAACCCCAATTTCTATTAGCAGTCTGTTCAAAGGAATTTAGGCTTTCTCTCTCATGTTCTTCAAAATTTTCCAGCTTCTACCCATTGCCTGATTTCAGAGCTGCTCCCAAATTTTAGATGTTTGCATCTATAGTACCCCACTTTCAAGTACCAACATTTGTATTAGTTTTCTCTTAATCCTGTAACAAATTACCATATATTAATCAATTTAAGAGAACACAAAATTATTATCTCAGTTTCTGTAGATAAGAATTTCCAATAATGACATAATTGGGTTGTCTTTTTAGGACTTTATAAAACAGAAATCAAAGTGCCACCTGGGGCACTTTTCTCCTCTGGAGTTCAGGGTCCCCATCTAATCTCATTCAAGTGGTTATAGATCTGAGATCCTTATTTCCTTGCTGGCTTTTGGCTTCTAGAGGCTCCCTTCAGTTCTTTGCCTTGTGACCTCCATGGGTAGTATACAATAGACATGGTTATTTGCTGTCTTTCAGGTCTTCAGGAGAGCTTTTCAATAATACTTCATTAAAGATCTTACTTGGTCAGGTTAGTGTTACCTTCAAAGTCAATGTCTTAGCAACCTAATCATGAAAGTGATATCCCTTCATGCTCACTGCTTTCATTCACACTAAAGGGGAGGAAATTACATAAGACGGGAATCTTGGGAGCCATCTTGACTTCTTCCTACCACAGTTGGAAACAGTAGTAATTATTTATACCCTGATTTCCAAGGGCTTTAATGTTTCCTTAAGTGTGAATTCTACTGTAAAGTCAATTTTATTGATATTTATTAAGTGTCTGTTCCCTATCCTAGTCATTTTCAAATAAACAAATGGCACTATCCAGCTTACTCATCAAGAACAAGAAAAAAAGTCATTCTTGATTTCTGTCTTTTCCTCACACCCCCTACATAATCTATTAACAGTCTCTGTCTACAACTCCAAACCCAACCAGCATCATTTCTCATAACACTTGCAATAGCAGGGAAAATCTACCACTTCTACCTGGACTCCTTACAAACTACTTTCCGTATTGTAGTCAGTGCTAGCTTCTGAAAATACATCTGAAATATCTTGAAATACAATTTGATCATATAAATAAAAGAAGTGAAAGATAAAATAAAACATTTTCAATGATTAGTCATTAAACTCAGAATAATATCCAAATTGTTTATCATGTTCCGCAAGTCTCTATATGATTTGATCCCTGCCAACATCGTCTCCAGCATCATCTCGTATTATTCTCCACAGCCAATTCATTCACTCATCTCTAGCTGCATTTTTTTATTTTTGCATTAGGATTGTTATACTGCCTTTTATCTTTACATATGAGACTCACCATCTTGACATTGCATGTCTATTTCTTTGTTGTTCTATTGCATCCCTTGACCATTCTACCTACATTGCAATCTCTTGTTCATACTCTCAT
The DNA here is from genome assembly GCF_057876585.1 of Rhinolophus sinicus. Classification (NCBI taxonomy): domain Eukaryota; kingdom Metazoa; phylum Chordata; class Mammalia; order Chiroptera; family Rhinolophidae; genus Rhinolophus; species Rhinolophus sinicus. The sequence continues at coordinate 155,567,324 of NC_142516.1, forward strand.
CCATCCAGGTGACTAGCACTTATTTTATCTTGTCTCCTTTTTTAAACAACAACAACAAAAAACGATTCTTGTCTATATGTCCCTAACTTCTGTCCTCACTTTGGAATGTCACCTCTGTTCCTACAGAAGGGTTCAGTTCACTCCTGCACCCTAGTGTCTTACCTTATCTCAAGGAGTCAGTCTTTGCTTCCACTATGGCTCTCAAGACCTCAGTCCATACTTACAGTGTCCCTTTAGCATGAGTTGAACTATTTAGTTCCCTTTGAGGGGGGGTAGGGGGCAATGGTGAAAGTGGTGCTCTGGTAGCACTAAGGTAAACTTCAGGAAAAATTAGATAGTTAATGTCAGTGCAACGTTTTGTTTAAGATGCAAACTAAGCTGCAGATATATATATAATAAATGAAAGTTATTTAATTCTCTCTGTTATTTCTATGATTTTGTGAGCCAGACTTAGTTTCACTTTTAGCTTATTACTGGTTGTCAAACTTCATTTAAGTTTGGATATTATTTTATATTGCATGTTTCAATGCACATATTTTACTTATGTTTGTAAAATTCCTTCTAATCTGAAGTAGTTTTAAAATTTATATAGTAAGTGCTCAACCTTAAATGCAGTAAAAATTTTACTAACTTTTGAAGGCAAATGTATTCAAAGGAATTAAGTAAAATAATTTACATTTATTTAAATGTTTATTGCAAAATATATTTTTATTCAAATGGAGAAACACTAATAAAATAGTTGATGCACATTCTATAAAGCTTCATGTTACTTAGAGATTTAAAAAAATGCATTAACAGAGATGCAATCGGTATGTGTGGGTATGTACAGGAGTGTGTATACATAAATATATAAATATAGATCATAGTGGTTGAAAACATCATCTGATTTTGAAAACATCATCTGTTTTTTGAATACTAGTTACCAAGTCCTCCAGCTGTTCAGCTGTTAGAAATTTACTTTTCCTTTTTAGACTTCAGTTTTCTTATCAGTGAAATGGAAGTGGTATCTAAAGCATAGAATTTTGTGAAAATTAGACTTATGTAAGGTAAGTCCTTTACTAGCACCCGTCACATAATATTATACATTCATAGTAAGCATATAATCAGGCCCATAATTATAGCAGACTACCAGTTTGGAAACTATTGGTTTTCTATTGATGATATAACAAATTATCATACAGTTTGTATCTTAAAACAGCACAAATTTATTATCTTGTAGTTCTGTATGTCAGAAGCCCAAGACAGGTTTCTCTGGGCTAAATAAAGATGTTGGCATGGTAGAGTTGTTTCTGGAGGCTGTAGAGGAGATTCTGTTTCCTTATGTGTTTCAGTTGTTGGCAGAATTCAGTTTCTTGCTGCTGTAGGTCTGAAGTCCCCATTTGCTTGTCACCTGAGGGCTTTTCTTCGCTTCTGGAAGCTACCTACATTCCTTGGTTCATGGTCCTTTCCTTCATCTTCAAAGCCAGCAGCAGCCAGTTGGGTCCGTCTCACACTTTGAATCTCTCCTGCCTCTTCTTTTGCCACATCTTTCTGACTCACTTTTTTGCCTTCTTCTACTTGTGAATGTCTACGTGATTCATGGGGCCTACCTGGAGAATCTGAGAGATTCTGAGTGGTTTAGTATCTGTAACATTAATTCTATTTGCATGAGTCCATTTTGCCATGTGTATTATAATAATACATTCTCAGGTTGAGTGATTACAGTATAGACATCTTTAGGGGAACATTATTCTGCCTGTCGAGACAACACTCTTTAAGAGCTGTTGCACACATTTGGTGTATAAAATCGGACTTAAAATATCAGTTTAAAATATTTTCCAACTTTCCATTTCTCTAATAGTATGTTTTCCTCTAACTTTGTACTCACTCACTTGATTCATATATAGAATCCAGTGTGCAGAAGCATTACTGGAGAATGAGTGCCTTAACACTACACAATGAACACTATATACTTTGGTGTCAGAATACACAAACACAGACACACACGAGATTCATGTACACACTAATACACCTATATTCACATCCATGCCTCCCTGCCTGAAATTTATATGCAGGGCTAAATATGATATGATTTTTATTTTCACTCCTTCATCCTCACCAGGGAATTGATGTTTCTCTTCTTGAGGCTATGACCAAGGCAAACTTCACAGTTCTATTTGCATCTGATGTGTATTGTTCTCTTTTGTTTCTTGACTCTAAATTTTGAAAACTTTATTTGCCTCAAATCAATCTTCATCAGAAATCACTTCCTTTTTACAACGCTTTTTTGCAGTTTTCTCAATTTATTTGCCAATAATTTTAAGAAATTCAGGTGCGAAGTATAGGTTTTTCATCATCTGATTTTCTAGAACACTGATTGCATCCTTTTCCCTCCTATTATTTCCTGCACCATCTAGTCCCATATAGAAACTTAGAAAGGACTATTTCTCTCCTCCAGTTGTGATGAAACTATGCCTGTCAGAAATGCCTTTGACCTCAAGGGAACGATTTCATCTTTATGCTCCAATGCCAAAAGGGGAATTATAAAGATTGACCTAGTTTTAGTAGAAAGAAAACTATGTGTAGGCTGAGTCATATCTGGAAACTCTTTCGCAAGGTGCAGAAAACATTTATTCTGTCTATGCATAATTGTTTTTCCCCAGAATCTGACACCCCTGCTGACTGTAGCCTCCTGGGTATTGTTTCATTGTCCCATGAACATTTCTATGTACCACTGTCCATCATGGCTCTATATTTTTACAAATGTAATCCTCACCTTTAGAAACATTTTATTTCATGTTTAATCTTGTATAGCAGCTTTCAATAGCTAATGATTAGAGGGATAAATAAACCTCATGAGCCAATGTTACAGTTATTTTTTAATCACTTCCCTATGTATACACACTATTTTATTGCTTAAGGGATAGAGTGTATAAATTAAATTAATGCATTGATTTAATATTTATTTATCTCAGTTTCTTACGGGTGTGTGGTTAACTCAGTACTTGTTCTTTGCCTCCTTTCTTTTGTAAATTCCCAAATTGATATAAGCATTTAAGAAATTAAAAGAAAAAGAAAAAGAAAAAGAAGAACAGCATTGAAAAACTGCCCCTAATTCCAAATTCTATTTATTGGAAATAATGATATTTGATGAGTTCTCTTCGTATTATTTCTGGTGTTCACCTCTCTAATTGTAAGTGATATGTTTATACATTATTTTCTATTTATCAACATAAACCTTGTCATTTTACTCTGTACTATAAGAGATAAGAAACATGGCTGATTCAGAAAATCATCTCTTTCCATTTTCCCAATTCTTTCAATCATTATTAGATTTATTTTTGGTTTTGTTTTGTTTTTCTTTTTATCAGTCTTATATGTCTGAATCCTGTGTTAAAATATAATATGATGCGTCAAATTTAGATAGTTTATTATGGCTTCAGTTTGTACAAAATGCAAAAACTAGTATTGCTATATTTCTTTTCCTCTTCCTTTTCCTCTCAGCTGCTCAAAAACATCATTCCTTTTACAATGTCGGTATTCATAATGTTTGCGTTTTGTTACATAGCTGTAATTCTTTCATGCTTTGTATTTGAGTAGTTTTGAAAAATAAAGGTCATAAACACTTTCTATTACAATACAGTGATGTAAGTAATACCTCCTGAACAACCATATTATTGGATCTGTGGAGGACATGAAATCACCTCTCTCTAAAACTTACTAAGGAGATTAGTCTAACAGTCAAGACTATTTAGAATTGGTCTATGAATACTCCATGACTGCATAAAGTCATGTCACTGTTTAGTGCTCTTCATATTTGGACTATGAATTACATAGTCAATTTTTTTTCCATAATATTTTTCATTTCTGTTGTTGACTGAAGAGTGTAAGGTGTTCTTCCCCACATTTGTGAGATCATCAAGTATCTTCATTCTACTAATTTTTGAAAATTTTTATTAAATTTATTGGGGTGACATTGGTTAGTAACATTATATAGGTTTCAAGAGTATTCTACTAATTACTAATCAGTGAATTTTAGATTCTCTTCACTGAGGATCTATTGCAAAATGCCATTCAAAGATTTGTTTTCAAGACACATAAGCATACAAATAAGATCAATTATTTCTTCAATGTAAATGGGAAAAAAAAAACACAAAAAAACAGCAAAAACTCTTTATAGGTTGTTTGTGTGTTTATTTATTTTAACATTTTTGTTGTTAATTTGAAGTCTTTTTTTCTTTCTTTGGAGATTAAGCTCAAGATCATGAAGGACCAGAAGGTGGGCTCGATGTTCACTCTATAAAGCTGAATGACAAACAATATCAAGGATTCTAGAATTGATCCTCAAACAAAAAGCCAAGGAGAGCTAAGAGGTATGGAGGGGGAAGTGGACTTTGTTTTTAGGAGAGAACTGCCCATCTAATTTCTTGATTGGCATAGAAACCAAACACCTTAGTGATGTTGAAATCTCTTTATAACTACCTTTCTGGATAGAAAGTGGCAGGTATTGTAAAGGCCAAATTTTTGTGTGCTAGTACTTGAAATTTTAAGAATAACTCCAGTCATTTAAGATTATTGCTCAGAAATTTTTCATATTCTAATAATAGTATTATTTATTATTTGCCTAACTCTTTAATGTGTTTTATGAGATATAGCTTTTCTTTCAGTTGTCAGAGATATATTAGTGATAATTTGAGAGAAACTTGTTCCTAACCACACAGTATGTCCCCATTTTAAAATGCCTTCATTTAAAAAAATGCTTTTGATTTATTTCAAAATGTGGTACATGTCTTCAAATTTATGGGGATTATTTTGCTCTGGTGTGAGGAAAATAGCTGTAGATGAAATCCTTTAATATGAAGACTGCAAGGCCATTTGTGGCTCATCCCTCTAATTATAATGTACAGTAACCAAATAATTTTCTACAAAGGTGAATTTCATGCTTTTATAGTTCTACTTAAATTAGAAGCGGGAATGTACCTGAGGCTAGAATCCACCATTTAAAAAGGATTGCCCTCAAAATGCCAAGTGTGAAAAATTACTTCTTATGTGCAAAATATGGTTTGAAGTTTTTAAGGAAGTTTATACAAATGATGCTCCTTGATTTTGGAACTTTACATATATTGCCTATTGAAAATATGAGGATTAATTTACTGCAATGCTGAGATTTTTCTAGATTGTATAAATAGCTTCCAAAACATACTCAGTTATAGTAGATAGAATGCAGTTTCTAAAGTAAATATGTGATGTCACTGTGCTTCCTATTAGCTGTGTTATACTGAACAAAATAATTAGAAATGAACATACAACGCTTTTGCAATAAGTTATTGTTTTTATTAATACAAATTGAGAAGGCATTTATAAAAATGCCTAAGCAGAAATTTGGGAAGAAAGTTAGTGCTTATTAAAGGCCCATGTTCTTACCTTATGCTACTACATATAATAAAAAGAAGTGATTTTAATCAGAACAATAAAATTTTACACTAGGAAAATAACTTTGTTTCACCTAGACAGAGATTTTAGGCTCAGGCAAAGTAAATATGATAATAAATCTTTATTTAGTTTATCTAAATGCAAAAACAGAGTATACTGTACTTAATAGTTCTTTGGAAGGAATTCCTAATGATTTAACAGAACATAGCACCTTTTCTGGGCTGAATCTTTAAGTAATTAATTGTGGGAAACTGCAGAGTTTGAAATTACACATCAAAGTTTTCCTGAGATAAGAGTAAATCAAATAGAACAGTGGTAACCTATCATTTATATTCTTCTATGTACAACCTAAATATTCTATGCTTCATTTGATAGTTACACATTATTTCTCCAGTGATATTCTTCACTCCACTAAGTTATAACAGTTCTCCAAAACAAATTGAAGTATAATAATGAGTTTATTATTCGTACCTTACAGTTCAATAGCTGTGGAATCAAAATAGAAGGATTTCTTGTTTGCTTAATGTAAATTTTAAGAGTATAAATAAATGCTTTTGTGAAATTTAAGAAGACCATTTATTTGAATTGCATGGATAAAAACCATTTAAAGGGAAATTTCTTGAGATAAATGATCAGTATTTTTTCAAGCATGTAATGAGAATGCACCTCTGTCTCCTTTTTATGATTCACACATAACTTGGTTTTTAAATATTAAAGTAAATATACAAATTGCTTGTTTATAAACTAAACAGTACGTTAACTCTTTATAAGTCAAGGATATTTTTTAAGTAGTACATGTAAATGTTTGAGAGAATTCTAATTCTAGATTGTGGAAGAAGCTTCATTTGAATTCAAAGAAAACAAATTTCTATTTATAAGGTAGATTGTTCTTTTCAACTTTAGTTCAAATTCAGATAAAATAGAAAAAAATAACTTTTTTGAAGCAAAATGGGTGCTTTAAACCAAGACGTTTTAAATACATATAGTTTAATCCATTAGCTTTTCTTGATACTTAATAGATATGCTGAAAATAACTCAATTATTTAACATGACAATGACAAACAGTATATATTGTAGCTCTTGGCTTTAAAATTGGTAGAATATAACTTTTAAACATGAAAGCTGTAAGAAATATAATATTGTTACTATCAGTCAAATTTTAAAATAGTAATTTCATAAATAATATACACTGTAATTACAGTGTTTATTTTTAAATTTTCTAATTTTTCATGATTTATGGATTTGTAGAGAATGGAATAACAAATAAATAGAAAAATAGACTACATAATGGTACTAAATTGTTCTTCATAACCTTTTCTAAAGAATTATAAGGGACACAACAAAATGAACCATAATTTAACTCTATTTATTATCAGCATTACATTAGCAGAATATTTTCTAAATGATATAATTGATTCATTAAGTCTTTTTTTTTTTTTGCCATTTAGAATTACATTTAACTAGTTGAGTTGGTTTTGTGTATTCCAATATTGCACATATAAAGAATTAAAAAAGAAACAGATTTCACAAAATCTATTTACTCTCTACCTATCTGTGTATCTGTCTATCATCTATCTACAGATTTTTAGCTCACTAAGTTGCTTTGTAAGCAAGCAACTTTTTTTGTATAGATTTATTTTTCTCTATAAACTGATGAAATGAAATGAAATGAAATTAATTAGACAACTGAGAAGCTATGATTCCAAAATTTTAGCCTTCTTAGTTTATCACTGAGATACAACTTTTGTAGCTGCAAAATAAATAGCTATGTAAAGGTAGAATTATTATGGGATTTTATATACTTCATGTAATATTTGGATTCTAATAAAGTTATATGAAAAGCAATTTTGATAAATTAAATCTCATTATTAATTTTTAGAAGTTTTTTTTTTTTTTTTTTTTTAAATTGTTCATATATATGTAGGGCCCTCTACTGAAGTCAATACTTTTTAGTAGAAAATAAAATAGCAGCATTTGGCAAACTTTTATAGAATAGTACATAGTAGTATTTGTGTATATACTTTTTTTGTAACTAGTTATGTTGTCACATATTCTGAAGATGTTCTATCAAAATTCTGTACATATATGCAGGCATCCCAATACTTTTATACACATATTAGTTTTGTTTTTCTTAAAATATTTATCAAAAATATTAGCTAATGTAATGAATTTAAAATGAGTGCAAAACTAAATATTATGAAAAACAGAAACAATGAATCATATTAGTGAATGTGTCCTTACCTACAGTGATAATAGAAACACATCTATCTTAATTCCCATAGTATTATATCTAGTTCTAACATAATTATAAAAAATGGATTTTACCAAAATAAATTATTCACTCCAGTCAACTTTTTAAATTGCAGTACCTCATCTTTGTCTTGACTCAATAATACAGGAACTAAACACCAAGTATTGATAAAAGAAGACTATTAAAAAAACTAAAAATAAAATTAACAAATACAAGGAAAAAAACCACTATTAATCCACAATATACTACTCTATCTCTTTACCTTTTCCCCCAAAAGGCATCAAAAACATGTTTGCAAAAGCATAAACTCTCAAACTGTAAGGGAGCATGTATTATTCATTTTGCTAACAAAGACACATTTGTTAGAATATATACTATAAAAGATTAAAAAAAATCATAAACAATTAAAAAATAAACCTTAATTTTTTTGACATAAAAGCATAATGTACATAACAAATGTGTGTTGTTGTAAAGAGCTATTGATTTTGAAGAGATTAGTTGCAGAAAGTCTATAGAAAAATTATGACCAATTATTACCTCTGGATGGTAGGATCATGGATGTTTTCTTTTTGTCACTGTGTTTTCTAATATTTCTATAGTGACTATGACAAAGCTGATATATATATGTATATATAAATAATTAATTAAATGTTAACTAATTATTTTAATATATAAATATAAATATTAATATAAATAATAAATTTAAAATAATGTATTTTTATTTTTGGGCTATCAGCTTTCCCTCAGAGAATGCTGAGTGTTAGTTAACTTCACAATATAGAAATCATATTTCAATAGAGCTGTATGTCTTCAGGCAAGTATCATGCTAGGTAGGAAGTATTAAGGAGACAAATGAATAAAACTAAATTGATGAAGAAAAATAATCTCATACCTTTCAAAAGATGTGTGGGAACATAGTTTTGCATTAAAAATAAGTTAACCTTTTCTTGCCCCAATCAAAAGGGAATTTATCTTTTGGTCTACAAGGCAGATGATACTAACTAATTAATGCTTAAGGCATAATGGTCACTGGACTCAGCAAAATCACGTTTTAAATCCTATTCCCTCACAAATAAATAAGTTTTAGATGTCAAATCAGTCATTTAATTGCTCTGAAAATCAGATTATACTTTCTATAAAATCAAAAAAATAATAGTAATTGTTTTAAAGGTAACTTAACTGTCTTAAGGATAATTAAAATAATATAAAGTATCAATGAGGGATACATATTTTTAGAAGATTTATTCCTTTTCCTCCTCTTTGTAGAACAAAAATTGAAAAGCTAATGATTTTTCATCTGTCCCTACCTGTTTTTTCCCCCTCCTCTGTTCACTGTCACTGAATCTGTGAATATGAACAATTCCTGTGTTTGAAATCAATGCTTTTGCCTATCTTCTAATGATTGTACTGGTTGAATTAAACTATTTTCACACAGAAAGCTAAGCTATCCATTTACAACTTTCTCATAAAGTGGTGAAAATAAAATGAAGTTCACTTCTGTATATTAGAATTATTCTTTTGCCTTTAAGATTGTTGGTTTTAAAATGAAATTTGCTTTATCTGGTTCTGATAACAATAGAGTAGTTTTTACTGGAATAACCCTCATGGAGAACAAATTCTAAACATGATGCAAAAAAAATATATATTGTTTAAAGAGTCTGCAGAGTTACCATACACAGAAAAGAATTAGAGGAAATTCTTGAATGAATTGTTGTTCAGGTGATTGTATTGCAAGATCATTGCAAAAATTATATGACAGCAGGAAGTAAAAAGGAACTTGTTCAGAGCTGAGAACAGTAAACAAAACAGTTTCCTCATAATGTACTTGCAAATTTGTCATAAGTTTGAGATTGTCAAGTTTGTCATAAGTTTGACAAAGTCAGTAGAAGGAAGGAAATAATAAAAATTAGAGCAGAATTAAATGAAATAGAGAACAAAAAGAAAATAGGAAAATTAATGGAAAAAAGAGCTGGTCCTTTGAAAAGATTAATAAAATTGACAAACCTCTGGACAGACTCACAAAGAAAACAGATTCAAATAAACAAAATCAGAAATGAAAGAGGAGAAGCTAAGATGGATATCACAGAAATACAAAGGATCATACAAGAATACTATCAAAGACTATATGCCACTAAATTCAATAACCCAGAAGAAATGGACAAGTTCATATAAATATATAACCTTCCTAGACTGAATCACAAATAATTGGGAAATCTAAATAGACCAATCAACAGTAAGGAAATTGAATCATGAAAAATGTCCCAAAAAGTAAAAGTCTAGGACTAGATGGCTTCACTAGTGAATTCTACCAAACAGTTAAAGATGATTTAAAAATGTATTCTTCTCAAATTCTTCCAAACACTGAAGAAGAGGCAATAACTCCTAACTCATTTTATGAGGCCAAAATTACATGATATCAAAACTTGGCAAGAAACACAAACACACACACACACACACACACACACACACACACACACACACAAAACTACAGAACAATATCTCTGATGAATACAGATGAAAACTCCTACACAAAATACTAGCAAATTGAATACAAAATACGTTAGTAAGAAAATACATTATGATCAAGTGGGGTTTATTCTAGGGACAGAAGAATGGTTCAACACATGAAAATTGGTCAATGTGCTACGACGTATTAAAAATAATAAAGGACAAAAATCATATAATTATATTAATAGGTGCAGAAAAAGCATTTGACAAATATGACATCCATTTATGATTGAAAGACTAAATAAAATCAGTATACCAGGAAAGTACTTCAACATAATACAGGCCATATATGACAAACCCTGAGCTAATATCATACTCAATGGTGAAAAAATGAATGCCTTTCCTCTCTGATCAGGAACAAAATAAGGATACCGACTCTCCCCATGTTATTCGACATAGTACTGGAAGTTCTAGCCAGAGCAGTCAGGCAATAGAAAGAAATAAAAGGCTTCCAAATTGTGAATAAAAAAGTTAAATTGTCACTTTTTGCAAATGACATGATTTTGTATATATATATATATATATATATATATATATATATATATATATAAAACCCTAAAGGCTCCACAAAAAAAACTAATAGAAATAATAAATACAGTAAGTTACAGTATGCAGTATTAATGTAAAAAAAAAATCATTTGATTCCTGTATACTAACAATGAAATTTCAGAAAAATAAACAAAAGAAATGATTCCTTTTGCAATTGCAACAAAATAATAAAATACCCAGAAATAAACTTAACAAAGAATTTGAAGGACCTATGCACTGAAAACTGAAAGACATTACTAAGACACAAAGAAATGGAAAGATATTCCATGGATTGGAAGAATTAATATAGTTAAAATAGCCATATTACCCAAAACAATGTACAGATTTAATGCAATCCCCATTAAATTCCCCATGGCACTTTTTAAAGAAATTGAACAACAAAAAATATCATCAGATTTGGAAGGAAAAACAACAGACTTCAATAGCCAAAGCAATCCAAGGAAAAAAGAACAAAGCTAAAGGTATCACATTCCCAAACTTCATAATATACTACAAAATGACAACGAAGGAAGAAGCATGTTATTGGCAGAAAAACTGACACACAGACCAATGGAACAGAATTGAGAGCCCAGAAATATACTCACAGATATATAGGTGAATAATTTTCAACAAAGAAGCCAAAAACACACAGTGGAGAAAAGAAAGCCTCTTCAGTAAATAGTGCTGGGAAAATTAGAAAGCCACATGCAAAAGAATGAAACTAGAATGGTATTAGTCACCATACACAAAAGTTAACTGAAAATGGATCAAAGACCTACATAAAAGATCTGAAACAATCAAATGCATGCAAGGAAACTTAGGTATTAAGCTTATGCGCCTTGGTCTTAGAGAGGATTTTATGAATTTGACCTCAAAAGCAAGGGAAGTAAGAGCAAAAATAAGTGAATGGGACTATATCAAACTAAAAACTTTTGCACATCAAAAGAACCCTCAACAGACACTTGTCTCATTAGGGAGACCACCTCAGGGATGATTTAGATGCCTGATCACTGCATTGTACACCTGAAGCTGAAGCTGAACAATAATGAATGTCAACTACAAGTTTGTATGTATATATGTGTATATATATGTACTTACAAGAAGCAGAGTACAGCATTAGGAATAGAGACAGTGGAAATGTAATGGCTCTGTGCGATGTCAGAGGGATAGTGGATGGGGGGAGGAGGGTTCATTTAATGTGAGGGATACAAAAGGTAAACATCTAAGAATTACTTTGTCTTGTGTACCTGAAACTAATAAAAAATAAATAAATAAAAATAAAAATAGAAAAAAAGAAAGATAAGCATTGTACACCAATAAAGGATGAAAGAGGAATGATTGTTAGCCCATGTCTATAGTTAAACTTTAGTTTAAAAAAAAAGGCTTAGAGTTTTCAGTTAATAAAAAGTTCATTAAATAGTTAACCAAAAAAAAAAAAAAAAAAAAAAATAGAACCCATCAACAAAATAGAAAGGCAGCCAACCTGATGGAAGAAGATTGTTGCAAAGAACACCTCTGATAAGAGGTTAATATCCAAAATGCGTAAAGAACTCACACAACTCAACAACAAAAGAACAATCCAATAAAAAAATGGCAGAGGATCTGAACAGACACTTCTCCCAAGAAGACATGTAAATGGCCAATAGATATATCAATAGATATTCAATTTCACTGTTCAGCTATTAGGAAGATGCACATCAAAACCACAATGAGATACCGCCTCACACCTGTTAGGATGGCTTTCATTTACAGTGCAATAACAAGTGTTGGGAGAGGTTGTGGGGAAAAAGGAACCCTCATACGCTGCTGGTGAGAATGTAAATTGGTACAGCTACTAAGAAATAGTATGAATTTTCCTCAAAAAATTAAGAACAGGATTACCACACAATACAGCAATCCCTCTTCTGGTTATCTACGCCAAAAATTTGAAAACATTTATTCATAAAGCTACATGTAATCCTACATTCATTGCCGCATTATTCTCGGTGGCCAAGACATGGAAACAACTTAAGTGTCCTTTGATAGATGATGGGATAAAGACGGATATATATATACAATGGAATACTACTCAGCCATAAGAAAAGATGAAATATTGCCATTTGTAACAACATGGATAGATCTTGAGAACGTCATGTTAAGTGAAATAAGTCAGATGGAAAAAGTCAAGAACCATATGATTTCATCCATATAAAACTGAAAGCAACAAATAATTAAACAAGACAAACAAACACTCATAGACAGAGACAACAGTATGGTGGTTACCAGAGAGAAAAGGGGTGCAGGGGTAGACAAGGGTAAGGGGGTCAAGTATATGGTGATAGAAGGAGATACGACTTTGGGTGGTGAACACACGAAGATATTATAGAATAGTACACTTGCAACCTATATAATTTTATTAACAAATGGTACCCCAATGAATTTAATAAAATTTACAAAATAATAAAAATAAAAAATATAAAAATATAAGAGTTAAGTAAATATAAAGACAAAGACATTTTGAAAATTAACTGAGGGAGGACAACTTACCATGCAATATTGAACATAAGAAAGCTGGTGTATCTCTATTACGATAAGGTAAATTAGATAAAAAGTGTCATCAGTGATAGAGACATGTTAGTAGCTGATGCAAAGGAACAGGCCTAATTTTCCTAAACAAGTGAACTTTTGAAAGGTAGTTTTAGAAATGAATCACTATGTTTAAGGAATAAAACTATATGGTATATAAATCTAGCCAGAGCAATAAAGCTAAAAACTTGGCATCAAATCCCATCAGCTATAAAAGCATCTTGCAGTCAATACTGTAACAGTGGCTCCTACTAGTGAATAAATAAATAAGCTCAGCTTTTATTATAGAACTCTTATGTGAGAGTTTCACTCTTAAGTTCTGTGAAACAATAAAGACATAGAATAAACATCTCTTTCTGACATGAGTCACAGTGTTATAAAACCAACTTTAACTTTAAAACCTATGCAGAAAGTTTTGTAAGTTAAATCCAAAAAGAACATTTTATCTGGTATGGTTCTGTATACACAGCAAAATAGTGAATGGAGTTTCCCTGCGTTAGGTTGAAATGTAGAGTACGTTTTATATTTGATAAGAAATGTGTCTTAAAAATCTTACATTCTAATGGCAATGTTTGAAATAGTACTGTTGTTCTATTGGTTCCTATTAGTGATCATACTTGTATATTTGGAAATGGAATATGGCATGAGATTTGGAATTTTACTATACGTTATAAAGCATATATTCTTATATATACACCTCCCTTTTTCACATTTAAAATATCTGAAAACCTGTCTTCTTTTAAGTATCCTTAAAATATCAGAAAGGGAAATGCTTCTAGAGATTACGATGAGGTCAAAACAACACTGAATCACCATTAATTTTTCATAAGGTTTTAAGGAATCAGTCGCTCTAGTATATTTAATTTGCCTCAGCCTCAGTTTCATAAGAAATGATTATGAGGAAAACACAAGGATTGTTTCAGATATGAAACTCTCCTGATCTTCTTACCATCAGTAGCACCCTAACTATTAAAGGTTTTTCTATCCTTATGAGTATAATTCTTGAATTCTGTCCTTATGAGTATAATTATATCCTTATAATTCTTGAATTTGCTCTTCATTCAGTATGTTTCCATGGAGTTCCCTCTGCTTCTCTCCTACCCCACCCCAGAGATCACTGACTAGGCAAGTAACTATCTGGCGTGTACAGAAATGATACCAGATTTTATTATAGTGTGGAAAATCTCAAGTCACAACCATAGTTACAGAGGTCAGCTCTGAACAGCTATAGCATTACCTTTGCTATCCGGCTTTCTGCAATGCTCTCAGTTGCTACCGGATCCAATCTTTGATAGAGTGCTCATCTTCCCAGAGTTACCTCAGTTTATTTTTTAATGAAATACTTCCAAGGAAGGAGTATGAATTTCTCAAATGACTGTTTCTAATCACCGAAGATTGTAGCTACATTTCATGTACTGCAAAACCAGAAAGCACAAGAGCCTGATTATATGAATCTTTTGTCCCCTCCTCTATGCGTTCTTTATTTTCTTACAATTCTCATTGTGATCATTTATTTCCATTTACTGGCTTTCATAAGACTGGCTTTCACCTACATCAGTTGCTGTTTAATATCCCTGACACAATTCATAATATATCTCTATGTATTTTGAGTTTAAGTTGTATTCACGTACAATTATATGAGTAAAATATAGAACAAACACAAAATATTTCTTTTTGTAACACTGAGGATACATAGAATATAAACAATTGGAAATATTTGCTAAATATCACTGTCAAAAATTCTACAAATCTCTTTGCTTGATAGCATTCTTCACTAATATGACATCATAAGAATATTCTGAGCTTGCTGCCTAAAGGTGCCCTCTCTGTAGAGCTGGATAAACTCCAGGTAGTATATATGCTATTGTTGGCACAATGTATTGATTTGTACCTCATTCTTTATTTTGACCGTGTGATGACATGGAGTTGAGCCAACACACAGACCTTGCATTGCACATATTGCTCTGCCCTGTGAGGGGATGGGAAAGTCTATACCATTGTTCTTTTACCTCTCAAAAGAAACATAATACTATGTTATACATTCTAAACTTTATTCAGGATTTTATTACAGCAGACTAGAGAGTCTATTGTTTTGGGTCTTCTATTTGAATGGCTTGAGGTCTAATCTGACTTCGGTACAATTTTGGGTGAGATGTAAGTCTTGAATAATGTAAGTCTTGAATAACACACTTTTCCTATATCTCACTTTCTTCCTACCTTGCTTGACTATCTTACCTTGACTGCCAACCACACTTCAGCAACATGTAGATCGGATGTTCTTTCTCACAAGCAATTCACCTTAAACTCTCAGTTATTAAGCCACAGAAAGATTGATTTGAAACTCTTAAGAAACATCTCACTTCTTATTATGGTAATAACAGTTTCCTAAAGAGCAACATGTACATAAAAAAGCAAACAAATAAATGATTGTAAAGTATTTTTTGCAGTATGCTCTATAATACACTCATTTTTTCACTATTCAAAACTGTAATAATCTTTAAGATGCAAATTTTTAAAAAGGACAAAATTGTTAGCCGAATAATAAGAATTATTGAGATGTACATTAGTTTGGCAAAAACAAAAGGATAAAAATGATACTAGCTATATAGATAGATAGGTGTAATTAATGTAAAATTATTTTAAAGTAAGATTTGCACTATGAAAATATTAAATATATAATAAATATAAATTTTGAAAGTATTATGCAAAATGTCCCCATTTCATCAAACTGCTTTTAAACTAATTTCTCTTGACAGCGTTTAAACTTATCAAAGTGACATGTTCTACTCTCTTCAACCCTGAATTCCATTTCACAGTATGATTTAAAAAAAATGTTACTGAAGGGCTACCATCACTGAAGTCAAAAGATTTCAGAATGCATTTTATCTTCTTGCATAGGAGTATCCATTCTAGGTGCAATGACCTGAATTCTAAAATGTCTCATTTTCAAATGTTTGTGCGGTAGCCTAAAAATCAAGAGATTTGAGTTTTTATCTAGTGATTAGACAACAGATAACCAGAATAGAGTTAATGATCTTGGGCAAGTCATCTTAAATAAACCCTAGTCTAATCTCCAAGTATAGAGAATTTGTATCAAATGAATTATGACAAGTGACCTCCTAGTTCATATTTATCCAGGTTGCCTTAAATATTGGGCTATCTTAAATAGAAAGCATTAAATCTATATAACTGGCTGTAGAATAGGGATCTCAAACTCAACACTATTGATATTTTGAGTCTAATTCTTTGTTTTGGAGACTCTCCTTGACACTGTGTGATATTTAGCAATATCCTAGGTCATACTAGATACCAGTAGCAGTGAAAATAAAAATGTATCAATAAAAGATGTTTCAGATATTAAAATGCTCCCTGTAGGCAAAATCACTCTTAGTTGAAAATCACTGCTCATAAGAAGGAAAGGAGCAGTGTTGTTACGTATTAATAGCTTAAATGTTCTAATATCATAATTGTTTTTCAATACATTCATTCAATGTCTGATACACCAATGTCATATTAGTTGTCACTGAAAACAATTCTGATTTCCACTTAGCATCATTACATTTCACAAGGCATGTGCTTCTCTGGCATTCAGACAGAGATGTATATCTACTAATTATCAATATGTCAATAAACTGATTATCAGCTTCAAAATGTTTTGCTTAAATACTTCTTTTGATTGTTATTTAGTATCTGAGAAGATAACTAAAGAATAATTTTAAAGTTTTTAAGAAACTATGTATGATGACAGAGTATAGTAAAAACCAGGTCTTAGTTCATCTGTCGCTAGTAATCATAAGACTCAAATAGAAGGAAACATATTTAAAAATTTTTCTTCAATTTCAAAAGTTCTTAACATCTTTTTATTTATTGCATTGCACTTGCTGAAGTTTAAAGGAAATAAAAAATGAATTTGCATTATTTAGAAGAATCACTTTTTTTAACACTTACTGTCCTTAGGTATCAAGATACAGATATATTAATTTCTTGAAATAACTTATTCAATGTAAAAAAGTTGTTGAAAATAATGTATATTCATTTTTTAAAGACGAGATCTTCTTTCGTGTCTTCACAGGATCTTTAGTCATTACCGTTAGTGTAGGATGTGAACTTCAGCTTTCTTTCCTGGAATGCTGATTCCATTAACGTAGGAAACTAATCTAGAAAAACCCATTTGCTATACTGTAACTCTAAGGTGACTGAATGAAAACATACCAATTTATTGATTTACACTGAAGAATGAAAGAATCTATATATTGAAAAGTAAATTCAGAGTAAAATGCATTATTTACCTAGACTATGATGTGATGAGTGTACTACTGTCTCAGTGTAAGAGACAACAACTCTGCTTCATGCCATATAAGGCTAATATAAAACTTTTGGTTAATACAGAGCCAAGTTAAAGAGAATTCAACAGTTCTAATATATAACAAGCTGACCATCCATATATTCATTTATTATACAAAATTAAGCACCTAAAATGTGGAAGGCATACTGCCTAGTGCTAAGAATATTTTGATGAGAAAAATACTTTTTATGGATCCCAAATGAATACTGGCTGATTAGGAAATTCTCTACCCCTTATACTGCTAATGATTATGGCAAATTCTAAATACCTTAACAATTAACAACCTTAAATTATGACAATATAACACAGTGCATATTTTTAACTTTTCATTTTTAAGTCACAGGAAGTTGCAAATATAGTACAGAAGTATTGTACCATTAATTCAGGTTTTCTCATGGTAACATCTTATGAAACTACAGTTCACAAAGATTCTCTCATTGACCAAACTCTAGCCAGGCTCCTTTGAGCCTTCTTCTAGAATAGGCCTCAACCTTGACCTATAGACTTGGAGAAATACTAGCATACATTCTAACCGCCTAAGGCCTCACCCCTACAACTACCCTAGTCTCCCTTAAAGTGCCTGCCTGAGAAAACTCAAGGCTGCCAAGTGAAATTACTGTTTGTTCCAGCTAACACCTGAAGACAGGGCACTTGTCTCCCAGTCTCTGTGGGAGGATAGAGGCCTAACTTGGATAATGGCCAGTTAGCAAACCCAGATGGGTTTCACATACACTAACTATCCCCCTTCCATCTTTTTGTAAT
The DNA here is from genome assembly GCF_057876585.1 of Rhinolophus sinicus. Classification (NCBI taxonomy): domain Eukaryota; kingdom Metazoa; phylum Chordata; class Mammalia; order Chiroptera; family Rhinolophidae; genus Rhinolophus; species Rhinolophus sinicus. The sequence goes on from NC_142516.1 coordinate 155,585,695, forward strand.
TTTTCACTTCCCTGACAACTGAGCCCCTGCTCCTCAATTTTCCTAATCCATCATTTTCCCTTTAAAATACCCAATCATCTCTGAAAAAACAGAAATTGAGTTCAGATCATGCTGCATACTTTTCTATTGCAGCAGTATATACTAATTAAATCTGTCCTTACGATTTTAACTAGTGTCTGGCTTTATTCATTTTTGACACAGTCAGTATCAAGACCAGGAAAGTGATATTGGTATTGCTCAAGACCTTATTCAGATTTCACCAGTTTTACCTACGTGTGTGTGTGTGTGTGTGTGTGTGTGTGTGTGGTTTTGTGCAATTTAATTACATGTCTAGATCCATATAATCGCCACTACAATCGAGATATAGAACTGTTCCATCAACAAAAGATCACTCTTCCTATCCTTTAATAGTTATACCTTTCTACCACACCTCCTCCCAGCCTATTCCTATAATTCTGTCACTTAAATATCTGATAAACGCAATCATACAGTATATACTCTTCGAGTAAAGCTTTTTTCTTTTAGCATACTTTTTTGAGAGTACTCCAAGGTGTTCTGTGTACAAATAGTTTGTTTCTGTTTATTGTCGAGTAGTGTTCCATGATATGGATATATCACAGTTGGTTTAACCATTAATTCACTGAAGAGTGTTTGTCTTGTTTTCAGTTTGGGGCTGTTATAAAGTGCCACATGCACATTTTTGTATCAACATAAATTTCCTTTTCTCTATGATATATGGCAAGTAGTAAGATTTTGAGTCATATAATAAGGGAAATTTTGGGTTTTGTAGTTTTTTAAGAAATATTTTCCAGACTATCTATGTCATTTATATTCTCAACACTGATATATGAGATATTGTTTCTCTGTATCCTTGACAGCATTTGGTGACATAATGGATTTTATCATGGAGTAATTAGCTTTATCCTGGTGAGATAGGTCATATTAATTGTACATTTATAAGATATTATTGGAGTACTGATATAAATAACATTTATAATACACTAATTTGCAAATAAAATGAATATTTAAGTGAAAAATGTGTTATTTTTCAGATTGTGTGTTATTTTTCAGATTGTAATGTTTAGCTTCATATGCTGTTAATATATTGACAATGCACAAAATTTGCAGAATTGCATTAGAAGAAATAAAATTACTGTTATTTGGAAAGTTTTTAATAACATTTCATAATCTCAGAAATTTAAGAATATTAAGCTAAGAGCTAATACTAAAGTAAGTTACACATTTGGATGGATAGAGAAGCTACAGAGCTGTCTAAACAACACAAAGTAAAACAAGCATTTGAGGATTCATCTTTTACAATTTAAGAATTCTGTAGCTAATAGTCAAAGTGGATTAAGCAGCCCACAAAGTGGGTTTCCCCAGTGATACTTTTCTCATCCACTTTGACTTTTGGAAGCTGTCAAGTCCTACTGTTGCTTAAATACCTAATTGAATTCAACATTTTGTGTGCTCAGTTATGGTGAAATATAAAGTATAACTATATTTTTTTCATTAATTTTTATGTGAAAGGAACTATGTTTGCATTTTATATATTTGCATACTATATGATAGCATATATATGTGTATACCTGTTTCTATTTACGTAATACACACACACACACACACACACACACACACACCTGTACACCTGTGTGTACATGTGCATTTTTTTCAACAAAAAGTCAACATGTATTGAGTACTTTGTATGTGCCAGGCATTATTATACAATTTAATAGGTATATTTTCTCATTCATTATCAAGCCATCATGTATTTTCAAGAGGACACTCAGAGGCCACATTATTATCCACTACACTATATTTATTTAACAGAGAGAAAACAAACAAACAAAAAAACACCAAAAACAGATTTGAATAAATTCACCAAATTGAAAAACATGTTAAGTTGAAGAATTTGAGCAACTTTGCAGCTCTGATAGATTGGTTAGCATCCCCCGCAACTTCTCAACTGCTGGCACACATTGAATGATTGTCTGAGCAGAATCTAAAAGGCTGTTTCCTAATGTTTCTTGAAAGCATCTGCACTTGTAGTTACTACATATTATTTGTTTGTTGTTTAAGATTTTGTTTCTTTATAAAGACTCAATGATAAAAATCTACTGCCAGTAATTGTTTTGAAGCTTTCTGAAGTTTTATGGATAAATCCAGACTGGATGCACATTATGTAATTCTTCATTTGTCGGTGAATCGATATTAAAGCTAGTTTTTTTTTTGTTTTTTTTCTTATTTGACTCTACTGATTACAAATTATATATTTACTCTGTGTGAAAGACTAGTCATACCTGATATTTTCCCACCAGGACATGGTATAGGTTTGTTAACTTGCGTTGTGTTGGAAAATGGTTTGCATTTACGTTTGTCAATTTATTCATCCTTTTATATTGTGTAAGTTTTTGTACACAATCCTCAATTCTTTCAGAGAGAACACCACATTTTGGTTTTCTAGTGTCATGAGAAAACTCGAGGCCTCAGCGATGTGTCACGATGTGAAGAGCCACGTGGTCAGTAGCCTGACGGCCTAATGGTCAGCGCAGAATTGGAGCAGAGGAGGGAGACGGCGGAAGCGGAAGCGGGCGGGCCGGTGAGCTCCAAGAGGAGCGGCCTGTCTTCCGGGTAGGTATATACCCGCGGTTTAGTCTCTTGGTGCCAGGAAGCTGCTAGGCAGGGTCGGCCAGGTGATCCCAGGAGTGTCTCAGCTGCACCTCAAAGCCAGACTGGGGCTCGCAGCAGGGTCGCTGGACGCTGTGGTCACGGACCTGAAAGGCCGTGGGATGAGGCCCAACAGGGCGACGCCCAGAGAGCAGCACCTACTGGCCCACATGGGCCTGCTGCTCCTCCAGGTCCTTGCCTGGGAAATTGGTGCGCTGCCTGGGAAGGAGGCTTCCCAGCGGCTGGAGTACAGCGTCCCGTTGCTCTGAGGGCAGCCCCGCTTTCCCTCATGCTGCAGTTCTCAGCAAGGTGTCAGGCCAGCCCGGACTTGAAGCAGTTCATCATGGCTGCGTGGCTTTTTTCTCTCCATTCGGACATAGCAAAAAGATGGAAGCCACTTCCTTGATGTGTTATGCCATATGAGACTCCATCTTGCTAGCAGACTGCTCTAGAGAATGTTGCTGGCTTAAAGAAGCAAGTGGCTATGTTGGGAAAGGCACTTGTCTGGGAATTGTGGGCAGTCTTTGGGAACTGCATGGGGCATCTAGGATCTGAGTGGCCCCTGGTTTCTGAGTCCATATAGATGGCTTCTATTTAAGCTGGGTCCCTCAGCCCACCAACTTCATGGAAATGGATCTTGCCAGCAGCCTCCGTGAGCTTGGGCATGGATGCTCACTCCAGCTAAGACAGAGTCAGCAGACACCTTGACTGCAGCTTTGTGAGACCCTGAGCAGAAGACACAGGTAAGCCAGACCCAGACTACTGACCTGCAGATTGTAAGGTAACACGTCTACTGTTCTAAGTTGATTAAGTTTTGTTAATTTTTATGCGACAGTAGAGACCTAATGTTAGGCTAAATTGACTGAATTCCCAAATACATTGAGATTAAATTTCCACCAATGTAAAGATTAAATTTAATTACAGAAAATATTTTTAAAATTACATTTTTGAACACTTGAGTTTGAAGTAGAGATTTTGTATGCATTGTACTCCTATACCAACCAAAGTTTTGTGTTGGTGACAGATTAATTTCTATATAAGCAAACAAGTGCAATACTCCATATTGTACAATGGTGACACATTCTCTTAGTTTACATGGTTGCTATGTAAAATTTTGTGAATGTTTACGAAATATCTGGTACTTAGGTTGGAGGTCGAATTGGGAGAAAACATGGGACTGTTTAGGATTGAGTCTGCTGAGGTCCTAATTAAGGCACCTGAGTGGAAATCCAGCTAAGACTGCAAGGCTCGAGTATGTTTCGTGGGAATAGAGTACTGCGTATGTATTCTAGAATAGCTCATTTTAATTTCAGGTTGTGAGGAAAACAGAGTGAAGAAAATCTTTGATGTTTTTTGAAGGGAAGAAAAATGTTTAAATTATATAAGTTGGGCAATGAAGTAAAGAGGGAATTGGAAATTAAACCTAAGGACAGGAAGTGCCAATGACCAAATTTATAAAAGTTAAGAGGAGAACTTCTTGTTTCATAATCCATTATTACCAGAAAAGGACAGGCAGTACAGGCAGTAAAGCAGAATATGCAAATAGACATGTAATGATGAACTCATTTCTATGGAAATGACCACCACAAAATGTTTAACTCATAGAGAAAGATTCTGAAAAACTTAGCAAGTCAAGACTGAAGACCTGGAGAGAACCAAAACCTGAGGCTATCCTTTTCTTCTTTTTCTTTTGTTTTTCTTCAATTTTACCTCATTATCTCTTCCCCTTTACAAAAATTACTTGCTATTTTCTCTGAGTTAGAACAGTGTGTTACAGATAGAAACATCAGTCCTTACGGATGCTTAAAGCTTCAAGGCTCACAAAATAAATGTATAAAAAACTTTCTTTAAGTAATGGGAATTAGGTATCTGACCTATTTTCTAAACCTTTTTTAAAAGGGAAAAGAAGTTAGCCAGGTGAGCAAAATTGAGACCCTGAAAAGAAAAAATGCTTTAATATTTCACCCCCATTTCCATCTTAACATCAGGATAATATGAAAGACAAAATGCCCTGCAAAAATAAGGGGATGATTTTATTCAGCCTATTGCATAGGAAGAGTGATCATTAATGATGAAGTTTTCAAAGAAAAGGAAGGGGGCCTGTGGTTTTATAACGGCAGATTGAGTCATCTCCAAATCTTATAAGAGTTGAGAGAAAGAATGAACAGCAAGTCATAATAAAAAGGGGTGGTTCTTCTGAGGTTAGCTCTTTCTGGAATACGGATGTGTGGGAGTTGGGTTCTTAACCATCACTAATCTCTGGGAGCACAGAGTCCGGGTTATAGTCAACATTCACCACAGTATATAACCACTAATTCTCTGTTCCACTGCAAAAGTACTTTTAACTGCATTGTCTATTGTTTTGTTCACTATCTAATTGAATAAGGTCCTAGGCAATAAATTCCTTTTAGAAGTCATTTCTAAGAAAAAATAGTAATTATTTTTAGAATAATTGAGTTTTTTTTGATAATACAATGAAAATTATGAGCTGTGATCGAAAACTATGGTGAATGCTGTTGCCGAGTGCCACCCAGTAGAAAGGCAGGGGTCTTCAATAAGGGAAGTGGCGTGTCAAACCTTAGTAACAGTGTGTGACAAGTTTCAACTTGTTCGGTGCAGTCAGTTGTGTGTGAGCTGTGATTGAGAGAACCTCTGTTTTAAAGTGTGATGTAAATCATGGATCATGAACAACACATTAACATGAAATGAGCAAATGGTTTCATCCTCTATCATCACAATGCTCTGTGTTACACATTGCTTCTGGTATATGGCAATTTCTGTCGAAGAAAAACATTGCGGTGTGTCCTCATTCACCTTATTCACCCAGTCTGGCACCATGCAACCTCTGGATCTTCCCCAAAGTCAAAATGACCATGAAAGATAAATGTTTTAAATTGATTCAGGACATCAAGGCAGCTACAATAGTGCAACTAAAGACACTCACAAAAGAGGACTTCCAGAACTGCTTCAGAAAGTGGCAAGAAAGATGGGACAAGTGTGTTCAAAGTGAGGGGGAGAACTTTGAGGGGGATTATGGGCAATGTGTCTTCTATAATAAGTTTGTGGTTTTTTTTAAATTTAAGCATCCACTGTATCTTTTGATCACACCTCGTATATAAAACCATTGTTATTGTTTCGTCTGTGCCTAAGCTAAAAGCCAAATTGGATGCTCAATTTTAATTACAGGGACTACATATACATCACGGTATGTATGGTTCCATGTTATTTTCATAGTTTTGGTTATAAGCATTCTATATTAGCAGGTTTATTGTTTGAACATATTTTTTAACATTCCCAAATCTTTTTGGTAGGAAGTAGCATCGAAGCAAGACACTTAGCTCAATGAAAGCCAGGGCTAATCAGCTTCTTTTTTTTTTTTTTTTTTTTTGCTTCTTTAAAGCCTACCTTATATTTGTTGAAATAATTTATTTATGAACTTAAAGAATTTTGAATTGAGTCTCTGGGGTCTATGGTAGTGTTAACCAGGAATGACGGTATACCTCAGCTCTTTGTCTTCTTGAAGGAAATAACTCAGTCAAGAGACAAAGTTTGTGCAGCATAGAACAGCAAGTTTATTAGTAAAAGCGAGTATGTTATGATATACGGAGTGGACTGACTCAAGAGAGGGAGCAGCCTCTCCTTACATTGTGTGAGAGGTGTGTCTCCCCTACCCTTCTTTCTCTCCAGTACCTCTCATTCTCCCAGCTCGCGTGCCTCATACTCCCTTCTTGCTCCCAATGTTGTCTGAGCTCATTAGGATGGCCCTGACAAGCAGGGTGTACATTCTGATAAGCAGGATGGTTTTTCTCTTTCTCTCTAGCTCCTAAAAATACATCCTTTTGATTGAGGGGCATGTATGAGCCTGGAATCCTGCTGGGCTAATAAGGCACTGGTATCCTAAGAGAGAACAGCTGCAAGAGGTCTTGACCTAAGTAAGAGCTGCAGCAAGGGGCTTTCTAACTGGGGCTAGGTCTCTCCTTCTCCTGCTCATTTCTATCTACCTACCCTAACAGTAGCAGAACAAGATTATATAGCTATTGGTGATAATGGTCATATAGGAATTATCAGAGTGAATGGGTATTTGGCAAAGTAATTACGAGACAATGATTAGGGAGTAAAAGAGAGTAATTCCCAAAGCAGTGCCATGTCAACAATATACAAAATCAGTGCTTAGATGAAACTCCTCAGAAATATTTGTGAAGTCTCCTTTTACACTATTGTCTTAATCAACTTACTTGGGTAATTGGAATCCTTTTACTAATTTTGTTATTGTAGGTCTTTACAGTTTTATACTCCACTTGTTCAGATAACAGCAAAAAGTTAAGTGTTTATTGATTAGAGAAAAGTAACTGATACTTGATTGCCTGCTATATACCAAGTGACATTTGTATACATTACCTCATTAGGTTATGATATCTGTGAGGTCACAATGTCCATAGCAGTGATACTCAAATTGTAACCTGGCATTATTTGGAAACTGGTTTAAAATGCATATTCTCAGGGGTGGCTGTTTAGCTCAATTAGAGCGTGGTGCTAGTAGCACCAAAGTTGCCAGTTCAATCCCTGCATGGCCACTGTGAGCTGTACCCTCCTTAAAACATAAAATAAATCATTTTTTTAAAAAAGCATATTATCAGGCCCCATTCCAGATCAAAACAAAAAAACAGAATTTCTGGACTATTTCACGTAATCTATCCAGGTCATTTTTATAAAACTATAACTGGTTCATGCCATTGTACAGAATAGGAAAAGGGTCAGAAACAGTAAGCAGTCAGCCCAATTCCATGAAGCTAGTGAGTTATAGGATGGGAGTAGGTACTGAAGTGAAGTTCCCTCTTCTCATCACCAACTGTAGTATTTTTAATTCAGTAATTCATAAATCATTTCTGTGACCAGCCTGCCTGCTCAGTCTCTCCCATTTCACCTGTTCTTTCACCTCATCAACCCCATCAATATATTGACCTCCCTACTTTCTCCTTATTGACCAACACTTCTAATTTTACTTCCTTCTCTGTAAAGTTACCCATGGTGAATCATTTCAACTGCTTTCTTTCTAATTTCCTAAACGTACATACTAGATTTTCCTTGTGTGTCATCTCATTGGTAGAACTCTCAAATCATGGACTTGCATATCAGCTGCTGTTGTGATGGCCCTCAGCAGCTTGGCGGTGCTGGGGGTAATTAATATAACTTGCAGCGTAGGATCCATAATGATCACTAACCTCATCTGGATCTTAGTAATGTCAAATGTTATTCTTTTTTTTTGACTTGTTGACTCCCTATCATAATTTTTACAATGTCTGTTTGTGGGGGCAGAGCCCCAGAAAGCAGTTTCCAGGCTCTCGGCCTCACATAGACAGGTGCTGGCTCAGGTAGTAAATGGCCAACTGTGATTGCATGGCCATCAGCTGTGGCTAGTTGGCCGTCAGCTGTAACCAGTGAGCCATTGGCCACAATATAACTGCTGTGGCTATGCTAGCAGAGGAAGAGAGAGAAGAATGGGGGCTAGCAAGAAGATGGTGGCTGGGCTGGCAAGTGTGGATGGCGGTTTGCGGACAGTGTGGATCCAGCCTCCAGTGAGAGTATAGTGCCGCCAGAGAGAATATAGTGGTATGACTCCCCTACCTATGGCTCCGTGGGTGTTCCTTTTTGGCCTCACCATATCCTGCGTTCTTGTGTGGGGAGTGGGAGCAGAGACCCTGCAGGCCTCCCAGCACGACACTGTTTTAATTTTCTGTACTTGTCTCAAACTGTGCTTTGCTTTCTCTTTTCCTCTTTCTCAAGACACGACTTTTGCCTTCTGTTTCTCAGATTCAATAGAGGCAATTATGTAACAACTCCTTCAAGTCTCCACATCTAAGTATACCAACCTAAATACACCTGTACCCTATGCTTTCTTCCTCTTTTCACAGAAGAAAAGAGATACAGTCTTTTTACCCTAAGCTCTATATCTTATTTTCTTTCTTTGGATTAACATTGATCATTCTTTATTATTTATCTTCATATTTTCTCTTTATCATATGTTATTAACATTTAAGCATATATAAGGCATTCTGATGATAAACTCTATCTCAGTAAATAACTCTGGCTGTTACCCAATTGTATAATCCAGAGTTCTAGGACTTATTTTGGATTCCTTATTCTACACTCATTAATTTAGTAAATTTATTCATTATATATTGAACTTTATGCTCAACATTCTGTTTTTAAAATGTTTCTTTCCTACTTTTTCCTAATTAGTTTCCACCTTGCCACAATTACATTTATTTACCTATCAGCATCTAGATAGAAAAGAGAAAAGGTAAAATCTATCATTATCTTCCTGGCTTAAATTTTTAAAATGTCATTCTGTTGCCCTTGAGAAAAAGTAGATGTCCTTGGAAGAGCTTGACTGTTTGGTTCTCACTGCCTCTTTAATTGTTTTTTTATCCTTCCCCTTCTTCCTTCCATCCAACTAGAAATCCATTCTTCAAATTTAGCACTTTCTTTATTTGCCCCTAGGTTCTTAAACTTTCTGTTTCTTCTGTTTGAACCTTCCCATTATTCACCTGGTTAATTCTTACAAAACCTTCTCTTCATAGTCTTTGTATTGTGTCATGAGGAGGACAAAGGCCAGTGTTTCTATGGCACACTACCAAATTAGACTTGTGGTTCGTTTCAAAGGATACTTCTTATTGTCAGTGCATATTTGATGTTTATATTCTCTATATTAAAAGATAATTTGCAAAAGAAGGCATCACAGATATTGACTAAAATCTTGTTAACAATTATATTTAACTTGTTATCAAGATGATGTTTTAACCAGGTTAATAGAAAAATCCAAAGACCAGATACATTTATAGTTCAGGAATTTCAAAAGGAGTGTGTGTAAATGGAGGCAATAAAGGATGTTTACATGGCGCTAGATGGCAGTCAATTGAACAGAATGAATTGGACAGAGGTTTGCATATCTATGGACAGTAATTATTTTTCACTCTAGAGTTTCAATGAAAAGGAAAGTTAGAATTGAATAACCTTCAAGAGTATTTTGTACAATGCACATGGAAGCAAACAATTTTCCTTGCACCCAGTAGGTTTTCAACTCCAAGGAGATAGAGAAAATGTCTACTTTGTTCACAAAATATTTTCCTAGAAAGTATTAAAATACCTACCTTATAATTAATAAAAAATTATCCATTAATAGATGATCCCCCAAAGTTTGACTACAGCCCATGCCTCTTTTTTGAGAATTCAACCAGTGTATATATTTCCTGCAGTAGGAAGTCTGTCTGCATACACACATGCACCTGAAATACAGCATTATCAAAATATATATCATCAAACCAGTTACTACTGCTGTATTCCAGATCAGGTAATGATTCTGTGTACCAGATTAGTTACAGCTACTTAGACTCCCAAGATTTAAATCTGAGTGTCAGTTGAACATGGAACTATGTATCTGTCAACTGTATCTCATACAGATCTAGTCAATTTATAAGTTATTTTCAACTATAGACTTCATATATTTCATACCATAGCACCTAGCATTTATATTTTAATAACTGTGAAACTTCCATAGGTTATACATGATTCTGTGATTTTCCACCTTTCACATTTTATTAGAAATCCTGTTGACCCGTTAAGCCCCATCTCAGTAATCTCCTCTGTGAGGATTGTCTTAGGTCAACCCTAGTCTGCTCCACACTTCACCCCCTTCCACTCTGAGAACTTTTCATTTCAACCTTTGTGCTACTACAACATCTGACAGTTGGTACATTATTCTACTATGGTACTTCCTTCACATGCTCCACTGGAACTATTTTGGTTAAAAGTATGTTTCCTTTACTAATCTGTAAGATTTCAGAAAATAGAAAACTTACACATTTTATCTTTGAAACTCAATGTGCTAACACTAAATAAATCAATAAAAGAACGAATAATATAATGGTGCAAATAAACCAATTCCTCTTACTTTTTGAAACTGGAATTAGCTAGATTTACCTTTTTTCAGAGAGTTTCCTTTAGGATGATATTCCAGTGGGAAAATTGAAGGTGAACTAATTTTTTTGAGGTTTCTAAAGCATTTTCAATCTCAAAAATCATCATGATAAAAGAAATACATGTATGGGGTTCAAGGTTGTAACAGGTGCCAAACCATGGTCGATAGCTTTTTGCTTAAAATGGATATTGTAAACGTTTCAATCACTATGGAATAGAAGACATCAAAGGAGATTTGATGTGGAAATGCTGCTTTCTAAACAGCACAGTCATATAATTTGTTTTTCTTTTTCAACAAAGTAGTGTCAGATTGCAGTGTAATAGCACAGCATGGAGACATCTGTGATGGTGAGTTTCATGAAGGGTTATGGAGTCAGAGCTGTGAGAGTTAGCAGATGACTTTGTCTCCTCCTAATCACTTCTCTTAGAGACTGTGGAGAGGATGTCCAGTATAAACATATTTTACAGAAAATGAAACACTTTCTGAGGCAGAATGGCAGAGCATATTTGTATTGTATAAAGAAAATGAAACTAGACTTTTCTAGCAAGTTGGCTTTTCCCCATAGCTCTGACCACTGACTTGAACAAAGCACAGTTTGACTGATCTTGTTCTCTGTGTCTTTTTCTCTATTATCTTTACTCTTACAGTCAAGTTCCTATTTTATCCATGTAAGTTTTAAGCAGGAGCATACATTTTGTACATTTAGAAATTTATCAGCATGTTTGGTCAGAGATGAAATAAGAAACACTACTTCAAATAGTTTAGCATTTTATGGAATTCATTGTAGAAAAAAATAGTATTGTAAAATTTTAATATTTTGGGAGAAATTTTAGATAGAATTAAGCAGGTTCATTTTTTTTTCATATTATTTAATATAATGTGCTGTCCAAATCTCCAAGGGAGCAAAGTGCAAAACTCTTTCATTACTATTATTATTATTGTTTTTTTTTAATGATGCAAACCTTAAGAAGCAATTTCAGGCATTTTATAGCATATGATATGAAATGATACTCTATCCATATAACCTTGTTTTGGAAACAAAATGCATCTCATTTTTTAAAATAGTGTTGATGTCCTCGTTGTTTTACCTTCTGCAATTTTTATTTTTAGAACTTAACAAAAGGATAAACATATGCATCACTTTACAGACAGAGACAAACACAGGTATAGTTTTCCATTGTTCATTTGTTTATTATTAATCTTGGCCAGGCTTATTTTTCTGTAGATTTACCTGAAGACTTTGGATTTGCTTTTCATATGATCTGAGCAATGAAGTCAAAATAGTTTAGTGTCCTTTGTAAACTACACTCTCCTGTACATGAGTAAAATATATGTGAATTTCTTTTTAGTATAGATAGAAGATAGCAAAATAGAAGAGGGCAGACAATATTAATGGCTTTTAATTTATTGTTTACTCTGTGCCATTGGCTATGCTAAGTGCATCACTTATGTGATCTAATTCATGTTGCACAAGAACTCTAGGACGAAGATATCAGCATTTACCTCCACGTCATACATGAGGAGACTTCACAAACTGTAGCTTAGGTGATTTCATCATGGCTTCTTAGGAAGCAATAAAGCAGGACCCAAACTGAGTCAAACTAACCCTGGAGTCCACATTTCCTGGTGACCAGTCACTGTATTGCCTCACACCAGCCCTCATTATGTACTGCTTTGAGTCAGGAGTGATTGGTTTAGGACCTCATCAAGTGAGTGAGATTTTGTAGAGGTTCACGTCTAGTGGAAAACCATGGAAGAGATGAGAGAGGATGCCTGCTGCCAAATTCATTGGTACCATCCTTGATATGAAAAAAGAAGGCTCTCCTGAGTTGCCAGTTTCCTTTCATGCTCTGCCCCTGAATTCTTGATATGTAGAGTGGAGCTAGTGGGGGGATGAGATGAACATGGAGTACCCATTCTATGAGACTTGGAGTGGCCTTTTAACAAACCCAGCTGTCAGACCATTGGGACAGTGCCAGAACTATGAAAGCTCTAATTTTTCCATCCCTTCTACCCAAATGTACTCAAACTAATACTTCCTCCAACCCTAAGAGTAAAAGGATGCTATGGCAGACAGCTCAACTAGTCCTAGCAGTTTGATTATGGTTTTAACATATGAGTATGAAAAAGTCCCAAGAAAAAAAAAATCAGACCAGCATTCAAAATACTTTGTACATACTCTCCGACAAATATGTACTAATTACCTAACCTTCCCAAAAGAGAAGTTGGTTTCTATACAAATTGCCTGTATTTATAATACTTTTCTAAAAGTTCAGGCACTTAAAAAACAAAACAAAACAAAACAAAAAAACAACTATAATGGCTCATTAGTCATGAATACTAAACCTTCTCAAATTTGATATCTTAAAATGTCATCTTTTGAAACCAGTATTTCCCCAATCTTTATCCTGTCTTTCAATTTGTTCACTAGCAAAATTCTCAAAATAGTACTGTTGCCTCCACTGCCTTTTCTTTCAGTCTCAACTTACTCTTTGTTATTTTTCCTCCTGCCAATTTGCTGAAACTACAATTTTTGAGAGCTCAATTCACCAACAACCTACTAATTAACAAATTCAACTGTCTCTTCTAAGTCCTTACTCGACTAGACCTCTCCACAGCAATCAAAATCACAGACCACTTGATAGTTCTTGAAAAGCTCTTATATCTGGAAGAAGAAAATGACTGTCCTTTTCCCAGAGGAGATTGGGAAGAAGAATGGCCCTTGGCTAAGAATTTAATCAAGTACTCATAAGAAGTAATTTCAAAGCCTCCACCTGGTCTTAGCGTAGCTAAGGTAGCAGGCTGTAAAAGATACATGGGTCAACATTAACCCATTTATTATTCCAGGTAAACCTGAAATATCACATTTAAAAAGAAGGTGGGGGTAGAAAGATGATAGAGAGGAAGTATCGTGACCCTGCATAATAATGAGACCATGTTAACTCCATTACAGTTATGTGAACTTGTGAGTTATGAAGCAATTGGGAAAGTTTGTATTTTTTTTGTTTAGAGTTGGCACTATTCTAGAAGACTATGTGTGTGTATTGATGTATATGATAGTGGTGGCAGATTTCAACATATAGCCATTGGAAAATTGGAGGAACAGAATGTTTATGATGCTGTCTGAACTTTGGAAAACAACTGAAGTACTTTTTTTTTTGAAATTAAGATACTGGGGTAACAATGGCTAGTAAAGTTACATGGTTTCAAGTGTACAATTCTGTAATGCATCATCTATATATCACATTGTGTGTTTACCACCCAGAATCAGTTTTACTTCCATCACCATATATTTGACCTCCTTTACCCTCATCTACCACCTCTCTCCCCCCTTACCCTCTGTTATCCACTAAACTATTGTCTATGTCTGTGAGTTTTTGTTTCTTTGTTTGTCTTGTTCCTTTGTTGCCTTCAGTTTTATATCCCACATATCAGTAAAATCATATGGTTCTTGACTTTTTCTGTCTGATTTATTTCGCTTAGCATAATAATCTCGTTTCATCCATGTTGTGGCAAATGGCAACAACATGAAGGATACAAATTTAAAGTGCATCGGGCCACTCCTGCATTGCATGGAGGAACTCTATGAAGCATAGGCGGTTCCTGAGTATTCCACTAAGGCCTATATGCTGTTATAGTCTTAATAGGACTAGGTTGGTGACATTTAACCTGAAATGAGATGAACCTCTATAGAGGTTCTGACTGCAGAAGGAGACAATTTTGCTAAAACTAGTGTAGGAAACAATGGGAACATTAACCAAAATACTAAATGTATTTAATTTATTTGTCTGCCTTTCCTCTCTCAATTTTTTAACTCTTGGAACTCATGCATTTTACCTTAGTCATCTTTTAAAATACTGTCTCTCCAATGAAGCTGGGAGAGATTGTTTGTATGGTAAGTGCTCAAGAAATATTTTAAAGTTTAATTGTTGAACTAAACATACATATATATGTGGTAAATTTGTCATTCAATAAATTTCATATTAACTTTGATCAATTTAAGTATGTAAAAATAAATAAATGTGAAAAGTAGATGTTGTGGATTTATTAATATTAAGCATACAAACAATTATGTAGTAACCTGGTATGAAGACAATGAGATAGTATAAGTAATTGTTTTTGATGGTGTTGATGATAGAGGGAGAAAGTAGGACTAAGGTAGCAGTTATTAAGTGCTTGTAAAATATCAGACATTTCATGTACATCATCTTATGAAATATAAATAAATACTTTGAGATATAGATATTCTAATTTCAGTTTAGCATAGAAGTATCCAAAATTTAAAAATGTTGAGTAACTAGCTCAGGGAAAAAAAATAAGTTTCAACTTCCTTGAACTACTTGTCAATTCGTTCTGGCTGCAGAGTGATGATGAGGAGAAATCTTTAGTGATATCTCCGTTGAATAAGAAAGAAACCTCATGGATCAGCAAATATCAGTTTTAATCTCAAAAGGGAGAGGATACTTTTCTCTGCCAACTATTGCTGTAATTGCAAAAGCCCAAAGTCAGAAAGGAAGAATGTGAGTGCGTGGACATGTTTATTTGTGGGTGTGAAGGTAGGGTTGAAAGAGTGGGTTGGTTAGGATTTAAGCTCAGATATGTCCTATTTGCAAATATAATGCTCCACTACACCATTAATTCAACTTTAAAATCTGAAAGAAGCCATTAATATAAGTTTTTGTGAATGCATTATTAATGCCAGATGTCACTGAAAGAGGAGACTCAGGAAACAGTTCAAATTAAAAGTCTCTTAAATAAATAATAACATCGAAAATTTATTAACAATAGGGCAGAAATTGGAAAGAAGTCAGCTCTGTTTTTGGCTTATCAAGATAGTTTTTACCATTTTTATATCTAGAGGTCTTTGTGAGCTTGAGGATAAGAAATATTTAAACATTTTCACATAGTACCACTATATAACCAAGAAAATAAAATCTTCCTGATTTCAGATAGTCTTTCCCTTTCAGGGACTGGGTCATATGTTTCAAAATTCAAATTATATGTAAATTGTTTCAAAAGAAAAAAAATTGGTTCCTTTAAAATTTTCATTTACAAGCAAAGGTTTTACAGAATAAAATTTGTTCACTACCAAGTTAAGTAGAGTCTAAAAATGAGCATATTATATGAAATATGAAATAAAATATGAAATTCGGTATCAATGAAGGTGGGGGAAGTGTGGCAATGTAAATTCCCCAAATTACAGTGTCTTTTGTTTTAAACCAAAAATGCCATTAACACTGTGAGTGCTAGTAATTTGCCAAACAGGAAATGAGTATTGCAGACCACTTGTAGTCTCTTAAATGAATTTCTAATGTTGCTAAGGTCTGGATGCCTCACTGCACCTTAGGTTCTCCTTTAACCCTGCCAACAACTCTTAAGCAATCTCTTTATATTAACCATTTTGAGCAAATTTAATTTCCTTCCAGGAATAATGACACTAATCCAAATCATGTCATTGTTTTTAGTGGTGGTGTGAGGTGTTTTGTTTTCTTGCTTGTAAATTTGTTCGTTCTTATGCCCTGGTTTTCATATCTCTAGTCCAGTTGTCAAGGACACTCTATCCACTTTCTCCTTCTTATGCCTTCCTCCTACTTCTATTTTAAAAGTGGTTTTCATTGGGAATTATTTTAATCTCATCTGTTTAATTAACCCACCACAGGGTTAAAATGAGAGACAATAGTTGATAATAAATCAACTCTCTCCCAGTAATATGTTTTTACTGGGCAGTAGTGATGTGTTGGGAAAAGTCTTAAAATTTACAGAAGATCAGCACTGAACTAAACTCTGGCCTTGATTATTTCATATTGCAAGGATCTATTAAATAACTACCCATTCATGTAAAGGACAGGCACTTATTGATCTGAGACCTCAAAAATGATTAATCACCTTAATTTAAAGTATATTTATACTTTGAATGGATAGTACATAGCAGGATAAAGTTGTTGAAAAGATAAAACAAGTAGTTTTTAACCACTGAAGAACAGTTATAGGAAATTCTATAGGCTCAACAACAACAACAAACTAATAAATGAATTCAGTAAAGTTGCAGGATACAAAATCAACTATTAAACCGTGAAATTTCTATGCAGGAAAACAAATAATTTGAAAAGGCAAATAAGATAATAACCCCATTCACAATAGTAATAAAAATAATAAAATGCCTAAGTTAAAGACTTGTAACTGAAAATTATAAACATTGATGAAAGAAATTAAAGAAGACAGGTAAATAGAAAGGTAAATGACAAGACATCCCATGTTCATGGATTGGAAGACTTAACATTGATAGAATGTCCACACTACCCAAAATTTTCTGCAGATTCAGTTAAATCCCCAACAAAATTTCAATGGCATTCTTTACAGAAATAGAGAAAAAAAAATCCTAAAATTCCTATGGAACAACAACTAAAAAAAAAAACCTCACATAGCAAAAACAATCTTGAGCAACAAGAACAAAGTGTGAGGCATCACACTTTTTGATTTCAAAATATATTTAAAAACTAAGTAATAAAGCAGCACAGTACTGGCAAACAAGTAAACAACAAAAAACAGACATACAGGCTAATGGAACAGAATACAGAGGTGGAGAACCCAGAAATAAACCCATGCATGTACTTTCAACTGATCTGCAACAAAGATATCGAGAGCACACAATGGGGAAAGGACAATCTCTTCAATAAATGATGCTGGGAAAATTGGATATTCATATGCCAAAGAATGAAATTGGATCCTTATCTCACAGTGCATACAAAATCAACTCAAAATGGACTAAAGATTTTAACATAAAACCTGAATGTAGAATAGTCCTAGGAGAAAACATGGTGAAAATGCTTCTTGACATTGGCTTGGGCAATGATTTTTTTGTGTATGACCCCAAAATACAAATAACAGAAACGAAAATAGACAAGTGGGACTGTATCAAACTGAAAATCTTCTTCACACACACAAAAAATAACTAAGTGAAAAGGCAACCTATGGAATGGTGGAAAATATTTGCAAACATACAACTGATAAGGTCATAATATCCAACATATATAAGGAACTCATACAACTCAATAGCAAAACAACAACAACAACAAAACATATAACCCAGTTAGAAAATGGAAAAAGGACCTGAACAGATATTTTTCAAAAGAAGACATGCAAATGATCAACAAGAATCTGAAAAAGGACTCAACATTACTAATTACCAGGAAATGCAATTGAAAACAATAATGAGATACCACTTCCTATCTGTTAGGATGGAGATTATCAAAAAGACAAGCAAAAACAAATACTGGTGAAGATGCGGACTAAAGGGAACATTCGTACACTATTGGTAGGAATGTAAATTGCCATTATTGAAGACAGTAAGGAGTTTCCTCAAAAAATTAAAATGGAAGTACTATATGATCAGGTAATTCTA
Source organism: Rhinolophus sinicus (assembly GCF_057876585.1). NCBI lineage: Eukaryota > Metazoa > Chordata > Mammalia > Chiroptera > Rhinolophidae > Rhinolophus > Rhinolophus sinicus. The sequence goes on from NC_142516.1 coordinate 155,603,742, forward strand.
CTTCATTGTTTATATCCAAAGGAATTGAAATCATTATATCAGATATCTGCACTCCTATGTTCACTGCAGCATCTTTGCTTGCCAACACTTGTTTTCTGCTCTTTGGTATATATTATATATACATATACACACAACGTAATATTTTTCGGTCTTTAAAAAGAAGGAAATCCTATTATTTGCGATGACATGACTTAACCTGAATGGCATTATGCTAGGTGAAATAAGCCAGACACAGAAAGGCAAATACTGTAAGGTCTTGCTTATATGTGGTCAGTCTTATAGAAGCGTAAAGTAGAAAGGTGGTTACCAGGGTCTGGGGAAAAGGAGATGGAGAGATTTTTGTGAAAGGGTACAGTGTTGTAGTTACACAAGATGTTTTGGAGATCTAATATACAGAATAGGAACTATAGTTAATAATATTGTATTGTATACTTGACATTTGCTAAGAGGGTAGACCTTAAGTGCTCTCAGACGGGAAAAAAGATAACTATATTAGGTTATAGATTGTTAATTATCTTGATTATGGTGATTATTTGGCATGCATATATCAAAACATGAAATTGTACAACTAAATATATGCAGTATTTTCCAATTATACCTCAATAAAACTGGAACAAAGATAATTTAATTTTGTTTCATTCTTCTGTATTAGGCTTCATTTTCTTATTTCCTTTTATTACTATATAGTGACTTTTTTTTGAGGGGATTGACTAATACAGCTTATACTACAGTGCCTGTTACTTAGTCATTATCTAAATGTGTGTGAAATGGAATTAAATTTTCTGTAGCTTATTTTAAGTTGAACATCCTAGCATGTAATTCTCAGGACCAACTGTCTATTTGTAACACTACTAAATGTATTGATAGATTGACACCACATGCTCAAATTGTGCTCCCTTTACATAAAACAGTAAACCTCGTTAATATCTCTGGAATTACCCAGTAATTTGGGGAATACTGAAAGGCTGGCTCATTCATTTGAGATTTATTATCAATACAATCTAATGTTAATCAAATTTTCAATATTTATTACATTTTTCCATCATGCAGACATAATCAATAAATCTGTTTTGGAGAGCAGTGATTATATTCGGAACATAACAAAGAATAAATTGTACAACGTTTCAATGATTTTTAAGAGTCAATAGCTTTTAAATTCGTATTACTGAATTTCTAGGATAATTTTACACATTGAGGGTCATACTGCGTTTTCTAATATCTGAAAATAGTTTTGAAGTGAAGGAAATAAATGCATATAAATCATAATGAGTTCATAAAAATGCTGTCTTATTAGTACTGAAGAAGTTTTCTTATGTTCCCTCAAATATAATTGAAGTATCTGAACATTAGAACAGTAAGCTATTTTTTGCAGTTTATTGATATTTGCTCAAATATCAATGTGTAATTTTGCTCTGTGTCAATAGTATTTCATCATGTGGTAAGATTACATTTTTTTGAATCAGTGACTTTTTTTTGGATGGAAAATACTATTAATCACATTTTTACTTTGTTGTATTTCCTTGCTACTCTCAGTGATAAAGCTTGTAGTGAAACAGTTAAGTAAACACAAAGTTTCTAAGAAGAAGCACTGAAGTGCATATGATCTAACATAATGTGCTTCACAGAAACTAGAAATTGGATTAATACTGCTTGTTCATGCTTGAAGCACAGAAAATTGCTCAAAGGCAGATGGATAGAGAGTGAAAATCTAAAAATAAAATTCCCAGTGGAAATGAGGATTTCCACAGTTCAGATTGGATATAAGTCTTGGGATATAAGTCTTGGGAACCATAAGAAAAGCTTGAAAGCAGGGAATTTAAGAATATTATAAGTGTGTGTGTGTGTGTGTGTGTGTGTGTGTGTGTGTGTGTGTAGATAGAAGGAGAGAGAAAGACACAAACACTAATGGGAACCTGAACTATTTCATAAACCAAAAAACAAGAAAATTACTATTCTTCATTTGTAGCAAAATGTCATTATTTACCCATAATTTCTATGATTTCTTTTATAGACTTCTACCAGTAGACTTTCAAAATTTAACCTAGTATTGTTTTAGTTAAAAAATGCAATGGATCTTGGCATCATTTTTGTTGTTTTGCTTTAATGAAATCTAGATGGTTTATACTTACAGTTTATACTGATTAACACCTGGAACACTCTGGTGTCTAATTGCTGCAATTATAGTATCTGCAGATACATCAGCTCAACTGTACATAATATGATGTATTATCACAGTAATTAAGAAAAAAAGGATGAATCTGAATGAAAAATACTGCATTGTGCATTGCGTGTGAAAAAAATTTCTAGCTAGAAAATGTGTTAATTTCAGATTTAAGACATGTTTTACCATAAGGAAAATATATGTAAAACTAGTGGTTTATGTTGATAGCATAGTCACATACTATCTAGCAATTTAATATAAATACGGGGTACTAATTATGCCCATTTATTATGTGTTCTCTGTTTAATTTTAGAAATTCTGCTTAAATGTTAGTAGTTTATATTTTTACTAGTGACAAGTTTTATCAGAATTATTTAATTTTCTTTAGAGAAAAAGGAGAACATGTAATAAAGATAATACTGTGTCTCCTCCATTACAAACCCCAACCCCAACCCACAATGAGTACAAAACTGATTCAAAAACTTAATGCTAATTTATTTTATAGTGGCTTATATCAATAAACTTTAAATACATGAGTGACAATATCAATAGAAACCCTTTATTCTGGAAGAGTTTCTTAGACTATATCATATAATACTCCCCTATTAGACTTAATTGGAGTAGATAACTAACTTGTAAAGAGTTAATCCTTTTTCTTTCAGTTTAAGAAGTTTGACTACATTGATTTATGTTCTGCTTATCTGTCCAATGGTTCTATAAATTAGCTTTAAGAAAAATTGTAAAATGAATTTTTTTCTTTAGGCTGGGAAGTAACAAGTTCTGGGGTGACTCAATAATGTGCTTAAAGCTTTGAAGACTGTAGAGAGCACAGGTTTGTCAAAAGATGGCTCCTTCAGTTGGTCTCACCATGGATTTGCTGGGTGTCCTTTACTGTTACCCCACACCTGATCCGTACATGGTGAGGATGGGTGATCTCCCAAGGCCTTTCTTGGGCCCTACATAAATTTTTGGATGAAGGATTGTGACAGCTGTTCTTCATCTTCACTGATAACAGGGCAAAAATATAATAGACAAAGAAAAAGAAAACTGATTTAAATTTCAGGAAGATTTAGTATATCAAGAAAAGGTAAGAATTTGAATGAATGACAGTAGTCAGTGATGGCAGTGCGCTAATTTTATAAGTGATGGAGTCATGGTAAGTCCTTTATAACATTTATATATGCCCATGTAAATGAGAGTTTAGACTCAAGTTAGTTTCATCATAGATAAATATAAAAGAGAATCAACATTTCAAGTTTTATGAAACTAATACATAAACATATTATGCTAAATGGCATATGTTAGGGAGGAATTTTCTTTACTATCAACGTTATGAATTCGGTAAAGTTTTTCAGGGGATAATCCAATTTGTCCTCAAGTCCTGGCATGAATCTCTCTGTACACCAACAGATGAAAGCTGCCCAACAATAAATATATCCTACCGAGAATAATAGCCCATTTTCAACATGTTTGCCATTTACATGTAAACTATTTACATGATGTTTTTCCTAGTTCTAACCTCTATCTAAAAGTTGTCATTCTCCTAAATGTAGGACTAACAAATTAGAACACAAAACTATAAAGTGATTGTTCAACATTCCACTAAGAATGAAAGAAAATATCTGATTCTTTTTATAGGAATTCTCACTCCTTTTTGCTTTTTAGAAGTGAAAATATTTCTGCTTGGACAAAAAATATTTTAAATACAAGAAAAAGTGTAGCTGATTGTAAAGATGTAAACAGAAATTCATTGTGATAGCCACTGTGTTCAAGACAAACCGTTTTAATTTTGAAATAAAAATAACTTGACACCTAAAAAAGAAATGACTTTAATTACATAAATTTGAAAGCTCTTATAACTGAATGTTCCTGGTGTTTACTTGAGTCAAATTATTCTAAATTGATTTCCTTGAGTCTGATTGAAGGGTACAGTAAATCACTTAAAAAAAAAGATTCAAAAAAAATTAATAGTCTTCTTTCAAAAAACAATCACATATTAAAAAATATATGATAAGAAATATTTTATTAAAAAGCAGTATACTATATTCATAATAGATAAAAACTTCTGTGGTACCATTATTTACCAACACATCTGAAGCCCTTGTTGGGTCATTTAGAACTGTCAATTCTTTGTCCATAATCTAGATGTTGTATTTCTTCTTTTCTTTTGGATAACAGAGAAAGCTGAGTTTAGCCATACTTGGAAGAAGAAAAATAATCAAAACCCAAAGAAGACATAGTTTGTATCTTTTAGTACTCTGCAACTCTTAAGTATGATCACAAGCTAAAATGGAACTCTTTCTAGGTGTCATGCTATTACGTTATGGTTTGGTCATTGTTGTAGATGATATGTATAGTTCTTTTTAACACAAGAGTGTTTGGGTTAAAAAGGTTTTCTTAATATGGTTTATTATCTATAATAATATCTTTTAGGATTTAACAACAGTATATTCTTTAAGAATTATCACTTTTGTTATGATAATGTGAGTATTATTCTTTATCTATTTTATCTGAATATGGTTTTGTTGTATTACTATTTTGGATTCCAGCATTCTATTCATCCCAAGTTCTTGAAGACATTTTTAAATTCTCTCAAGTCTAAAATCATTAATGGGAAATAAATATCCCAATAATACCATAATTTTCTCTTCAAAATCAGTGAAGTTTTGCATATTTTAAATCGCTGTCTAGGTAATATTTTTGTTTTTGCTAATTTGAAAGAATGAAACAGTGCCTTCCACTTACTTAGAGAAAAATTTCTTTCCGATTCAGTATTTAGAGCATAGGTACATGTCCAGAAATAAGGGAAAGTGACCTGGTAGAGCATTAACTGCCCCAGAATTTACATACTTAACTCAAAAGGAGAGTGACAGAACTGCTTTTCAGATTTTGCAATTCAGATTTTAGAACTGTTTGTAAAATTAAATGTATTGATTTAAGTAGCTTGGATAGAAAAAAAGACAGTAGCTCAGAAACCTCACATGGGATCTATTGGCCTGTAAGGAGGTAGAATACAGTAGTTATAACTGGGAACTCTTAAGGCTTTAGATCTTTCTGGAAGAACAGGAATTTATATTAGACAAAAAATTAGACAAGGAATTTATATTAGACAACAAAAAAATAGAGTTTAGGGGATCATTTAATACAAGAATCATACAATGTATACTGTATATTATCCTCTGAGCATCACTGTAAACATGCTCTAGATATTGTAAAATACTAAGCAAGTGCAAAAGTTTGGAAATGTTTCTTTCATATTTAGTCAAAAATAAAAATTCCTAAGGAATAAGACATATAAAAAGCACATACTCACGTAAAAAGTTTTGTTTCCCAAGTACTCCAGATACATGAGATTTGACCATTACTTTTACGTTAGTTTCTTTGTTGTGTCAAATATATATTTGTGTGTGTGTGTGTGTGTGTGTGTGTGTGTGTATGTATATGTTTATGCTCCATGTTTAATAATACAATAAGGCTCAATAACAGTGATTGTTAACAGTCTGATGATATAATATTATAAGCAGAAATTAAGTCAAATAATAGAGTAAGCGTATTAAAAAAATAAGTGACTGCATGATAGTCCAACATTAATGTCCAGTTCAACATTAGTGTTAGTGTAATGTGAAACAAATAAACCAATTAATATATGCATTCATCAAAACAGTTTAGGAAACATCTACTATGCGAGTGATGTTGTGTTTAGTACAAGAGTTATGGGGCAGGGCAGTTTTAAGGAAATTAGGAGATCTAAAGTTTCCCCCAAAATATATATAATCTCTAAGTTGTGGCAGTTTTCAAGTTGTTTTCTACTTTACTAATATTATGCTTTTTCTAGGAAAGAAGCTACCTACTTAATTTCATATTTGCTAAATGAATACAAAGGAATGCCCAATTAATTGCTTAATACTTTCATTTCACAGCTTTGAGCTATTTTATATGTATATCATAAAACTCACCAATATAAAATGTAAAGTTGAGTGATTTTTAATATTTTCAAAGTTTACAACCATCATCACAACCTAATTCACATAAACATTAGCAGCCCCACTGCATTCTAGCTTCCTTCTCTATACCCTCCCTACACACACACCCACTCCATGCCTCAGCATACCACTAATATAATTTCTGTCTTTGGATTTCCTAAGTCTGACATTTCACACAAAGGGAATCACTCCATATGTAATCTTTGTGACTGGCTTCTTTCATTACCGTTTTTTCAAGGTTCATCCATATTGTAGCATGTATTAGTACTTCATTCCTTTTTATTGCCAAGTAATATTTCATTGTGTGTGTTTGTTTGCGTGTGTGCACACACACATATACCGGAGGTGCCAAAAAATATATACACATTTTAAGAGATGTTATCTATGCTCAGGCAGTAGTTCCTCTTAATCAGAAGTGTCTGGACGCTGATGGTAACCACCTTGAGCACCTCTTGTAATTTCAGAAGTCAAACGTGACTTGTATTCATCTTTTGTTATCAGTATATATTGAGTATTACAATTAATACAGTTTTTTCCTTTCTTAAAATGTGTATACATTTTTTTGGCACTCTTTCTCTCTCCATATATATAATAGTTAGAACAAACTATTAACTGATATCTATATCTATATCTATATCTATATCTATATCTATATCTTTATCTATATCTATATCTATATCTATATCTATATCTATATCTATATCTATATCTATATCTATATCTATATATATCACATTATGTTTATCCTTAATAGGTAACGGAATTTTTGTTTTTTCTACATTTGGCTATGAGTAATGCCCAATGAACATTTCCTTTACAAGATTGTGTTGACTTAGATTTTTTTCTCTTGGGTATGTATCCAGGAGAATTACTGGGTCATACGGTAATTCTGCATTTATCTTTTTAAGGAACTGCCAAACAATTTTCCAAAGTGGCTGTGCCATTTTATACTCCTACCAGCAATGTGTGAGGGTTCCAATACTTCCACATCTTCATCAATACTTGTTATCATCTGTCTTTCAAAGTGGTATCTCGCAGTTTTGAATTTCATTTTCTTAATGAATAATGAAGTTGAGCATTTTTCATGTGTTTATTGCCTAATTGTGTATTTGGGGAGGATAGTGTCTGTTCAATTCCTTTACCCATTTGTTATTGACTAATTGTTGCTGAGATGAGAGATTATATGTATTCTGGATACAAAGGCCTTTGCCAGATACATAATTCACAAATACTTCCTTTCATTTTGTGTGTTCACTTTCACTTTCTTGATGTCCTTTGAAGCACAAAAGTTTTAAATTTTTATGAAGTCCAAATTATTTTATTTCTGTTGCCAGTTGTGCTTTGGGTATTATAGGAACATTGCCTAAACAAGGTCATAAAGAATTATTCAGATGTTTACTTCTATGGATTTTATTTTAACCTTTAGGTTTAGCTTTGTGATCCATTTGTGATCCATTAATTTTAATGTATGATTTGAGAAAGAGATGCAAATTCATTCTTGTGAATGTGGATATTCACTTATCCTATCACTATGTGAGAAAAGACTATTATTTTCCTCATTGAATTGTCTTGGTATTCACATTAAATATCTATTGACCATAAATATAATGGTTTATTTCTAGAACCTCAATTCTATTCCATCAACCTATGTCTTTTTTTATACCAGTGCCACACATCCTTGATTATTGTAGATTGTAGTTAAATCTGTATGACTTTCATCCTTCTTATTTGTTTGTTTTGTTTGTTTGTTCATTTATGTTTTATGGCCTAGCGTATGGTCTATCCTGGACAATATGTTATATGTGCGTGAGGAGAATGTGTATTCTCCTGTTGTAGGATGGAATGATCTATAAATGTCTGTTAGCTTTAGTTGGTTTTTAATGTTGCTCAAGTCTTCCCTTGTTGACCTTCTACCAAGTTATCTCTTCCATTAATGAAAATGAAGTATTTAAATCTCCAATTATTATTGTTAAATGGTTTATTCTCATCCCCCACCCCACAGCTGAGCTCAGCCTCTGGTAAGTTTTTAGAAATCACACTTTGAGACTAGAGTTTGTAGGAAGTTGAAAGTTAGAACAAACTATTAACTGTGCTCTAGCTGTGGTCTTTTTAAGAGAGTTGCACAGGTCAGATGTTTCTATTGTCTGTGATACTGCTGACTTCTAGCTACTGTGCCACTCAGCTGAAGGGAAACAAGTGATAGGGAAGCCCTAGGTTAAACTATCACCGACTATGCTATATGACTGATATTTAGTATTTTCTCCAAAATAGTTTGTTCTGCATCTTGGTTAATTACTAGATTACTGAAATGGCTGATTTTAGTTGTTTTGCTCATATTGTCATTGCTTTTAAAAAGAGAGTGAGTTCACTGAAGTCCTGTAAGTTCAAACAAGTAAGTTCATGAACTCATCCTAGAAAAAGTGCTGCATAACTTATTGCTGAACATCACAATGGTCGTCTTCCAAGAACTCCCCTTAGGAAGCTATGCTCAGACACCAGCACCTAGTCCACCCTTCAAAGCAATTTTGGAACTCTTTTTCTAGAATGGCCATCAGAGCTATCATCATATTCCCCTTGATGTCCTGAATGTTATCCAAATGTCTTCCTTTCAATATTTCCTTTATTTTCCGGTAAAGAAATAAATCATTGGGGGCCAGATTAGGTGAGTAGGGAGGGTGTTCCAATGTAGTCATTTGTTTACTGGCTAAAAACTCCCTCACAGACAGTGCCATGTGAGCTGGTGCACTGTTGTGATACAAGAGCCATGAATTGTTAGAGAAAAATTCAGGTCACCTAACTTTTCCACGCAGTGTTCTCCTCACTTCCTAATGGTAAACTTGGTTAAATGTTTGTCCAGTTGGTACAAAATCATAATGAATAATCCCTCTGATATCAAAAAAGGTTAGCAACATTGTTGCAACAAGTTTGCAAACTTAATTGTCATACCTTGTATGTCTGCCATACCAGAGCGATATATATGATTATTGAACAATATTATTATCTATAAGGAGAAAATTCTTTTAATTCTTTAGTGTAGCTAATGAATCTTGGTTTCATGTTTTTTTACGGTTGTCTAAGAGAGTTTCAGTCCATTATAGTTACAGTTAGGGAACAGTGAAATCTTTTAGAAAAGCTATTATTTTCCAGAACCAAACTTTCAAAGTTATGTGGTATCTTGGAATCATCTTAGTCCATTTTAACTTCAATTTTATAGTTTTACTAACCAATGTCACCCCAATAAATTTAATAAAAAGTAAAAAATAAAAAATAAAAACACAAATTGAGCTGAGTTAGTAGAGATAGTACAACTCCAAGGTACTGATTCAAACTAACAAACCTGAAGAGATGTGTAAATCAAAATGCAAATATTACTTAATTTACATTAATCAGTATACCTTATTGAGGAGCCTAAATATTCAAGCCATTCATGCAGCTTTTAGTTTCCTAAAGGCATATCCAACAATTATAATTATCATATTGTCTGGTTAACAAGAAAAATAATAACTCAACAATATTAAAAATAAGGGTTATATCACTTTTTATGTTTTTAGTACTGTACTAGAATTGTTCTATGCATTATCCTGCTGTATGCTTTCTAATTTTCACATAATAAAAAATAATTGGATAATTATTACCACTTATAGAAAAAGGGAACTAAAGAATCAGAGAGAGTATAAAAACTTTCCATATATAATTAGATATTTGATAGCCTACTTGTGGTTGAAACCTTGACATCTTTGTTTGGCTAATAGTATCCACTTTAATTAGTTGTTTCTAAAGGATTTTGTCTGACAAGTATACACATTCTTACATTAGGCAAGTTTGCTGGAAAGAGCTTGGTAAACACTCTATTCATGTTCTCTGAACCCTAAAGTGCCCACCTTCATATATTTCTAGATCTCAGTCAATGTCCCTACCACCAAGCATGACAGAAACCAGGAGCCCTTCTGGGAACCATTTTCTCCTTATATGCCACATACAGAAATTCATTACATACTTTAAATTTTACCTTCTAAGTAATATTTTCTGTACGTTACTATCCATATTTATTACCACTACCCAAGTCCCGGCCTTCCAACATCGCTTGCCTGGGTTATGTCATTAATTCTCTAATTGGTTTCTTTCCCAAGCATCTTTGACCAGTTTAATTCACATTTCATACTGCAGACTTTGTCATATTTCTAAAATGCAAATTTGATACTTAAATCCCTAGTTGTAATACTTCTTTTCCCCTTCCATTCCAAAGGTAGTTGTAAACACATAGATTAGGATCTCAGCATCATCCAGGAAGAGAGTATGTGAGAAGTCTTATTGGGAAATCTAAAGAAAGGCACCTATCACATTGCCAGACACATAATAGAGATTCAAAAGATGTTTGTTGAATAAATTACTGAATAAATACCGAAGAAAAAGAAGAGGATGAGGTAGATGGAGGAAGTAAGAAACACTATGATCCTCTCTTGGATAAAGGGTGGTCAAGGCAGAGGGAATATAATGGCATGGTCTCTTCACTGAAGTGTTACTTCAGTTTTTTTCTTTTTTCTTCTGTACTTTCAAACTTTCTCTCAAAACATTCTGTTAGAGACAGAAAAACACACACAAAACAAGCAAATAGGTCTTCCATTTCTGACCAAGATGGAATAACAGGGACAAGACTACACTATGTATGAACCAACTTTTTAAGAAATTGAAAAATAACTTGAAATGATCATTTTTAAGATACTGAACATCAGGCAACAGTGGACAGTCTGAAAGATAGTGAACCAACAAGGTGAGTCCTATAATTGTCCCAGCTGACAGCCTCGCGAGAGCTTCTACTCTATAACATGAAGGAGATGGAACCCAGCAAAGCTTGGCAGAACCCCTGTGATGAACTGGCAGATTTGCCCAGGGATCCTAAGGTGGACTGAGGTTGTACAACCAAGTTATGTAGACAAGAGAGCTGCATGAGAGAGAGCTCAGCATCTGCATAGAATGTTCTTCAAGTATTTAACACAACATAGTCAGAGCAGGCAAGCGAGGGAGCTCGATGATGATGTAACTTGCCAGGAACCTGTAACTTGTTTACTGTTAACTTCCTTACCCCAACAGGGAATTCTGGGTAGAAGACTAGAACTTGTTAAGATGTTCCTCTCTGTGACTCATGGATCAATATTTCTTAGTCGGTACTTTCTTTCTACCTTGGGTTCAGTTCAAGATGTTAACATTTGGTTTATGGAATCTGAAAGTGTGGTAATGAAAGATACAAGTTTCACATTTCACCGTCCTACAAATGCTTAAAGCTACTATCGTATTTTTATAAATACTATAAAGCAAATGTCCAGTTTTTTTCTTCCACTAGATAACCCAAAATTTGTGCTTTCTAGAGAGTGAGAAGATACAGCATGTTATCTTTTCATGAAATTTTCAAAATTAATAGTTAATCACATGCTGCTAAAAATTATACTTAATACTGTTAATTAAATGATAAGGAATAAAATTTAATATAAAGTACACTGATAGTATACATTTTAAGCTCAGTTTTGCTTATGTTAAAGTGTCTGAGAGAAAATATCTTCTAAGTAAATAGCATAAAATTAAATAGATTATAATGAACATTTATTGCTATTTTTAAGTGTATTTTTTAACACAAAGAGTAACATTCCTCCCATTGCTTTCTCTTTAAAGAGAGAGCATAACATATCATTTCTATGAGATATTTTGGGTAAATTTATATGAAATGTAAACTATATGGGAAATGTATAATTTTATTACAGTGATTTGAATTTAAAATATTTTTCTTACAACTATAGTATGTGAGCCATATGATAACATGCTAAACTATTTCTTTTTGGCAAATACATCTGTATATGTCAAAACATACGTATTTTAAAATTCTAATGTCAAATTCAAAATATTGATGAGAGTACTTCTTAGCTATGGTAGCTTTTAAACTCTAAAATGATTTTTAAAGAAAATGTATAATGTTAAATAAAATAATATGACTGAAAACATCTATAAATGTGAGAAGATATGTGATAGAGTATGCCCTTCAATCTGCCTTTGCTATGATGGCACATGAGCCCAAATGCCAAATTGTATCCAGCCAGCCATTCAGTTGTTTAACATATATGTGCAAAGTATTATCTGGGGGCTGACAATGATCTGTTCACATGTTATCTATTTCATCCTCTTGGATACAATTCCAATTGTTGAGAGAAAAATACTTTTCAGTTTTTCAGTCTAGCAATTTAGCATCAGATGTTATCATTATAAATATAAAATCACTATTTCAAGAGGCACATATTAAATTTAATAAGAGGGCTGGGGAATAAATTGGAGGAAAATTTCCAGAAAGTAGGACAACAGTAACAACAAATAAAAAGAAAAATAGGCAAAATAGGAAAAAAAAAAAAAAGAACTATAGTTATAACATCAGAACTCTTGGAGAAGAGTTTGCCTGCTGTTGGTGAAAACAAAAGAGAAAGATAAAGAAAAAGACAGATTAAAAGGATGAAAGGCATTTGTTAAAGAAATACTGCCAAAATAAAAGAAAACAAAACACAAAAACAAAAAAAAGCTGCTCCAGCTCTAGCCATCATTTTCATACTCGGTGCAGCAAAGAATGGGGCAGTACGAGTGCATGGTTTTCACGTCCACTTCTGCTCATTGCATTTCTTCAGAGATGCTGATCACTCTTAATTGGTTTGAACTGGATCCAATGGCGTCATAAGGCCAAATCTAGTTGCAAGGGAGACAATGACCATGTATTCATTTAAGAAGAAAATTCTTAATTTTAAGGAAAAAACTGTGTTGTAGAGGAAAGGAATATAAAGGTATTGTTATGTAAATTATGCACTCCATTACTGATCTGTCAGTGATATTTACATACTCATAAAATATTAACACTGAATTATGATTTACCAAAATATGTGATACTAGATTTGCGGAGGATTAGCATTTTATGTGGAGAAATCATTAAAGTCTCAACTTTCATAATCATAATTATATATCATCCTAAAACAGAAACAAAAAAGCATTATTAATAATAACAGAATTAAAAGAGAATAAGGAAATGAATCAAAATTGCTCCATCTATGGGGAAGGATTTAGGAATAGTTTATATGTTTTTATTTTTTAAATTACATGTGCTTTCTTAAGGAAAAAATAATTTAAATTTTTAAAAAGAGGTTTAAAGGTTTAATTGTTTGGGAGCTGTAGAGTTGCTAGTGTGGTGCTATAGTCAGAGAACTTGCAAAAAACTTGAAGTATTGGATTTGGTGCAGTTTTTATTGACAAAAGGGTGACTATAGGAGTTAATGGCTGAGGTGAATTGGAGGAATGTTATTGGATCTAAGAGGTTAGGAACTAAAATGAAGGCTTTTGGATAGATCTTTGGTATGAATGATGATAAAAATCACTTAGATTAATGATAGAAGGAGGACTAGCTTAAAAAATGAGGGACAATGATCAGGAGGTAGATGACAACTACATAGAAAAATATTAGATAGTATAACCATTTAACATAATTGTCACATGACCTGTGAGTTTTGCAGGAGGAAGATGGGCAAATGATTTGAAATGGCAATAGAGAACAGTGTGAATGTATGTGTCTCCCCTAACACCTGAGTTATATAAGTTAGGGGTGGGGGAGAGAGAGAGAAACAGAGAGAGAGGGGATAACTATGGGTCTCCCATTGAGAGAGCTGCAGAGAAGTGGTGTCTTCAATAGAAATTCATTTAATTAGGGAAAGAATATGAACATTTAGAGAGCTAATGAAGCTTAAGGGCAGTTGCTTATGAAAGAAAACCCATATGTTTCAGACTTGGTCTTTACAATGCATTATAAGCATTAGAATTGGTTGATGTAGGTGGACCAGGGGAGTTGGATATCTGGTGAGGACTTCAATGAAAAGAGAAGTGAGGCTTTATGGAGTTCATATCTAATGTACTAAGCTGAGTGAGTATTTCAGATACTCATTTTCCTCAGAGAAGAGTTACCAAGACACTAATTGACTGTTAATTCCTGAGGAAGATCTATCCTGGAGTTTGAGGTAGAACGGGAGGCTTAAATAATATCATTGGTGCTCAATAAATTTAAAGTCATAGTTGAAGATGTGAAAATTCGAAACTATTTGAAGAAATTGTTATTAATGAGCAGGAGCTAATATTATTATAGAAAGCCTGGTATAGAGAAAAAGATGTAAAAATAAAGAAGACTGTTGAACAGGAAAGAGAGACCATGCATGCAAGCGAGAAAGAAATGGAAAGGGACTACCTAATAACAAGAAATGCCTTGAGGCTCTCTCTGTCTTACAATTAATCAGTAGGATCAGAAAAAGAGAGAGAACAGGAAACCACAGTGACTATAAATAGCACTGAAAAGGAAAACTTGTGGCAGTATTTTAGAAAGAAATCTGTACGTTTTTTTGAAGGACCACCTTTGTCTTTACTTAGCCTTCAGCGTCTTTTGCTCCCAATATACAAGATGCTCGCAAACCTCTAACAACCAGTGACTAGCAACATGGAGACCCAGGGAACACATTGAACTTCAACTTACCCAGAAAACTGCTTTGATTAGTTGCCAACGGTTTTGGCAGCAGCAAATTGAATCTCTTTAGTGGAAGTACACATGTCTTTCCTGGGTTTCCTGGTAGTAACCTTGTCAGTGCCTCTGGAGGCTGGCTGAGAGAATTGAACCCTTTATTAACTGATACATCATCTTCTCAAAATTGTTAAAGGTATGTAAGTATTTTTACCTCTCAACCTCCTATGAATTTCAGAAATTACATTTTAAGTCTTCATTTATCTCTTCCTGAATGACAACATGAATAAAATTAGCATTTTCAAATTTCACAATTCTCTGAAGTGAAAACGTATGAGGTTGCTGCCATGAAAATCTACTTCTCAAAGAAGTCATTTCTCTTTGGGATAACACGTGGGCCAGCAGTCAGTATATTGGTACTTGTTATTCAACATCAGGTAATTCTGAATATAATTCTAAATTCTATAATTCTAAAATCCAGGTAAATGGATTTTTTCTTTCTACAGCCACTATATTAATAGAGTTGTTTATTTTAAAAGATGATGCTAGAGTATTGGATATGCTGATTAAAAAAACAACAATGTGTTGGAAAAAAAGACGTGGTAAGAGTGTGACTGGTAGGCTGTTCTACTTCTCTTACATAAGGTGTAGAGAGAGTACCGTAACTAGGTTCCAAAAATTAGAAAGGTAAGCTTATGTAAGTCAGTAAAGCACTAAGTCTCTTACAGCTTCTTTAATTCTAACTCAAGAGCAGCATTATTTCCACCGTAGAAATCATGACATAGCTAGATTTGGGTAAGAAAAACACATTTTTGGATATAGAAATAATACCTTATTTCCCATACAAATATATGTCCATCATAATCAAAAGTCTACTGGAACCTCTCTCTACAGAAGAGAAAAACTATGTAAATATATGTGAACTAATGGAGGAGGTATACGTGATAAACAACTGTAAGGTATTTTTCTTGAGTGTTTGAATCGGCCATGTAATATACATTATTATTCGGGCTTGTGCACCTGAAACTAATTAAAAAAAAAAAAAAAAAAAAAAAAAAAAGTAAAAATAATTACACTTGAAAAGGCAAAATATTTGTTTCTTAATACGATACTCTTGAAGGCAAATAATACACAATAATGATTGGACAGTTAGTGAAAATTACATATTTAAGATATCTTTAAAAATCTCTAAAAGATTCTGAGATTCAACATGCGCCTGGTGCCTGGTTTGGATTCAGAAAGATTTATTTTTATTTTTATTTTTTTATTGGGAATTACTGTAGTTTCTTAATTATAGTTCACAGGGAGCATTGGCAATTAAGCATGTTCATAATTCAATAAATCCTACTTGCATAAATAGTGTTGTGAACAAAGACTGATGGAAACTAAATGTAGGAAAATCATGTGTAGCAGCTAGGTTTTCTTAAGAAATTCCTTTCACATAACACTATTTTGACAGAATGTTACCTACTTCAATCACTTCTACAGTATCTTGAGAAGAAAAAGTCAAGGAGAGTTGCAGGGGTTTTTAACTGTTTGATGAAAACTTCACCTTTCTTTCGATGTGTAACTTTCTCTTGAGAGGCTGAGGGCAACTCTGATGGAGATTGGCAACTGAAGGATCTGAGTATTGTAACTCTGATCCCTTTGTTACAGTTTTGGGTAAATACTTTATAAAAGGCTTCAAAAAGTTAAAACTTCCCCAGCTATGGTTTTTAAACATTCCCTCTGGTTTAACCAAGTTTCCTGTCTTCCTTTGCTTTATAGGAAACTTAAGGAAAGTACTTTTTAAATTTCAAAATCAGTAAACTCATAAAAATCTGTTTTTATACTATGAGAGAGTTAAGTAATGTTAATCCTAAATCACTTCAAACAAGGCTGCCTTTCCTGTTAGTTATCAGAAAATTTTAGTGCACTTTGTTCTTATTGATATTTTATTAGAATCAATATTAATAATAAACTTGTGTTTGATCAGTTTCACAATGTTAATAGAGATCAGTGAATTCTTTATGAGTGAATATGACATATAATTGAAAAGAGTGTTATACCTCTTTTACTATCTAAAAATATTATGTGTTTTAAATTTCAGTTGTTATAGGATTTATCTTTTTGACAAAAGGAAAAAAGTTGAAATAACTCATTCTGTAAGAAAGCAGATCTATCACGAAATCTTCAAATCAACCAAAAATTTTCAGTAGAACTTTGCACCCAAATTCTTTCAAAACTAACGCTGTTCTGATGTCTAAGATAACAAAATAAGGATCTGGTTCATACTTAGGAATAAATAGCAGTAAAGAGGAAATATAGGAAACAATATTTCATTGTGAGTGCCTTAATGTGGTAATATTTAAACCCAGCTATTTCTAAAGATTTTGTAGTATTATTTACAATGATATGTCTTGGTTATTGGAAAAATATAAAGACCAGTTAAACGCTAATCAACTTAATTGGACTTTGATGCAACCCAGAACTATAATTAATAAACTTCACAATATTGTGACTGCTGAAAAAAGTTATTTTAACTAATCATCAATATCTTCTAATTCATGTGTATTTTTAAAGTGATTCTTTGTGTGGATATATATGGCATGAATTTTATTTTTTAATTTCCTTATTGAGAACACATGGTTATTAAGCCATAAACTCAGGACAATTTTAGTCTTGTAAAACCCAAGATTGCTTTTGTCGTTTCCATTGAAAATTGTTTAATGGTATCACTTGCCACCCCAGCTCTCCTTTATAGCTTTAACACATTTAATCCTTTATCATCAGTACCGCATAGCATAATGTGTATACTTCTTCTCTAATACTTTCCACAGTGTGTTGTCAGATTTTACACTTGTGGGCCTTGGGAAAAAATGTTCAGCTGGAAACAGGTTTTTTATTACAGTTGATATTTTTCCTTTATCATTTTATTATCTAAATTGAATATACTTTCTGGCCCTTGTTACATCTCAGTGTATATATAAAAAAATAAATGCATAAACAATTTGAATACACTTTGCTATTGGAAATAAATTAATCCATCTGTCTTTATTTATCCTTACGGTTGAAAGGGATTGTGCAGATTGTTAATGGCCAAATCATTAAAATTCGGTGTATTTGAATGGGCTGGAAAGCAGTTAAGCTATACATTAACTCAAAATTTTGCCTGGAATAGTAGCAGCTGAGTTGATGATTGCTGGGAAGAAAATTCTCACTGTAGGTCTAAGCCTGATTTTGTAACTTACAAGATGCCTGGATATATGCCGCTGAAGGTGTGAAGACATAAGTATAGTAGTCTCCTCCCCCATATGCAGTTTTGCTTGGCACAGTTTCAGTTACCTATGGACAACCACAGTCTGAAAATCTTATATGGAAAATTCCAGGAATAAATAATTCATAAGTTTTAAATGGCATGCCAGTTTGTAGGTTGATGAAATCTCATGCTGTCCTGCTCCATCCTGCCCAGGATGTGAATCATCCCTTTGTCCAGTGTATCCACATTGTATATGTTCCCCCCACCCCCATTAGTTACCTTAGTAGCCATCTCGACTTTCCGATGAACTGTCACTGTGTTCCAGTGCTTGTGTTCAAGTAACACTTATTTTATTTAATGGCCCCAAAGTGCAAGAATAGTGATATTGGCAATTTGGACATGTAAAGGAGAGTCTGCAAAATGGTTCTTTTAAATGAATAGGTGTGTATGGATAGAAAACAAAACAAAACATAGTGTATTCAGGGTTTAATACTAGCTACAGTTTCAGGCATCCACTTGAGGGTCTTGGAACATATCCCCTGTGGAGAAAGAAGGCGTGGAGGACTACTGTAATTTCAGTAATGACAGAATGTACCCACTGCAAAATCATTAAAAAAGAATTAAATGTGCAGACCAGAAAGAACTTCATGGGTATTATGTTGGATGAAAGAACCTAGAAACAAAAGGTTATGTACCATATGAACCTATTTATATGAAGTTCAAGAGCAGACATTCTGCATCAACATTAATATTTTTATTAAAAGAGCAGTTACTTTTGGGAAGAGGTTATAAAATGGGGAGAAACACAAGGGCATCTGTGGAGTGCTTGATTTGTGTAGGAGTTACACAAGTGTAAACCTAGTTAAAAATCAGTGGTTTTATTGTTAATATTAGTTTATGCATTTTTTAACTCACTAGTTCATCAATAAATTAAAAAAAACCCAACAGTATCATCTATGCATGTGTTCATGGAGGAAGGGAGGAGTGGAGAAGAAGAGGAATGCTTTATAGCAGGTCTCTTTCCCCTTCTATTGCTTTCTGTGATGTACTAGCACAACTATAACTATCAAGGGACTGATGCCACTCTTTCTCGGTATGTTAGTTGTCAGTCAAAACTTTCTAAGAAATAGAACTCACCTTTATACTAAGTGAGATAAAGAAATCACACAAAATTTTGGGAAACTTTCACTAGAGATATTGACAAAGACTCAAAAATATAAGACATATTCTCGACCACCATATTAAAATCTAGAGGGATAGTTAATATTCTGCTCAAATAAATATATATTGAGACCCTTACCTTGACATGGTTTTGTTGTTGATGAAATTGGCCCTGTCATTCCCTCAGGCCCTGTTTCCCTTTTGGGCTAACCACATGTTGCCTCTATTGCAGACCTCTCTACAGCCTAAAACTTTTTTCTTTACCAGGGAAAGAGGCTTCTTTTTCCTTAGCTTCCACCTCTGAAGACTACCTGTTCTTGGTTCCATTTCTTCATCGCCTCGTAACAACCATTGCATGAAACTTACTAATACTAATTTGTTAAGTTACGGACAGTGGTAGTAACCCTATTCCTTTTCTACAGTAAAAATATAGAATAAGCAAAATAAAGTTCAGAAAATTAACTGACCCATTAAAATACAATATAGATAGGTCTTTAGGGTATAAAGAGATGCATTTTCTATCTGTTTAAATTATTCCTGCCTATAATTGCAATATATATGTAGAAGAGTTTATAAAATGTTTGGGACTGGATCATATGACCTCCTAGGATTTTTCAAATTTATCTCTATGACACTTTACCATTTAGATACCTGCTTTTTTGTCGATAAACAGGAAAATATTATATTCCTTTTAACAAAAGCTTTGATTTATGCCCCAAATTGTTCTTCTATAGCCTTCAGTGTGGATTCTGATTTGAATAAACTTGCTATTTTAATATGTCCAGTTTTCTTTCCTAAAATTTATGCCCTGCCATTCATTACTAACAGCATTATATAAAATCAAGTAATTTGAAATCATCTGTGGAAGACCAAGTAAATTGGGAAAAGTGGCTATAGACTTGTTTTCATTAGATTTACTTTAATTTGTCATACTAAGCCTCTATACACACATATAGATATACCAACTCATGGACAGGTTGAGCAAGATTTGCCTCACTGATGACCATCTACTTTTGCCATTCCTGACTATGAGAGTGACCAAAAATGCAATCATTAGTTTCAGTAACTCTGGCCAATGAGATGTAAATAGATTTCACAGATCAAGGCTTCCATGAAGGCCTAACGGGACAAATAGGCTGTAAAGTCATTATGCCGTTTTGTCCTTTGTTCTTTTTCTGGCCTAGAGTGCTCTCAGTGATGCTGAAGGTGAGACAGGCAATGAAAAACTTTCCACCTTCAGTGCCGCTGCTGGTTATTAAGAAGGCTATCAATTTTACCTCCTAAAAGAAGCTAGTAAATTAAACACAGTGATTATTATTTTAAATTTATAGAGACTATAAATTGAATCTCTAACAGGGGCATTTAAAACCTGTTTAATCAGAAAACTTACCTACGGTATTCACAATCAAGAGCCAGATAAACTGGCATAAACAAATGGTGATTTCTTTTCCCCACATATCCAGAAGTTTAGACATAGTCCCAGACTAGTGCAAGAGCCCCTGATGCTATCAGGAACTTGGGGATCTCTTCGAATTTCTTTCTCTGTCATCTTTTGAGTATAGCTTTCTTCCCTGTGGTTGCAAGATGCCTAAAAAATTAAGAATAACTTCATAGGTTTTACACATTTCCCAAGTTTCTTGTAAGTGATTTTAACATATTCTGTCTTTGAATCCAAATATAAAAAATACCTCTGTTTTTCAATAGGCTGATGTCTTCTTAATGGTTTAATCTATATCTTCTTCCTCCATTTATTTTTTAAATGAAGTAAAATTGATATACAATTAAATGCTTAGACACTAACAAATCTCTGAGTTTTGACTAATGTACACATCCATGTAAACAATACCCCAATCAAAACATAAATTTCCTTCACCTCAGGAACTTCCCTTGTGCCTCCTTGGAGTTAATCACCGTCATCCCATAGTTCTGATTTTTCCACCATAACTTAATTTTGTCTTCTATAGAAATTCATATATACATGTATGTATATGCATATATATATGAAAACATACATAATTGCTTCTTTCGTGACTAGATTAGCTCAACAAAATTTTTGTGAGCTTCAACAATGTTTTCATATCTGTCAGTGTTTTGCTGCTGAATAATATTTCACTATAGGAATATATAACGTTTTCCATTCTAATGTTCATGGAAATTTGAGTTACAGTGTTTTACTATAATTAATATAGATTCTATAAATATATGTGACATATAAATTTTCTGTACATTTAACTTTTGTTTCTCTTGGGTAAATGGGTGTGGAATTGCTTGGTCATAAGGTAGGTGTAAGTTATATTTTTATATAAAAAACTTTGAAGGTGGATTTTTCACTTTACTGTCGTCAGCAATGAATAAGTGTTTCAATTTCTTCACATCTTAGACAAAGCTGAATTGGGCATTTGTCTTTTTACTTTTGGAATATAGAAGATCATATACTCTACATATCAATTTTATTTGGTACATGATGTGTAATGCATATATAAATATAGATATATTAAACTATGTAATGTAAAATATATATGATAGGATAGTATAATATAAATATAGGTATATATATACAAATATATTTCTATAAGTATAATACTACATATTGTACTTATATAAATGATATTTGCTGTACTATATAGACCAGTACAATATTATATATATGTATATACGTATATAAAATATATAATTTGAAAAAAATGTATATATAATTTGCTGTTTTGTGTTAGATTACACGCTAGGATACATATTTCTTATTAAGAGTTATATGTATCAGATATATGGGAATATTTTCTCCCAATCGGTGACTTCCATTTTATTTTTTGTATGGTGCTTTTTTCAAAATTTATTTTTAAATTACAGTTCTCATTCAATATTATATTCATTTTAGGTGTACAACACAGTGATTAGACATTTATATACTTTATGAAGTGATCACCCTGATAAGTCTAGTTAAATATCTGACACCAGACTTAGGTATTACAGTATTGTTGAATATACGAGGTCTGCCAGTTAAGTTCGCAAACTCATCCTAGAAAAAGTGCTACATACCTCATTGCTGAATATCACTACAGTCACCTTTGAAGTACTCCCCTTGGGGGCCAGCACCTAGTCTGGCCTTCAAAACAATTTTGGAACTCTTTTTCTGGAATGGCCATAAGAGCTGTCATTGTATTACCCTTGATGTCCTGAATGTCATCTTGTTCTTTTGTTGTTTTTGGTTTATATACCACATATCAGTGAAATCACATGGTTCTCTGCTGAATGTCATCAAAATGTCTTCCTTTTAATATTTCCTTTGTGTAAAGAAAGAAGTCATTGGGGGCCAGATTAGGTGAGTAGGGAGGGTGTTCCAATACAGTTATTTATTTACTGGTTAAAAACTCCCTCACAGATAGTGCTGTGTGAGCTGATACATTGTCGTGATGCAAGAGCCATGAATTATTTGTGAAAAGTTCAGGTCGTTTTCATCTTTTTTCACGGTCTTTTCAGCACTTCCAAATAGTAAACTTGATTAGTTGTCCACTTGGTACAAATTCATAGTGAATAATCTGTGTGATACTGAAAAAGGTTAGCAACATTGTTGTAACAAGTTTACGACCTCGTATACCGATAACAAAAGATGAATACAAGTCACATTTGACTTCTGCAATTGCAGAGGTGCTCACAGTGGTTACCATCAGCGTCCAGACACTTCTGATTACCGTGAACTACTGCTTGAGCATAGATAACATGTCTTAAAATATGTATACATTTTTGGCACCCCTGGTATATATTATATATATAACATGATAAACACACACACACACACACACACACACATTATATACACACACATGCACACATTGAAAGGTCGGAAAATTAAATGTGTGAACTTTCCACCCTGTAAGTGCATGGTGCAAAGTTCGTGTACTTAATTGTCCAACCTGTGTGTGTGTGTGTGTGTGTGTGTGTGTATTAACCTTTGTGTGTGTGTGTGTGTGTGTGTGTGTGTGTGTGTGTGTGTGTGTGTGTGTATGGCTCTTGATACATATACGTGTATCAAGAATGGTACCTCGGTTTTCGAACATAATCTGTTCCGGAAGACCGTTTGAGTTCTGAAACGTTCGAAAACCGAGGCACAGTTTCCCCATAGAAAATAATGCAAAATAGATTAATCCATTCCAGATCTTTAAAATCAACCCCTAATACTGTAAATTTAGCATGAATTTTACTATCTAATGATACCATAGCTACATAAAATTTATGGCGTTCGTAAACCGAAATGTTCGTCAATGAAGATGTTCGAAAACCGAGGTACCACTGTGTGTGTGTGTGTGTGTGTGTGTGTGTGTGTGTGTGTATGTATTTACACACATAAATTATAAATTCATGGCTCTTGCATCACAACTATATATATATATATATATATATATATAATGTTTTTTTGTTTTGTTTTTTGTGTTTGTGTTAAAAACAGTCCCTGTAAAATTCCTTGTAATTCTGATTTGGTTGTTATGAACACCTTTTTGTTGTCTGGGAAGCTCTTTATCTTTCCTTCAATTCTAAATGATAACCTCTTGGGAAGAATAATATTTTTATAGTTGTGAGTCCTTGCTTTTCTCACTTTGAATACTTCCTGCCAATACCTTCTGGTCTGCAAAGTTTCTGTTGAGGAATCAGCTGCCAGTCTTATGTGAGCTTTCATGTAGGTAGCTAACTGAATTGCTCTTGCTATTTTTAAGATTCTCTCTTTGTCTTTAATCTTTGGTATTTTAATTATGATGTGTTTTGGTGTGGGTCTCTGTGGTTCGACTTGCTTGGGACTCTGCACTTCCTGGGCTTATATGTCTATTTCCTTTGCCAGGTTTGGGAAGTTTCCCATTATTATTTTTTTTCAAATACGTTTTCATTTCCTTGCTTTTTCTCTTCTCTGGTACCACTATGATGCAAATGTTGGCATGCTTGATGTTGTCCCAGACGTCCTTAAGCTGTCATTGTTTTTTTTCTTTTTTCCTTCTTGCTGTTCTGATTAGGTGTTTCTGCTACCTTGTCTTCCAAACCACTGGTTTGATCCTCTGCTTCATCTAGTCTGCTGGTGATTCCTTCTAGTGCATTCTTCATTTCAGTTATTCTATTCTTCACTTCTGAGTGGTTCTTTTCTATAGTTTCTACATCCTTTTTTTATGCTTGCTATCTCTCTGTTGAAGTTGTCTCTGATTTTCTTGAGCATCCTTATGACCAGTGTTTTGAACTCTGTCTGGTAGGTTGTGTATCTCCATTTCCTTGAGATCTTTTTCTGGATTTTTCTCCTGTTCTTTCATTTGTGGTGTATTTGTTTCCTCATTTGGCTGCCTCTCTGTGTTTGTTTCTGTGTATTAGGTATATCTGCTATGTCTCACTGTCTTGCTGCATGACCTCATAGTAGGTGCCCTGTGGGACCCTGGCACAGTGTCCCTGGTCACCTGTGCTGGGAGGTGCAGGAGTATCCCTGTGTGGGTTGTATATGCCCTTCTGTTGTAGTTGAGCCTTGGTTGCTGTTGGCATGTCAGTGGGTAGGATTGACCCTCAGGGTGACTGACTGTGGGATTTGGCCATGTCCATAGCTTTTGGCCCCGGGGGGCGGATTTGCTCAACCCATGGAGCAGGATTGCCTCCAGTAGTTTCTAGTGCCTGTTGAGATCATCCTTTGTGTGTGCCACTTGTAGAGCTAATGAGATGGTGGTCTTCTGTGGTCTGAAGCCAACCTCCAAGGGTATTTTGTTTGTGAGGCTTCCTGGGAGGAGCTCCGTGCTGTCCAAGGGCAACCACTGCCTGTGACCAGATGGACACTACCTTTTAGGAGCTATAAAGTGATCCACTTTTGGCCGCTGCTGTGCTGGACCTAGAGGCGTGTGGAAGAGGCCGTGCTGAGAATCAAGGATGTCCACCTTCTGTACCAGGTCTATGGTAGCTCTGCAAAAAGCCAAGACATTCAGAGGCCTGCTGTCAGCTGCTGGCTCCCATAAAGTTCAGTCACTGATAAAGCCTCCTATGATAAGGACTCAGGTGTGGTAGCGTCTCACTGAATCACCAGGGTGAAATGAGCAGAGCTGAATAGACCAATTTAGATCCAGATTTGGCCATAGGTGTGGGGGGAGGGCTTAACACAGAAAAGATGGCACCCGTCTGCCAGCTGTGTGGGAGGAAGACCCTAACAGGGAAAATGACAACTGTCCCTTTAGTGCTGGTCTGGAAGCCACACAACTCAATCTTTCTTAGTACGTTTCTGATGTCTCTGGAGTCACTGTCCCTTTGCTGACACTCAGGGTGAGTCCCTGTGACCGTGTCTGTGGTGGGGCCCTTTCAGAGGATGCCTGGGTTTCCCACAGCTTTCCATCCCATCTGGATGGTAGGAATCCCCACTTTTTTCAAAGCCAGATGTTGTGGGATTCCTCTTCCCAGTACCATTACTCCAGGCTGGGGAACATGGTGTGGGGCTGGCATCTTTTGGTCCTCCTGAGGGAATCTTGGGAGATATCCATTTTGATTTTCCACCACAGGGAGGTTTGGGGTCAGCCCATTTCGTGTGTGCACCCCTCCTACCAGTCTCCATGTGGCTTCTTTATGTCCTTAGTTATAAAACTTCTGTTCAGCCAAACTTCAGGTGGTTCTCCAGGATGAATGTTGTATAATTTAGTTGTAACTTAAGTGTGTTCATGGGATTTAGTTGTAATTTCAGTGTGTTCATTTGCACAGTGTTGATCAACTATACTATCTTGGATCTTTGTCTAAATTTATTTTTTAATTCTATAGACTTTATGACTTTTATTAAGTAAATTATTTTGTGTTGTTAAGTTTTTTCTAAAGAAATCAACTCTTTTAATACATGACATTATTTCTCTATCTATGGTTATATTCTTTGTCATAAAGTCCATTGTTTTTTCAGATAATAATATAGCCACCAACTTTTCTTGTGCTTACAATTTGTATCGTTCATTTTTTCCCTCTTTTTACATCTTGTCTATCTGCATATAATAGGCCAATCTGGCATTGCATTACTTTAAATTGGAATGATTAGTTCTTTATGTTTAATGAGATTATTCATTTCCTGTTTCTAACATCTGCTTTTTTTTTTTTTTTTTTTTTTGCTTCACCTTTACCCCTTTTTATTTCAGTTGTTTTATTTCATGTTATTTCTGCTATTTGCTTTTTAGAATGACTTTTTTTATGGTTATTGTATGAACTAAAACATATTTCTTTAATTTTTTACAACTTGATAGTTTATATTATACCACGTCATGTAAAATCTAAGACCTTTATTGAGTACAATTCTCTTGTATCATTTACCATACTTGATATTATTATTGTCACATATTTCATTTCTAAATACATGATGTACCCCACACGACACATTTTTCTTTAAACGGTTTAATTGCTTTTAGTAAATTGAAGGAAAGAAAACAACAATTTTCTATATTTCCCCATATCTTTACCATTTCTGACAGTCTAAATTTTTCCTATAGATATGAGTTTCCGATTGGTAAAAATTTTCCTGTAAACATAAAGAACGTTATTTAGCATTTGGTGTAGTACATGTCTAGTGGCAATTAATTCACTTAGCTTTTCTTACCTTAAAATGTCTTTATTTCATTCTTAGTTTTTGAAGATTGTTTCATTGGATATAATATTCTGAGTTAACATTTTTAACCCCCTCAGGGAATTTTTAAAAAGTATCCTTTGTTTACCATTTGGCATCTAAGGTTAGGAGAAGTAAGCCATCGTGCCTGTAATTGTTTTCCTTTGTTTGCAATGTGTTTTTAACCATTTTGGTTGTTTTGAAATTTTGCCATTGACTTTATAGTAAGATCATGGTATGCATAATTGAGATTTTCTCCCTTTTTATCCTGCTTTGGGTACCCTTCAAATTCTTGGTTCTGTAGATTGAGGTTTTTCACAATGCTTTCTGGGTCACTTATCCTACAGAACTTCTCATAATATTGATATGTCTGATAGCATCTATATAGTGTTGTATAGCATTCCCTCTGTTCTCTGTACGTTATGTAAATTGTTGCAGAGTGTTGATCAAGCTAAGGTATTATTTTTGTGGGAAGTGGCGATCAATAATACTTAATCGGTGATATTATATATTTCAGGAAGCAGATAATGTCTGTGTTATTTATAAAATGTTTTTAAATATTAATAGTAATTATTAAATAGGTCTATTTTATCATTTAGCTTGCAAAATGGTGACAGTATAATTGTATCATCCTTTGCTTTTGTTAGCTGGACAACTTGTTAAGTTTGAAATATCACACATTAATAGCTATGTGGTTCCGTGAAGTACAGTTCATGCAGAGAAGGCAGAATAAGTGCTAGATATTTTGTCATTTATTTATTAATTTTCAAAATAACAAGGTGGTTTCTTATCATTTTCCAAGGTTGAAAAGTTTTTAAGTATAATTAAGAACTCTTGGATTTAAACATATTTTAGGTGTTTAAAAGCATGGAGATTAAAAGATAAAATTAAATTCCTATTTTCAGGTCAACTAAAGTCCAGTTTATCTTAGCTCTTTTCTCCTAAACAAATGCTGCTGTCATGTAACTATTGTAACTGCCAATGTTTTTTCACCATTTTGCTCAATTTAGACTTCATGGGGATGCCTTATTCTCTAGTTTAGCTGTAAATTTTACCTGTAAGGCTTTTGGTTCTATTATAGTTTTAGAAGGGATGTGGCGAGATGGATTAACTACCCTACTTTTGCTGCTTTTAAAAATCATTGAGCTCTTTCAATAAATAAATGTTAATGCTGCTATCATCATTCCAATTACTGTATGTCTTTAAAATTATTTGTTATGTGGGGAAATGTGAAAAATTAAGCAATATAATAGTGACTTATGGGACAGTAGTGTACCAAAACCCCCATCATGGTAGGTAGTATCAAAATATAGTCTGCTGGAAATAATGACCTGCCTGTATTGTCCAAGCCTCTTTTGATATAAAAACAAGTCACATTTGAAAGAAATGGTGGTAATAATCCTTGGGGACCCTGTGGGTATTGTGTACACTTTCAATCATACTTAGTACAGAGCCATTTTTTTGAAAAATGCAGTATTTGTCACCTTCAAAACCAAAACAGTATTCTTCCTACTGTGAAATATTCTTGGGTATGTTTCATTTGTAACTTTGCATAACTAATTTAATTAGCCAGTTTTGTTGCCTTTTGTATCCTCTGTTAGGAGTAATAAATAAAGAAGCACATGAAACAGGAAGTACTAAATTACAAGAATCCTCTCCAAAAAACATGAAGACTTTTTGCTATTGTGATTAACATATCATCTCCCATTAGTGATGTTCCTTGGAGAAACTGTACCTGTTGAAACATAAATTTATTCAGAGATCAGTAGATCTTTTTGTTGCAAATAGATACTTACAAACAACCAGACACATTGTTCTAAAGAAGAAGTAAGCTAAAGAATCCTATTACCAAGGCCAGAGATCAACTGTTCTGATCATTCCTACTTTTTAACCACTTAAAGCAATTTTCTTTCATTTCTCACAAAAGGAGATTTGGAAGTGCATCAAAAACAAACTTGAAATTGGGTTAACCCCTTTGTTCTCAGTTTCTGCAAAATGGCATCAACTAGCTCTATAGAGGAGGGGTAAGCTTGGAGCATCTCTTATGAACCTGATTTCAAAGAATGTAACTGAAACTCCTGGGGAAATGTGTGGTCATTGTTCTGTTATTTCATGCAATTTCTTTTATTTAAAAACAAATAAGTGGTAAAAACTGTGTTCTGCATCTATGTATTAGTTAAGTTCTTGTTGTATCACTTTACTGGAAACATTTTAATTTACATATGTTTCACTTCCAGGGAGCAGTTATTATTTATTTGTTAAGATTTTTACTAAAATATAGCTAACATACAATATATTACTTTTAGGTGTATGCCATTGTCTGGCTGTTCTCGGAGAAGGAGCCTCTGATGTTGGGCAGGTTGGATGGGGTGGGGTCCAAGGGACTCAGTAGAGTGGAATGAGTGGAGCTCACCAGGCCAGTCAGACTCAGATTTGGCCTGTGGGGAAAGGCTCAATACAGGAAAGATGGCTCCCACCTGCTGGCTGCAGGAGATAGAAAATAGCAACTGTCCTACAGCCCTCACTATGATGCTGCAACCCTCAGTCTGCCCCTCTTAATGTCTCTGATTCTGTCCGAGTCATCCTCCCTCCGCTGGAGCCCAAGGTGAGTGCCTGTGAGTGAGAGTCTTTGTGTGGACCATTTAGGAGGACATCTGCGTTTCCCGTAGCCTTCCATGCCACCTGGATGGCAGAATCCCCACTATTTATCACATATAGATGTTATGAGGACTCCCAGTACTCTGGGCCACGAAGCTTGGTGTGGGGCTGGGGTTCCTTGCTCTTCTTGGGGGAATCTCCATGGCCGAGCTATTTCTCCCACTTCTCAACTGCCACATGGAGGTTTGGGGCTAACCCATTTCATGTCTTTGTCCCCCCTACCAATCTCATCATGGTGTTTTATTTGTATGCTTAACTTTAAAACTTCTGCTATCCTTCAGATGGTTCTTCAGGTTGATTACTGTATAATTTAGTTGTAATTTTTGGTGTGCTCAAGGAAGGAAGCAGGCACAGTGTTTATCTATTTTGCTACCTTGGATCTGGAGCAGTCATTTTAGTTCCACATCAATTTGCCTTGCCTTTTCCTTTTCCAATTTAATTTCAGATTCATTTACATTATGTGAACATGACCTATTCTGGATAAGAAAATTGATTTGTGAGGGATATGTTTCCTTAATTAAAAATGGAATATTTCTGTATGCAACAAATATACAATAAATTAACGGTCTTAACTAGGTCACAGCATCTATGGTGACATAGATTAGATCACTCAAATTCATTCTAGCTTTTTTTCAGTTGGAGATATCTAAGAACTATATTTCCCATACTAATTTTCAGTTACTAAATGGAATGTTTTTACTAATTAGATGCCTTCCACAGGTGTTGGCTGTTATCCACTTTTTTCTCCCCGATTTTGGAAAAATGTGAGGATTTTCTTGCTTTTGGGGTATGCAGAAGTGACAATGTCAATGGCAGAAGTAGTTACAGTGGCAACTTCTTCAATCACAGACTTTTAATCCTTGCATTAGAGCAAAGCTGTGCATTCTCCAGATGGAAGAAGCAATTGCTTTGATAGTTTTAGAGACAACGGTAACTTCCTGCTTCCAATATATCACTAAGGGTGGACTAGAGCAAGTTCTATGTATTCTGAGAAATAGTCTTTGAGGCTCTTCCAAGGATCTGATCCTTCAGACTTTCCATAATTATCATAAGCACAAAGCTCATTGTAATAAATCCCTTACTGTTTGAAATAGAATCTTGTTTTGTGAACTGGATATTGATCATTCAGGTGCTAAAGAAGTACTAGGATTTACACACATATATTCACATATTTTTTACTTCCCATTTGCAATTTCTTTTTGCCCTCAAATATCTATTTGAGGATTATTTTAATTTCTAATGGAGGGTGGTGTGTCAAGATAAAGTTCAATTTGCAACAAGCCCCTATCGCTTTAGGAATGGTGTCATGTTATATCAGTATTCTTTCCTGATTGCAAGAGTTTGAAAAAATTAAATGTGAGAGATAATATAAGAAAATAGGAAAAAAAGCTGCCAAAATAAGACACTATCTAATCTGTCTTTCACCTATCTAATCACCTATCTATGTTTCAGTAAATTGGAAATGGCATTTCCATTAAATGTGTAATCATTTGGTACTATTTTGTGACATAAAGCAAAGAGTTTTATCTCCATTTGTCAAAATGCCCTGGAATAAAGCCCCTCAGAGTGGAACTACAGAGAGAAACATCTTTATTCGCCGCTAGCAGGCGAATGTAAAAGTGAGTCCCGCTTGCCTTCTGGCCATAAGCAAAGTTTTTATATGACCAGGGAAGCTGGTTGATCTGAAGTAAAAGGAACAAGGAACAAGGATGTGATGTGCTAGGCAAGGCAGTTCTCAGAAGTAAATGGCCGACGGGTAAGCCTGGGAATGTATGTTCAGCAGGTTGAGGTTTAATAAGGAAAACTGACAGTTTAAGCAAGTTTGTGTTATAGTAAGTACTTTATGCCAGGGACATGTTGGTGTAGAGGTTACACAAAAGATCTTAATTTTTATACAAATCTGAAACAAGTTGCCAGTGTGTTCTGGGTATCTTAAACAGGTACATACATGCCTTTGTGAAAACAGGCAATGTATACTTAAGATCTGTGCCTTCAATTGTATTTGAAATTTACATGAAAAGAAAAGAAAAATAAGTGATGAACTCTGATGATATGCATGCTATTTATGGAAAGCTATACTGACATCTGAAATTCAATTTGTAGTACATCAAAAATAAGATGAAATGATGAGTCGATGGAGAGAAGGATGGATCGATATGTAATAAATGAAGTATAGTAAAATATTGATGGCGGAATCTTGGTGCATACGTGGATGGATATGGTAAAATTCTTTCAATTCAGTCATGTATGTTTGGACATATCCATAAATTATTTGGAAAAAGAACATACATTAAAAAAACAAAGTCTCAGTAAGAATTGTATGAATACTGTGAAATTTGTAATAGAAAATATAGGTGTTTATATTTTCTTCGGAAGCAGGGGAGATAGGTGAACAGCATGCATAGGGATGGTGTCTAAAAAGAGGTTGATGCCAGGATGTTTTACCATTATTCCTTAAATAACCTTGGTGAAACCACATAAATGATAAAATGAACGTAATAATATGTCCCATGACTAAAGTTCAAGTTATTATGCAAATATGAATTTGTGTTATTTAAATTAAGGACTTCATTTAATAATACTCCAGGAACACACAAATCCAAAGTTTGCCTTTGTGCACAGATTGGAAGGTCAGAAAGTGAAGTTTTTCTCTCTAATCCTTGGAGGTTTCTTTGTCTTCTATTTTAGGCTGCTGTTAATTGCTGATAAATGGTGGCAATTTGTTAAAAGCAGACAGTATTGTATCTAGTCACTGGAGCAGAGGAAATCATTGTTAAGCAAAACCTCTGTGATCTCATGGAGACCAGTAAAAAACAGAATATAGACAGTTTTGAGGTCAGTATTCTTTCGAAAAAAGAAGAGACTGTACACTATCTCTAAAATGTGTTCTGCTTTTAATTAAGAAATGTGGAAGTGAGATAGTATACTAGCAATGTCCATAGGGTTACTGATATGAGTGAGAACCAGTGTGTTCGTTTCCTGTTGTGGTACCACTTAAGTGTAGTCTTGCTGAACTGAGAAGGCTGAGATCAGATTTGGGTGCTGCTGAAGCTAGAACTTTCAGGGAGAATACTGGAGAGGATAGAACTTCACAGAATTGAAGCCCCAAGGGTAAGTGAGGGTTACCAGTGGTTCTTAACTAAGGAATTATCTGCATAAGTGCAGAGTGACTTTTCAGGAGGCTTATGGATGAGTTGCTTCTGGAGGAGTGGTAGCTGAGTGGAGGCGCCAGAGGTCATTCAGGGCTGGGAGACTCACTGAGTACAGACCTCAGAGACGCCATGCCTTAGGGGTAAGAACATATAGGGTAAGGACAAATGATTAAGGACATAACTGAACTAGGCCAGTCCTACCAAAAAGTAAAACCACACTGTGAGGTTCAAGAAGGTCCACCAGTACGTTTTATAATTTAATTCTTGATAAATTTGAATTCTTGTTAAATTTAAAACATTTCATGGGCAGTATATAAAAGGACCAAATGGAAAATAGAGAAATGAAAAAATACAATATCAGAAATTAAAAGTTTACTAGATGGACATACAATAAATGGGAGATGGCAGAAATAAGAGAGTCAGTGAACTCCAAGAGAGATTGGTAGGAGTTGTCTAATCACTGAGAAAGAGAGAAAAAAAATAATGAACTATAAAGAAACACAGCCTTAGTGGTACTCACAAATGGGGGGGGGGGGTGAGAGAGAGAGGGAGAACAGAAAAATACTTAGAGAATGGCCAAAAAATTATCCAAATGTGGTTTAAAGCATCAAGCTACATTTCCAAGAAGCTTAAGTAACCCTAAGCATTTTAAATACAATGCTATACCTAGACACATCATATTCAAATGCTGAAAATAAAATAAGCGTAAATCTTGAAAGCACCCAAAAGGGGCAATGAGACAACATAATACATATGAAAGGACAAGAAAATTAACGATGGTTGACTTCTCATTAGGAACAATAGAGAATAGAGATGAATGGAAAAACCTCTATGTATAAAACGTGCCATGCCATTTTCTTCTCCAAATATGTTTCTCCTAGGTTTCTTAGAGAATGACAAAATTCTTCACGCAGTTGCACAAGCCAGTTGCTGAGGCAGAATTCTTCACTTACCCTTCACCTATCCCTCACCTAGGATCTCATTTTGGTAGCAAGACCTAGGCCACCTAACAGTTGTTGATAAACATTGCTCTGAATAAGCTTCTGAGGACAGAGAGCTGCAGTGCAGTTGCCCAGCTGTACAGGGGTAAAAATATTGTGGAATAAGAATTCAGTTTACCTATTTGGCCTTGAATCATGATTAGACAAATGCTCTAAACAATGTGACATAACTTTTAGAAGCCCAAAGTGCTATCCACTGCACTGCAGAGCCAGACTGTGATATAATTTTTAATAGTGCACAGACTATAGCCAGTAGAAGGAACTAGTTGAAACATTCCATCCTCCACACTAACTCAGCTTGTGGTACTTAGGGAAATTTAGGTGTCTTTATTGGGGAGATAAGAGAAACAGTTCTCTAATGGGAATCCCCAGATATGCCATTGTTTTCTTCATGTATTATTGTTTGTTATTTTTTAAAAACTCAGTTCACAATCATGTTTGGAATTGTTTTAATATCCTAAAATAATTTAGTTTATCAAGCAAATTACAAATTGATCTTACACTAGATGAAAAAGATCTGATGGCCAGTTTATGAGAAAGAACATTCGAGGGTGGGCAGAATGGAAGAGTATGCATTCCTCAGCCAAATCAATTAACTTAATGGGCACTCTAGGTGAAAGAATTTATTGCTACAGTAAGCAAAATTTACTGTGGGATAGAAATACTTCAACCATATTTCTTGTCCAATTACCTAAATGAGTAAACTGAATAAGTAATAACTAGGGACACACAAACTTGATATACCTTGACTTAACTCCTTTTCTTCTAATGCCATTTGAAGTAAATGTGTCTAGAATCCCCAGAGTAATATGATATTATGGGCCTTATAAAACTTAACCAAAAGAAAAATATAGTTAATTAGGGGATTTAAGAGACATTAATACTCATTAGATAATTAATATACGTCTTGGTGGTCACAGATGCATCAATTTGTCTATTTTTTTATGTTAAATTGAGTAATCAAGGATTATGTGGCTTGGTTGTCAATATAAACATTTGTCCTTTGTCTAAGGACAGATTTGTCCTTACATTAAATTGTGACCTTTGATTGGAAATTTTCAAATGGACAGGAAAGAAGAAAATGAAGACACATTGATGTCCGAGTGGGAATATCAAACAATCTATATATAGTCTGTTGGCAAAATCCTATGATGTGAAATAGAGGATAAATCCCTTCCTTGTTGGAACAAATTGAGGTTTGAATGAAGTTAAGCTTTTTGCCAACAGAAACTCTACCTGTTTCTTTCACAGTCTGTGGAATGGCCTTGATTAGAAATGTGACTATGCCTGGGTTGCTGAGAGTGACATTACCACTTGTGTGACTGTCATTTGGTCAAATACCTTTTCCGGAGGCTCCAGTGGCAACAAGCCAAACACAGGGGCCCAGAGACCGTGTTTGTGACTGGAGTAAAAGAGAATGGAGCTGCTGGTTTTGCCCTCGCTCATGCTCTAATCCTCTCAGAGAAGTGCTGAAGAAGAGTCCAAAACAGGTGAGCTGCTAGTATCTGGTCAGCAAGGCAATGCCAGGCTACAGTGCGACCTGGTTTTCAAAGTGGCTGCAGCACATTGACAAAAACCTGTCATCTCAAAGGAAAATTTTGCATAGCCTTTCAAACACTGTGATTGAAGATTGACTTAAGTCTCCCACAAAACAGCATCAAAGTCCACAGACTGCATCTTCACTCTGGTTTAACCGTACAATGGAATCTGATCAACGGTCACTGCAATCTAGTGACCACTTACAAAATGAGACGTAAAATATCCCAAAGTGACAACTAAAAACCACTATTTGAAAAACTGAAAAAGAAGAAAAGACTGCTCACTTAGAAAGCCTAACCCGGGAGGGAGTGGAAACCTTTCTTTTCTGAATGGGTTGTGGCTGAACTTTCTGATTTGATAAAGCCTCTGATATCTTCAAAATATGTATATATAAAAGAGAGACTTTCTAAATGGGATGAAAATAATACAGTACTCTGTTTGATGTGGTAAGCTCTGTATCAAATAGAAGTGGTTAAGAATGTCATGGGATGATGTTATCTTACTAAATTAACTTTGGAAGATCCAAGTAACTTGTTTTCGAACTAATAACCTCTCATGTAAAATGGGACATATATAGTCTCAGTATCCTACTCATGTAATACTTATGACTTGTGACTAAATTGATCTCACTATTCTATACATCACCAGGATATTAAGTTCTTTGCAACATAATTTACAATACATCTCTAAATCATGTCTTCAGCTAGTGCACTGAAAATTGAAAGATGTTGAAGATAATGCAATTGTGACTATAAGACCCTTAGATTATTTGTTATTGAAACAGTCACATTGTTATTTGATACTTAGAATTGAGTCACATTTTAAGTATTATAAAACATGGGCTTCTTAAAAGTAGCTGATAATAATCCTGATGAACAAGACATTGCAGCATTGATTATGGATGGTTATTTGAACTCCAGTAACTAGCAAACTAGAGTGCAGTTTGTATCTATTGTATATGTTGTATCTATGCAATAGTGAGAAAATAATAATTTAAGAACATTGTACACCTGCTGAGACATGAGTTATTGTTAGACAAATGCTCATAACATTCTGACATAATGTGTTCACACATATCTGATCATTGGAAAAACAGATCTGGGACTTTTAGGAAAGTCCTTTTGTAATACCAGGACTTGGGTTGCTTAGAGATGGTAAAATTTCTTGCTGGCAAGAAAATTTAAGCATCTCTTTCATAGGAAAAAAAGATGTATGCTGCTGTGTTTCTGGATCTCTTACAGTATTTGGTATTATCCAATGCACAGAATTTTGCAAAGATTTTTGTAAAAAGTGGGGAAAACATAGTCAACAGAGGTCAGAACACAAAGGAGGTGTTTGGGAACACCTGAGGGAATGGAGGAGGGGTCAAAGGGAGGCAGGAAACTACCACCGGAGAAACACTTGTGAAGTGACACAGGCCCACTAACATACTGAGACTTAATCATAAGATTATAGACTGCCCCCCCCCCCTTACTATCAACACCAACAAGCTCCTGTATAATAGCAGTGGATAACAGGTGAAAGAGCTGCCAGATACAAACTCTTTCTGAGGAGGAATACTTAGATAGCCCAAAGTCAAGAGAGACCAAAACACGGACGCTAGAGGAATGGCACCTATAGCTAGGCAAAATTTTAAACACAACACAACTCCTAGCCAGATCAACATCAAATTTCATGCTCAAGGCCATTTTACTTCAGTTCCTATTATCCAGTACATCAAGTGCAGCTTTTAACCAAAAATAGCAAGGCAGGCTAAGAGGCAAGAAAAAACACAATCTTAAGAGGTAAAAGCAAGTGTGACAACCAGACTTAGTTATGACACAGATATTGAAATTATACAGAGAATTTAAAATAACTATAATTATTCTGTTAAGGGATCTAATTGAAAAAGCGAGTAGTGTTGAAAAACACATGGGTAATATAAGCAAAAAGATAAATTAAAAAAAAAAAAACAATAATAAAGGAAAACCTAGAAGTCAGAAACAGAGTAACAGAAATGAAGAATGCCTTTAATAAGCTCATCGGTAGATATGACATGGCTAAGGAAAGAATCACTGAGAAAGAAGATACATCAAGAGAAACTTTCCAAACTGAAAAGCAAAGAGAATTTAATGATTTGCTATTTAAAAATTATAAATATCGATTGTGTGTTATACAATACAATTCATAGCTGGATTGAATGTGGGTAAGACCACCCACCCATTATTCTGCCAAATATGACATGTGCTGCCTGAGACTCCTTTGCTCTTCCTTGAGATGCATCAGGGTGCACACCCCAAAATTCCCTGTGTCGCTCCCAGACTCTTGCTGGGGCAGGGAGTGGCAGAGAAACGGGGCTGATGGGGATAGGGAGCGGGGCAGGGACTGGAGCACCAAGCATCTTTAAATAGGCATCTGACAACCAGATCCAGGAAAGCAGGGACGCAGTGGGGAACAGGACCACATGTGAGCAAATGCTCCACGCCCTAGACATTGTCCCAGCTGACTTCATATATACCACACAAATTCAAAGATAAAATTACTAAAAATTTCAAGATGGAAACCACAGAGCATTAAACTCTTTCAAAGTGGTGTTTTGTGCGACTGTGCTGGTGGCATATTCATGATGCCAGCTTTGTACAGTAACAGTAATGGAAACTGTTTACTATTATTTAATAAGGAATGCAAATTGCACACTTCCATGATCTGTGGAATAGAAATGAGAGGATGAGGTCTGATTAGCTTTTTAATTGTTCCTATAAATTAAATGTCTGTCTTGTACTGTGTAATTTTTGCCCTGGAAGAAACAAAATCATTCCTCAAAATATCTGACTCAATGGCAGAATTGTTCCATAAATTACAGTTTTTTTATCTTCTTAAAATTATAGGAGTTTTATGTGTGCTATTACTGTGCATAATTAGGTTTGCATCATGTATGTTGATACATTTATTAAATATTTAATTTGGGGTAGAATCATTTTATTGCATTTGCATTTAATTAAACTTAGGTATTAAATGTGATTTTATACATATTTTTTTTGTTTCCCAAATACATACAGAATATAAGATCACTTATCAAAGACGATGACACTTTTTTCCATGATCATGAAATTGAGTCACTGACTCAACTGACAGAGAAGTAAGAGGTAGTGCATATGGTCTCTGATCTGTTTCTTTCTTGGTTATCCTATGGGGGGTACCTGGAAGGAAGGAGACAGATGACCAACCTAATTTCTTTATAAACTTGCTAATGATTATCCTCCTGTAAATAGGATGTACACACACACACACACACACACACACACACACACACACACGGTGCCAAAAAAAGTATACACATTTTAAGAAAGGAAAACCTGTATTAAAATTGTAATACTCAATATACGAGCATTCCGATAACAAAAGATGAATAAAAGTCACATTCAACTTCCGCAATTACAAGAGGTGCTCAAAGTGGTTACCATCAGCATAATTTTAATAACAGTTTTTTCGTTTCTTAAAATGTGTATACATTTGTTTGGCACCCTCTGTGTGCGTGTGTGTGTGTGTGTGTGTGTGTGTGTGTGTGTATGCCTTATTTTGAAATGCTTTGAGTAGATGTCGTTGGTTTAGCATTGCTTATGTCAAACAAACCTAGGAACTGTGGATTTATGATGTATAGCTTTCTGTAGAATATCACATAAGCTATACAACAACTGGGATATAAAATATAACCCGTACACCTTATTAAAGATCCCCTTTGTTTCTCTGGGCCAAAGATCACATGTCTGATATGTGAAGGAAGGAATATCCCTAGGCTCTCTCTGTTTCACCTGTACTTCTTTATTGATTCGATTATTAAAACTATTAGTAAAGCTTGATAATGGGCAATATCGATGATTTGTTTGAGTCTAATTTGACAGTCCAATCCTTTGTATTATTACAAAGATAATTGAGTTTGAGCACAAACATAGGTATCTCAGGTACATATATTTTGAGTCAATTGCCCAATAACATTTTTGAATTTCAAAACAATGCTGTTTGAGATTAAGCCATTTATCTAGAAAGAGAGGAAAGAAAAAGTTCTTGACGTTGATGCACACAATTATATGCACTAAAAACCTTTTAGAAGCTGTCAAATTCTTGGTCCATCAACCTTAACAGCAACCCATAAAAATGTTCTTGTTTTGTACATCTTTAATTTGGAAAGCAGAGAAGCATGATGTTCTGCAACTTCCATAGCATCTGTCACTCACGTCAGGGACATAAGTTTGTTTCCATACACCTCCTTGTCTATATTGAAGTTTTTGTCATATATCTTGATCTTTAGTGAGTCAATTCATGAAACTTATAATTGGCACAGTACATACACTTGTAATAGATAACATGATAGCACCTTCTAATATTGATTTCACTTAATCTTTAACCTGACATATTGCAGGTTTTATGGTAGCAGCTCTCACATTGAGACTCCATCTGTTAATGACAGGAAACAACATTGCTATACTCCAGGAAGCTGCCAAAAAGTGTAAATGACTTGATATGCAGCTAACTGGAGTTTAAGTATACTCAATGATGCCCTTTTTATATTTCCCGTTCACATGGAAATAATCTTTGAACACTGATAGAATCCCTGTAGATCAGACTTCTTAAGACATGATAGAAACAATAATAAATTATATCTATTACTGTTGATGTGTAAAAATTCCTGTAGCATCTGTCTGAGAAATACCTAGGCATTCTGACAGAACTATTAAACCTCTTAGTTCATATCAGTAAGCTAAGTTAAGATTGCCAAATGCTTTCGTGAGCCCTACCAGTCAGTGCATCCTGTAAATCACAGTACCTTGATTGTATTAGTTACAGGACTTCAAAAAAATCCTTCCAGGCATGCCAAAATGGAATAATGTGTTCATTCAAAAGTAATTTATTTCTTGGAAAGTCCTTGACAGAAGCAAAAGACACTTGCCCATAGATTAAATAGGGCATTGCTTCTTGACCAAAGAGTCTTTTTCTAGGTCAGATTAATAAACATTGATTTGACACCTACTGTGTGCCAGAAAATTTGCTGAGTGCTGGGTCTACAAATACTACAAAATACATTTTCTGGCCTCAAATAGCACACTGATTAGTTATTGAGAAAGATACATAGGCATATAACTAGAAAGCAGTCCATTAAGCATAGATAAGGAGAGAGAGAAAAAG
The DNA here is from genome assembly GCF_057876585.1 of Rhinolophus sinicus. Classification (NCBI taxonomy): domain Eukaryota; kingdom Metazoa; phylum Chordata; class Mammalia; order Chiroptera; family Rhinolophidae; genus Rhinolophus; species Rhinolophus sinicus. The sequence continues at coordinate 155,643,904 of NC_142516.1, forward strand.
GAGATGATAACACGGCAGTTGAGGATAATGAAAAGAGCTCAGAATTTTCAATGAAACAACTTTAAATAAAATTAAAGTTCACTTTTTTTTGGTGAAATGGCATTGGAAAAGTTGTATAAACTCTATAATTTTGTTTTCTCTGTAAAGTGGAAGGTACATCTACTTACTGAATAGTTTTATTATAGGGATTGAATGAGATGTGGAAATTCATAAAATTTCAAAGGAGGAAGAATTTAATGAACTCAGGGAAATTTTCACATGAAATATGAATGCTAGCTGTCTTAGTTTGGGTTCTATAACAAATTATCATCAACATGAGAGTTTAAACAACAAGTATTTATTCCTCACAGTTGTGGAAGCTGCGAACTCCAAGATCAAAGTGCCTGCAGGTCTGGTGACTGACAGAGCCCACTTCCTGGTTTGCAGGTGACCTTCTTTCCTTGTAGCCTCACAGGGTGGAGAGCAGAGAGAGCAGACTCAGGCTCATTTCTCTTCTTATCAAGATCCTGTTCAAGAGGGCTCTACAGTCATGATCTAATTATTACCTCAAAAGCCCCATCTCCAAATGCTAACACTTAACACGTTAGGATTTCAATTTATGAATGTCAGGGGACATATTCAGTTCAAAATATTAGGTATGTTTTAAAAGATGGAAAAGGGAGAGAACCAATACAAAAGATACACAGACTCCTGAAAATGCATCCTGTGTTTAGAAAGTGGCAAATGTGTCCTGTGCCTCAGTACTGACATGGATTAGACCTGAATTATAAAACAAAATGGTGAGAATACAAGTTAAAAAAGATCAATGAATTAGTTGTTTTCTAAAGTGGGTATCTCCTCTTTATGGTCATTTTTTTTCTCTCATTTTGACTTAGGCAAATCAAATCAAAACTTAAGTCTTGATTCTATAAAGAAAATAATCAGTTGTCAATGTTAAATAATTTGGGAGTGTACTCATTAAATAGAACATAAGGTCGACAGTTTCTTTGTTGAGTAGATTCAGGTTTAGAGGTATTTTATCAATAACATATATAATGACACTAAAAGACATTAATACATCCCTGTACTACATTCCATCCTATGAGGAAAATATCAATGGTCACACCATAGGTAATGGCTTTCAACGTTGGAGAATAGGCTGGGGACACATTTAAACACTGGTTTTCATCGAGCCAATCATGGAAGTATTGATAGATGAATATATATTATCTACATGGTTACCTTTTCATAAGGTTTGCAATGGTCTTTTGAAAATAAAATTGGCTCTCAATAGAAGAGAATAGCTAGAATAAATACATAATTTGAAATAAATTAGAGCCTCTGTTAAAATGGAGGGAAAAAACACAAAATGTTTCAACAGAAAAGACTAAATAGAATCCACAATATTTTCTGCTTATTTAAATATACAGAAGTATGAAGTTTTGATATGTCCTATAATATAAGGTTTTATAAGGGTCTTAAATTGTTATTTATACACTGTAATGTTAAAAGTGATGCATTAATCATGACAAGTAAAAAGAAAAGATTACCAATCAGGTATATTTGGGAATATTATTAGGGATCCAATGAAGCATACCATTTTTATTGTTTCTCTTTAGGGAAAAGGATTAATTGAAGACAATCATGCTACCTTTAAAAATGTGAAGAAATTAGTAATGATTATGAGGGAATGCTTAAAATTTTGACAGTAGATTTTTTTCAAAATAAGCAAAAAATGAAATTTACAATAAAATCCAGATAATTCTCTCAAAAATATTCTTTATGAGATCAAAAATAGTGATAATTAGAATGACGGTAAACATTTAACTGAATTTGAATTGTTTTACTTTAATTTTTTTACTAATTGACTATTATTTTTGAAAGTGATGTTAAATTAGGACCAGAATAGTAGTCTAAAATTGTGGTATAAGTCCGTAAAAGGAGAAGTTTCTGCAGTGTTTTTTTTTTTATTAAGGTTTATACTTTTTAGCATGTATCTCATAGGAAACAATTTTTAAAATATGTTTTGATAACACGTTAAAATTGAAATGTAGTATATGATCATATATATGATCAGTATTATAAATTTACAAAGCAGATATTAATTTTACATTATCAATTCATTTGATAAGGTTATTTTGATTTAATTATAAACATTTTTATGTATTTGTAAATTTAGTTCACTTTCACAAGTCACCTTTAATGGGGTACAAATTAATTAATTTCTTTGGTTCACATACAGTTATCACTTAAACTGTCAAATTAATTTTACTGAATCAAAAGTTCTATAGCTTTCACTTTTGTCAATAAATGAAAACTTCTTACCATTATCATGGATTTTTTAACCCTATATAAAGTTCTGATATATTTTAAGTAACTTAAATTTACATTTCAAAGTTATTAACTAATTAGTAAAATTTATTTGGCATCATCTATCATATTATATGAAATATGAGACAATCAATGAATTTGTTCCTTACTTTGTCTAGTCTTAATTGCAGACCTACTGAAATTAACCCAAAGGAATATTGATACTGGTGTTTTACTCAGGATTTGGTGTTGTCAGTCTTCCCTATTTTGGCTGTATTAATAGACTCTGATCTCACTGTTTTAATTTGCATTTCCCTAATGGAGCATCTTTCCATGTGCTTTTTTGACATCTTTTGGTGAGGATTTTAAGGTCTTTGGCTCATTTGTCATTGTTATTTGTTTTCGGATTGTTGAATTTTCAAAATTATTTGTATATTTTGGATAACACCAAAATATCAGATATGTCTTTTGCAAATATTTTCTCTGTAGCTTGTCTTCTCATTCTTTTGATATAGTCCTCTACATAGAGGAGTTTTTAATTTCAGTGAAGTCCAGCTTACTATTGCTTTCATGGATCATGCCTTCAGTGTTGCATCTAAAAAGGCATCATCATACCTGAGGTCATCTAGGTGTTTTCCTGTGTTATTATCTTCTAGGAGTTTTATAGTTTTTCATTTTTTCTTTTACTTCTGTGATGCATTTTAAGTTCATTTTCCTGAACGGTCTAAAGTCTATGCCTAGAATTTTTTTTTTTTTTTTTTTTGGTTGAAGATATCCAGTTTCTCCAGCACTATATGTTGAAAAGCCTATCTTTGCTCTATTGTATTTCTTTCACTACTTTGTCAAAAATAGTTGCCTATATTTATATGAGTCTCTTTCTAGGCTCCGTTTTTTGTTCCATTGATCTATTCATCTATTCTTTTTGCCAGTACCACATTGTCTTGATTATTGTAACTTTATACTAAGTTTTGAAGTCAAGTGTTTCAGTGTTCCCAACTTTGTTCTTTAATATTGTGGTTATTATACTGAGTCTTTTGCTTCTCCATATAAACTTTAGAATCAGTTATTGATATCCATAAAGTAACTTGCTGGAATTTTGATTGAGATTGTGTTCAATATATAGGTGAAGTTGGGAAAAACTGACATCTTGGTAATAATGAGTCTTCTTATTCATAAATATGGAATCGCTCTTCATTTATTTAGTTCTTTGATTTTGTTTATCAGTTTTTTAGTTTTCCCTCATTACATCTTGTACATATTTTATTAGATTTCTACCTAATTATTTCATTTTCTTGGTTGGTAATGTAAATGGTGTTTTGTTTTTAATTTCAAATTCTACTTTTCCGTCATTGGTATATACGAAAGTGATTGATCGTTACATATTAACCTTGTGATCACAGACAGTTTTATTTCTTCCTTCTCAATTTGTATATCTTCTCTCTCTCTCTCTCTCTCTCTCTCTCTCTCTCTCTCTCTCTCTCTCTCTGTTTCTCTCTCTCTCTCCACCTCCCTCCCTCCCTCCCTCCCTCCCTCCCTCCCTCCCTCCCTCCCTCCCTCCCTCCCTCCCTCCCTCATATTGCATTAACCAGAACTTCCAGTATGATATTTAAAAGGAGTAATGAGCCATTCTTGGCTCATACTTGATCTTAGTGGGAAAACTTCTAGTTTTTCACCATTAAGTCTGATGTTAGCTGTAGGTTTCTTTGTAGATGATATTTATCAATTTGAGGTAGTTCCCACCTATTTTTTGTTTACTGAGAATTGTTATAATAAATTACAATTGGATTTTCTCAATTGGTTTTTTTCACCTATTGATGATTATGTGATTTTTTTTTTGTTAGTCTGTTGATTGATGAGTTATGTTAACTAATTTTTTAATATTGAACCCACCTTGTATACCTAGGATACATCCTACTTGTTCTTGGGGTATAATTCTTTCATACATTGTTAGGCTTAATTTGCTAATATTTTCTAGAGGACTTTTGCACCTATGTTCATGATAGACATTCATCTGTAGTTTTCTTTCTTATAATGTGTTTGCTGGTTTTGCTATTAGGGTAATGCTGTCCTGATACAATGAATTAGGTATTCTTTCCTTTGCTTCTATATTCTGAAATAAATTGTGGAGAATTGGTATAATTTCATTCTTAAAGAGAAGAATTCACCAGTAAACAATGGGGACCTGGTGCATTCTATTTTGGAAGTATAATTATTGATTCAATTTCATTTATAGATATAGGACTATTCAGATTATCTGTTTCTTCTTGTGTGAATTTTGCCACACTGTGTCTTTCAAGGAATAGGTCCATTTCTTTTAGGTTATCAAATTTGTGGACATAGAATTGTTCATAGTATTTCTTTATTATCCTTGTAATGTCCATAGAATCTGTAGTGATGTCTCCTCTTTCATTTCTGATAGTAATAATTTGTGTCCACTTTCATTTTTTGCTTAGTTAGCCTGGCTAAAGATTTAACTAATTCATCGATCTTTTCAAAAAACCAACTTTTGGTTTCATTGATTTTCTTTATTGATTTCCTATTTCGATTTCATTGATTTCTGCTCTAATTATTATTTCTTTCCTTCTGCTTACTTTAATTTTCTCTTTTTAAATTTTTAAAACAATTTTATTTTTAAATTTTAGTTTCCTAAGGTGGGATCTTAGATGATTGAAGTAAACTTTCTGCGTCATCATATATCTGAAAATATATTTATTTTTCTGTTAAGCTTGGTGGATATTTTGATGGAACACCAATTTCTAGACCCATAATTTATTTTTCTCAGACTTTTGTAGCCATTATTTTTTTTCTTTTGTCAAGTTGTGTTATTGACGAGAAATTAAGTATCAAATAGTTCTCATTATATTTTTCTGGTAGCATGTTGTTATGTTTTTTGTTGTTGTTTACAACCACAAGAATTCATGTTGTTCAGACTGCTTGTCATTGAATGCTGGATCCGCTCTTTACTGGAACTCTCAGTTTAAAATAATGATTTATACCCCTTCTCAAATTAATTGAGGGTACTTTCAAATTACTGGGCTTTGTGAGACAGCCAAACCTTTGTTCTTTTTTCACTAGAAATGTTGTCCAATCAAAATGATTTACTTGATTCCACACACTTAGATGGATGTTCACTCTGAGACATCTTAAAGCTTTTGATATCAAATATATTGATCATTCTCTTAATTTGATTCTCAATAAAAGCATGGGTTTTAATCTGTCTTTGTTGATCAAAATTTTTTCACTTTTATTTTTAACTAGTTGTTGATGAGGAAAATGAAAAAGTTGTCTCCTTCAATACTTGAAGTTCTACAATTTCTGGACTGTCTCTATCCTTTTGTTTCTTGCTAGCAAAGTGGTCAGTTCTTTTCTGATTTCTTCCCTTCAAGTGCCTTGACAAATAACAACATATTGAGATAAATATATTTAATGATCACACCCACGTATACCTTTTCCCAAATGCTTCAGCAAACAAGTTCTGTAACACATGACTATTCTCACTCACTTGTTCCATGCCCAGACCTCTGTAAGTGGAGCGGGATGAATATTTAAAAACAGGAAAAAGGAACAAAAGCTTCAATTGAAAAGAAGACCCAAGTTGAAATAGTACCCCAATGTTTTCTGCTTATTTAAATACAGCGAAGTACGAAGTTTTAATCTGCCCTATAATATGTGGTTTTATAAGAATCTTAAATTGTTATTAATAATGTTAAAACTCAATGCATTTATCATGGTAAGTAGACAAGAAAGATTACTAAATGAGATAGTAAAATGAGAGAACATGTAATTTATGTCATCTCAGAAATGGTAAATAGCAGAGTTAGGATTGTGAGCCTGGCTTTAGACACTGAGTGCTTAATCACTACTTTCTACTTGCATGTCATAAAAATTAATAGAGTGGTTTCCATATGATTCTTTTGCTTGTTTTGGGAAAGTTTGATATCAAAATGCAGAGCAAAATGACTATAGATAAGAGTAACATTTAACCATGTCACTAAGACTCATGTCATGTTTTCTATGTTTTTTCATATAGTAGTAGAAAAATTACAGTGAGGGTTTAAGTGTGTGTGCACGTGTGTGTGTGCATGTGTGTGCGTGTGTGTGTGTTTATTTATTTTTTAAGGTCCAACTGTATTTAAAATAATTTTCTAAATCTAGACACAAAGCAATGAGGGAACTATTGCTTTCTTGTTTAAATTTAGTCATCATGTGAAAAAACTCTTAAGTCTCAAACTTACTCCATCAGATCAGATCTGCAAGTGAAAACCTAAGAAATTATCTATTATGGTGCTGGACCATAAGATTCAATTAATTTTTTTTTTCTACACTAAGAAAATTGGACAAAGGTTATAGGCTTATTCTGTCTTTTCATTTATTACATTCCTCATTAAAATATGTATTAATTTTAATGTGTAAAGAGAAACTTAGAGTTACATATTTTGAAAAAAAAACTTTAAATAAATATGCTTCCTGTACAAAATAAAATGGACAAAGTAATGTTTTTATGCAGACTTATATATGAGAACTACTGGTGTTACTAAGGTAACTTTTTTTATGCAGGCATCTATGAGAACTGCTGGTGTTACTAATGAGAAGTTTCAGAATTTTATCAAGATTTGGAAGAATTATAATGATGAATTTGTATAGCTCTTTACATTTTATAGATCATTTTCTCATATGTTGTTTTCTTTAACCCTTACAACAACCTTACGAGAGACTAGCCAAGCATATTTCAACAATGAATGAGGACAGTCTAATAAAAATTGAAACAATAGAGCTCTCTAGTACTTCATAAACCCAAGTTTGTAAAACACAGTCAGGTCCTGATATCAAATTGAAGTAGGAAAGGGTGGCTTATCATAATCAGATGCGAGCTTTACCAATATGAAGCTTTAATTTTGTAAATTTATATTTTCTATATATACGCCATATTCTTTATTCTTCAGTTACCTTGGTGCTACAGCAATTGGTTAAACATTCTCTTATTATGGAAACCATAGTGTCTTTCTTTCCATCTCATATATTTTTGTATATTCTTTTGATATTTTCTCCATAAGTTCATTCATTTTTGTATGACAAATATGTTATTACAATTTTCAACAATGCTTGAGAATTTAGAGTAACTTAGACATTTCATACTTATAAGAAAATGGATAATTAATAAATGAGTATACATTTGTACTCTTGGTATGTAATATAAAATAATCAGTTTACTCTTTGCACATTATTTGGAGACAGAATTTGTTTAATTGAAATATTTCATGGTAAATTATTAATTTTTGTTTGTTTTGGTGCAGTCAAAACAAACTGAACAAAAAAATGTTTATTGGCAACAAAAAAAGCAAATATGTTGCAATAACTCATGTGATGTTTATTCTTTTAAAAGAATAATACACTTTAGTCACAGGGTCAATTGCAGGCACTCTTTTTGTAACATACAAAAGCCAATGAAAAATATGATTACATATTTTCCACACATTAGATTTCATTAAAGGGATTTCTGAAAAATATTTATACATTGTTACTGTTGTAATTATGCTTTTAGTTGTAACAATACCAGTTCTGTATTCATACAATGTCAACTCCCCTCCACACACACTAAAAGACATGCTCTCTCTGAATTTATAATCCTTCACTAAATCTCATTAGGACTGAGGCAAAACAAATTTTTTGATAAAAATCTCAAACTCAAGATCTGTAGTGAAGCTCATTGTCTGATAAAATAATCCTGTTGATGCTTATTGCATGTGGGAGGCTGTCATCAGTTGAGAAATATTTACAAATATTGACATGTCTGTAAATGGTGTATTTCATTCATGATTTGAAGTATATTTTTAATATACATGTCACAGTGACCAAAAAGGTATGTGAAACTAAATGTCTTGAAGTTTATGTTATATTTGTATTACCTAAAATTGATTTAAAAAATATTTGAAATAATTATATTATCATGGGAAGGTGTAAAGGAATTTAAGACAAACCTCTTCCAGGGGTAGCATCTTGCATTATGACAGTACAATATCAAAACCGGTAAACTGACCTTGGTATAAAGATTATTCAGATTTCACCGGTTATACATGAACCTTGTGTGTTGTGTGATGTGTTTTGTATGTATTTCTGTGCAACTTTATCACTGCAACTACTGCCACAATCAAGATATAGAACTGTATCATCACCGTAAGACTTGGTCCTGCTACCCCTTTATGGTCAGACCCACCTCACCCCTCTACATCCCTAACCACTGGCAATCACTAATATGCTTTTCATGGCTATAATTATGTTATTTAATAAATGTTATATGGAATCATGCAGTATACGCATATGTCCTTTTGAGATTGGCTTTTATTTATTCAATAAATATCCTTGAAGTTCACCTAAGTTTTTGCTTATATCAATAGATTGTTCTTTTTGATTATTGAGTCATATTTTATTTATGAGTATACCACAGTGGGTTTAACCATTCACACATTGAAGTTTTGGCTATTATGGATAAAGCTGCTGTGAATATTCCTGTACAAGTTTTTGTCTGAAATTCAGTTTTTATTTCTCTGGAATATATGCCTAAGAGTAGAATGACTAGGTTGTATAGCATGTACGGTATTAACTATATAGGTTGTTTGTAGATGTTCTTTATGTAATAGAGTAAGTGCTTTCTCTATTCCAGTTTTTTGGAGGTATTTATAATGAATGAATTTTAATAAAGTGGATTACATTTATTGCTTTTCAAATTATTAAATCCATCTTGCATATTTGAAATAAACCACACTTTGCCACATTTGTTATTCTTTTTATACATTGTTGGACTCAATTGCTGAAATATTGTTCAGGATTTTCCATCTAAATTCATGGGATATAGTGGTCTGTAGTGTTATTTTTTTCCTATTGTCTTGATTTGATTTTGGTATCAAGGTAATGCTGGCTTCATAAAATTAGTTGTGATAAAATAGACTTTTAAGTCACTTAGTTCACTTCTCTGAATCACCCAATGAGTAGATTGGATTTAATTAAAAATCGCTGCCCTTTTTATACTTTACTTAGCCTTTTATTTGTAGGAATTGCCCATTTCATACATTTTTGTTTTCCTAAAATTAAATATATTTTATCTGTTTAATAGTATGTTAATCTAGAGTTCATTATTAATGAATATAGCTTTTAGTCTATATTCTGTGTTCTGAAGATGCATAAAGTGATCATCATATTCTTACCTTGATATAATTAGGAAGTGTTTTTGCATATGAGGCTGATCTCTGTGGCTTCTCTGAAGCAATATTACTTGCTCGATTGAATAAGATCTGAATTCTGAGGGGGTGTCCACCTCCTCTCCCTGCCTTAATATCCCATATATTGTACTGCTACTCATATTGGAATTATTTTTCATTAGATATATTAAAAATTCATTGCAAGTTATGCTAAATAAAAATCCAAGATGATTTTAAGTTTGCTTATCTCCAGTATTTCAACAATTTTTTTTTTTTTTTCCCTTGCAACATATTTTTGAAGTTAAAATATCAGCAATCAGAGTTCTGGTCAAGATGGCAGAGTAGGTAAATGCTGTGCTTGCATCTCCTCATGACCACACCAATTACAACTAAACTACAGAACATCCATCATTGACAATCACCTGAAGTCTAGCTGAACCAAAGCCCTACAACTAAGGACATAAAGAAGAAGACATTTCAAGGCTGGTAGGAGGAGCAGAGATGAGGAATAGGCTGGGTAACACAACAAAGGACACATGGGGCAGGCACTAGATCTCTGCTAAAATGAATCATGCTCTGTAGGGTTAGCCCCTGCTCAACAATTCCTCCACTGTAGTCATGGCCAGTCCTCACAATCAATGAGCCCAAGGGTCAATCCCTCTTATTGACATGCAGACAGCAACTCAGGCTAAGGACAACAGGATGCCACATACAACCTATACAGGGAGTCTACCAGCAGCACCCATCTCTGATGACCAAGGAGACTCATCACCGGACCCACAGGACACCTACTACATAAGGTCCCTCGACTAAGACCAGGAGACATAGCAGCCCTACCTAATGCATAGAAACAAACACAGGGAGGCATCTAAATGGGGAGACAAAGAAACACGTCTAAGTAGTAAAACAGAAGAAAGCTCCAGAAAAACAACTAAACTAAGTGGAGACTAGCAACCTACCAAATGCAAAATTCAAAACACTGCTTAAAAGGATGATCAGCGATTTCAAAGAGAACTTCAACAGATAGTAAACATAAAAATGGTGATAGAAAACAAGAACGAACCAGTCAATTAAAGAATACTATAACTGAAATGAAGAATACATTAGAGGGAATCAACAGTAGATTAGATGAAGGATAACATCAAATCAGCAATTTAGAAGATAAGGTAGAAGAAAATCAGAATAGCAAAAATAATCTAAATTGATGAAGAGAGTTTAAGGGGCCTCTGGGACAACATCAAGCATGCCAACATTCTCATCGTAGGGGTATCAGAAGGAGAAGAGAGAGAGCAAGGAATAGAAAACATATTTGAAAACATAATAATGGAAAAGTTCCCTAACCTGGCAAAGGAAATAGACATACAAACCCAGAGAGTCCCATTCAAGATTAACCCAAAGAGGCCCACACCAAGACACATTATAATTAAAATGCCAAAGGTTAAACACAAAGAAAGAATCTTTAAAAAAGCAAGAGAAAAGTCATTAGTTACCTACAAGGGAGATCCCATAAGACTGTCAGCTGATTTCTAAACAGAAACTTTGCAGGCTAGAAGGGATTGACGTGAAACATTCAAAGTGATAAAAAGCAAGGATCTACAAGCAAGATTACTCTATCAAGCAAAGCTATCATTTAAAATTGAAAGGCAGGTAAAGAGCTTCCCAGACAAGAAACAGCTAAAGGAGTTCATCACCACCAAACCAGTATTACAAAGAATCTTAGAGTGACTTCTTGAAGATGAAAAAATAAAACTGAAAAATATGAATAATAAAATGGCAATAACTACATATCTGTCAACAATTACTTGAAATGTAAATGGATTAAATGTTCCACACAAAAGACATAGGGTGGCTAAATGGGTAAGAAAACAAGACTCTCACATATGCTGCCTACAAGAGACTCACTTCAGATTGAAAGTCACACGCAGACTGAAAGTAAAGAGATGGAAAATATATTTCATGAAAATAGCAACAAACAAACAAAAAAGTTGGGGTAGAAATGCTTACAACAGAGAAAATAGGCTTTAAAAGAAAGGCTATAACAAGAGACAGTAAACGACCTGGTACTCCCACTTCTGGGTATACATCCAAAGAAACCCATAACACTACAGCAAGAGGATATGTGCATCCATGTTTATTGCAGCATTATTTACAATTGCCAAGATATGAAGGCAAACTGGGTGTCCCTGAATGGATTAATTGATAAAGAAGAGGTGGTACATAATGTGTATATACAATGGAATATTACTGAGCCATAAAAAACAGTTAAATCATGCCATCTATAACAACATGGATGGACCTAGAGGGTATTGTGCTGAGTGTAGTGAGTCAGACAAAGACAAATGTCATATTATTTCACTTATAAGTGGAATCTAAAGAAAAACTAAACAACCAAACCAAACAAAACAGAAACAAACTCATAGATATGGAGACCATTTTGATGGTTGTCAGATGGGAGGGGGTTTGGGGGTAGATGGCAAACGGGGAGGCATTAAGATCTACAAATTGGTTGTTACATGGTAGTCATGGGAATGTAGGATATAGCAAAAGTAATATAGTCAATAATATTGTAATAACTCTGTATGGTGTTAGATGGGTACCCAATTTATCAGGGTGATAGATGAGAGGAACATTGGGGAACCGAGTGAAAAATGTGAAGGGATTAAGTAATGCAAATTGATAGTTACAAAATAATCTGTGACTGGGCTCCTGTTGCTCTGCTCTATGCTGATCTAATGTGAAGGCTCTGTTCTGTCCAGCTCTTCTCTGTTCCTTGGGCTGAACAAGCACCATTCTGCCTTCTCTGTTATGGGGACTTTTATTCTCTTTACTTTTGCTTAACAAGATCTAGACCTAAGATTAAAATGAATCATTGATGATGCTGTGATCATTCCTGAGTAACCACTATATCATTCCCCATGGCTGAAGCATCCGATCTTTGTATTTAAATTGCAATTGTCCGCCACCACTGTTGTTTTAATAAGAAATGTCATTGGGATGAGAGAGAAAGAACTTAAAAACCAGTGTTACTGTTAGAGTTCCAGAAACTCATTATATCAGAGATGACACATTTTATTTCTTAGAATAGAAATAAATATTAAAAAATGATTCTTATTTCCTTTACCTTTCATCAAAAGTTTTCATTAGCAACTGAACCAAATCGTATAGTTCAATCCCTACCACCACCTTTTTTGTTAATTCTTTTCATAACCTTAAGTGTTTGCTCCTCTTCCTTTCCTAGCCAAATCTTCCCTATCTTTAAAGCCTCGCTCCATCTCATCACCTAATTGAAACCTGCCTTTACCACTTCATAATAATGATGTTTTCCTTCACAAAATACTGGGAACTATTTAATGCATGTTCAGTCTAATTGGACACATTCATATAGATCTGGGGTCAACTAAATATACCCTATTCATACAATCCAGTCCAATAGCTGTTTCTGTAAATGTAGGTTTATTGGAACACAACCACATCTAACATTTATTTAACTTTTTCAACCACTTCATTGAAATATGATTGACATGTAAAAGCTGTACATGTTTAGTGTATATAACTCAATGAGATTAGCAAAAGGTATACACCTGTGAAACCATCGCCACCATCAAGGCCTTAGACATATTCATCACCTCCAAGAATTTCTTCCTGGCCCCTGTATTATGTTTCATGTATGTGTGATATGAACACTTAACATAAGGTCTACCCTCTTAAGCACTTCTATTTTTGATCTATTGTCTATGGCTGCTCTAGTGTTACAATGCAGAATCCGGTAGATATAACAGAGACCACATGACCCAAAGAACCAAAAGTATTTACTATATGGCCCTTTAAAAAATGTTAACCCTTGATATAGAGAACTGTTCCCATTTTTCTCCCCTACAGACACAGATCTTTTTGGTATGTGGGTGAAAGTGCCTTACACTTCTCTGAATCTCTCTATATTGCTCACACAGCACCTACTACTAAACTGTAACAAAATAGTGTCCAAGGATGTACATTTTCATATAAGTATAAATTTAAATGAAAAATGTAATTTTATTTATTATGATTAAACCAACCAACCAACCAAACAAACAAAAAAAACCTCTGTAGCTTTTAAAATAGATTTTCAGCATTAGACCTTGTACTATCACAGTTTAATTTGGGTTTTATAATATAGTAGAGAATTAAAGAAAACAACAAAATTAAATATAAAAATAACAATTTTGTGTTGTGAGAGAGTCATTTAGTGTAGAAAGCTGCATCCATTCAACAATGCATTCTATATCTGTCTTTGTCTTTTTAAATGAGATAGATCCATGAAAGCTTCTCCTAGGGTTTTTTCAAGTTTTTCATATCCTGAAAGTCTTAATTTACGTTGTAGTCAGAAAAAAATATTTACCAAAGTGTCTAGAAACAATGATTGAAATGACTTTTAAAATATTTCCCAATGTAGTAGGGAATTATTTTCTTATCACAGAAAAAGACCTGAACTTCCCTTAATTCAAAAGTTTTATCTCAAATAAGTTGCTTTGGAGAAAAGAGTTCCATAAAATTTATGGGTTAAAAACAGGGCTATGATTGTTCAGGCTTCCATTTCTGTGAGACTGTTTCAAATTTGTCTTCTATACAATTTTACTGAATTTTAGGGCTTGGAAGATCATAGAATGATTTAAAAATATATAACTTCTTTCTCTCCTGTAAGCTGGTATTTTAATCACTGATATTGAATGTGCTTTGTATTTTCCAACCTGTTTAGTTTCCTTGTTCAACTTTACCTACTGTGTTTCCCCGAAAATAAGACCTAGCGAGACAGTCATCTCTAATGTGTCTTTTGGAGCAAAAATTAATATAAGACCCAGTGTTATTTTACTATAAGACCAGGTTGGGTCTTATATAATATAATAATGTAATATAATATAACAATATAATATAATATAATATAATATAATATAATATAATATAATATAATATATAATATAATATAATATGATTATACCGGGTCTTATACTAACTTTTGTTCCAAAAGATGCATTAGAGCTGATTGTCTGGCTAGTTCTTATTTTCGGGGAAACACAGTAATTCAACTTTTTTTTTTTTTTTTTTTGTCATTTCTCTCAGAAAACCAAAGTTTTCTACTATTCATCAGTATTTAACTTTGGTCTCACTTTTATGAGTCTAGCCAAAAGTACTACCATATTTTTAAGGAGAATATCAGTTGCTGATCTTAACCAACAAAAGGCATCATGTGCCCTTGTTGCAAAGCTGATGAAAGCTGTTGGAAAAGCATGTGATCTCACTCTCAAAATCATGAGCCTCATTTCTTCTGAAACATCCATGTAACATATTACAGGATATATGGACTGAATTTAAGTTTCTGTTTTTTTGTGTTTTTTTTAATTTTAATTACGCTTTTATAAGTGTCCCTGGTAGTTAACTAACCATCAAATCTGTCTTCCTTCTTGCTTTACTAGGCATTTGAAGTCTCATTTCTAGGAATCAGGTCACAATCTTGCTTAAACATTGCATAATCAGTCTTAGTTTCACATTTAGTACCACATTTCCAAAATCTTTCCTGACTTTGGATTCTATTATTAAATTTTAAGATACCTCTGTTCATCTCAACTATTTTCTGTTGACATGGCTACTGTTTGTAGTCTTTACCAACCATACTTTCTTTCTACATGGATGTTGAGTATGTTGAGTACATATTTCATTCTTGGAATTGTTCTTGGTATTGTGGGTACAGCAGTGAAAAAAGACAATGTCTGCTATCGTGAACAATATATGGTTTTTGTAATAATGAAAATATACCCAACGGTGTGTTATTTTCCTATAGCTGGTCACTGTGTGATGCAAATTTCCTTCTGACTGTCAAGGAGTCATTGAATGATTACTATTGGACATTCTTGATGAAAACTCCCAAACTACAATTACTACCATTTTTTTTTTTTTTAACATTTAACTTGGTTTTTCTATCACCTCCTCTGTGTAGGCTCCAGGTACCATCTATATAGCAACTTAACATATCATCATGATAATAATGTGGCCTAAAATAATAGCTCAGACACTGAAAGCAGATATTGACGGTATAATTCAAATGAAGGTGAAGTGGTAATTTCCTTTCAATACTTCATCTGTTGTGGTCTCCTGCTAGCATTTGGAATTTTGATTTTTTTAAGCACCCATCCAATCATCAGGTTTAAGCTTTCAGGTAATATTTTTTTCATTCTTCTTTTGTTCCTGCCAATGCTTTTACCGTAGCTTAAATGGAAATTGAACCATGTTTATTGATTCCATTTGATTTAATTTGAGCAAAATTCAAAGACTAATTTAAGCAATTTTAAACATTTCAGCTTTTTGAATTTGTTAAACCCAAATCTAATACGATTTTATAGCTAATTATATTAAAATCTGTAATTCAAAGTATTACAAATGATTAGATATTCTTCACGTTCTCCTATTCATTTTTAATCCATTATGATGATTATGCTCCCAATATTCATTTAAATAAAGTGATAATATAAATAATGTGATATTCAGATCAAATAGAGGGATAAAGTGCTAGAGCTACTCAATTAACACTTTTCTTGATTTCTGTATGTCAGTAACTTGTTTAAAAAATAACACGCCTTACACTTCTTTGAATTATATAATGGAAAACACCATTTTCACACCCCCAGAATTTAAAATTCTATGTAATGCACATTGTAATGAGTGTGACCATATATTTTATGTTATTTTTCTTTCAATGTCTATCTTTCTATAAATAAACATATTAATGCCTCTGATGACTAACTTTTACCCTTACTTTGTGGTAGGTTGTTTTTATTTAAAAATTTGATGCATTGTTGGTCAAAGCTGTATAGGTTAGGCAAATATCTTCCAAGATTTAAAAATGCTAGGAAAAAAAGACAAACCCTTCCATAAAAAAAAGAAAAAACAAAAACATGTCTTCTTATTGATAGTTAATGGCTTAAATAACTGAAAAATTGTTTACTTAAGAAGCTCTTCTCATTTGAAATAATTTCGGTGGCTGAATTTTTATTTTGTTTTATGTTTTTTGTACTTCCTGTATTCTGGAGAAGTTTGAAAGCACTTAATATTTCTTCCATAGAGGTCATCATCATAGAGCACCTCAGGAGGTAAGAAAAGCAATTCATACATTTCCTACACAAACAGCTCCTCAGAGACCTCCTGCAGGAATAACCCAGTTAAAATATGTTTAATTTCATCCTCAGGTGGTCTTAGCAGGAAACAATTTCATCTCTACACAGACCTACCAGAGCTATATCTGCAATTTAAAGATAAATTTACAAGGATAATCTTATATTGCTATGCATGTCCCTCTGTGCGTTTTAATTTCAGAATGTTTCTAAATGAAGTAAGCATTATTGAAAATATATTTTAACACAATTGAATTTTGTATATACTAAGCAACTTCAAATAATATCAAGTACTTTGTTGAAACAAGTAACTGCACAGTGTCCATTTGGAAATACTTAAGTCTAAATAGTTTTTATTTGCAATCACTCCTATTAACAATCATTCTGGTATTATAAAAAATCTGTATATAGATAAATGATAGATAGATAGATAGGTGGATAGATAGATAGATAGATAGATAGATAGATAGATAGATACAGATATGGATATATAGCATTTACTACCTTCTAAACACTGTTTAAGCACCTTATATTTTATATGCATAATTTGTTCTCTCTCTCTCTCTCTCTCTTTCTCTCTCTCTCTCTCTCTCTCTCTCTCTCTCTCTCTCTCTCTCTCTCTCAACTTTTTAGGAACTTATCTATATCCCCAGTGTTCAGAAATTTCGTGACATGTCTCGGTGAAAGTAGTTTTCATCCATTGTGTACCATCCTAATAACACTGTGATACTAATATACTTCATTTTGTGGCCTTTTTGGATTATTTAATAATTCCCTTACTTTTTTTCTCTATTTCCTATTATTTGGAGTTTGGAATTATAGGATGCCTCATCTAGTATCCTCATTGAAGATTTTAACACTGTAACTATACTTTTGAGGATTCTAAGATTTGAGTGAAGGAAGAAGGCTGAAGGAATAAAACATTTACTATGCATAATTTCTCTTGATTCATCTCTCTAGAAAATTCCCTCCGCTTTGCCTTGATTCCACATGGTCTTCTAACTCACTCTCTCTGAGGAATTAACTTCAATCTTCAACCTGGGTGAGATAAGATAGTTATGAGGAATGGAAATGGGATATGGAGGAATAACTGCTTTTTTAAACAAATTTTTAAAAAAATATTTTCTCTTTTACAGAGATCACATTCCAATTTCTGATACTAGTGTTCACTGAACCAGCTTGCCTCTTGATATTTCCTGTGCTAAATTCATTAATATTTATCCATATTCCTTTCAGTTTCTTTCTTAAGTGCTCCACAGATTTGTATGATTTTTGTGCTGTTCTGGTAATTAGTTGAGGTTTTGGAGGCAGTATAGTTATGTTCAGTTTACTGTTTTAGCTGATTCTCTGTGCCTATTTGAACGAGTCACTCAACCAAGTGTCCTCCAAAAATGAAAATTGCATATGCAAGTTCTATTCGCATCATCAGACTCAGAGGCTAATGATGATTGGACAAAGATTTTTGTTGTTGTTGTTCATTTGTTTCCTTGTTTTGCTTTGGTTTATTTTGTTGTGCTCTCAACTGCCATTTGTGGGCACCGATTTTTTATTTAGGCTGCACCCACTTTTCATAGATACCTTCAACATCCATCTATGTAAAAACTCTTCTGTTTTCAAATATGAAGAACTCATTCATAATAACTTGGTTTTACCTTTAAGGAAATTATGTTTTTATAAAGCAAAAAGACAACAATGATTGCAGTACAGTGTGATAAGAGTAAAACCAAAGAAACTAGATGTAGCAGTCAATTACAGAAGAACAAAATGGAGATTGAGTTACAGAAGTTCTAAATGATAGTAGTGATGAGAAATTAAAATACCTTTTAAATAATCAAAACATGAAAATTCAATAAATTACATGAATTCATTTTTCATACATAAAAGTAGGAGAGTGTCGTTTCCTGTATGGACACTGAAGGAATAGATGGTAAATTGTCTCTAAGTTGTATGAACAGATTTATCTGTTATGAACTAGAAATTCCAAAAGCAAGAGGTATAAGAATATCTTGGTCTCTTCTAATGCAATGACTAGGAATAAAAATTATAGTTTGTTTTTTTTTAACTGATATTTTATACGTTTTCTTTTCTTAAAGTCCCCAAGTTGAACACTACTCAGTGTAATTTTTAAAAGCATTTTATTTTTGTCAGGCAATAACTTCTGGTATTCTTTAACTATACTGGAGTAGACAGTTTTTAATTTAACTAGAAATGAAAATATCAACAAGGGATGTCGGATCTGTTCATTAGATCCAAAAACCTATGTATTAAGTCTACCCCTATTATCCTGGGATTCTGACTGTTTAATGTAATTCAGTGAAAATACTTATATTGTTAATATACTGGAGTCTGGAATTTAGGAGTCAGGAACTTTTATAATCTCAAGTTGATTAATTTGGAAATGGTTGCACTGAGGAAAAACTGTACTTCAAACTTTCCAAAATATAAGCAGACTAAATATATGCAAACTGCAATAGTAAAACAAGGCAGTTATTATAAAAGTAAATAATGAGAATATAAATTAAATATAGAAAAATTAAGAAATACTATGAGAATTATATGTATGTAAAATTCTATATTATACATATTATGATTATATATACTGCATTTATTAAAGTAATTTAGAAAGCAAGGAAATAAAAAAAGGAAAACATAAAACGAAATACACAGCCCTATTCCATGGTATTTTAATAATCATGAATACATTGTAATATTTTTTACTAGGGAAAACAATATACAAACAGGAACAACATAATCATTTATAGTTCAAACTCAGCAGAAACCTTGAGGTAAAGAAATGAAATTGACTTTTTCTTTCATTAGTCATTATGTTTTCTTTTAAGTGATAGGAACTATTATGTACTCATACCCTTACATTCTATTTCTTACATATGCTTTCTGAGTGTTAATGAACTTGATGTTTGTGTAACCCCACACATTCATGTGTAAAAGTTCTAAGCCCTATGTGATGGTATTTGGAGGTAGGACATTTGGAAGGTAACTAGATTTAGATGAGTTCATGAGGGTGAGGCCTCCATAATGGTATTAGTATCCTTATAAGAAGAGGAAGAAAGAGCCACACTCTCTGCCGTGTGAAAACACAGCCAGATCAGAAAGCAGCCATCTGCAAGCCAGGAAACGGGTTCTCACCAGGAACCAAATCTGCCAGTATCTTGATCTTAACTTCCCAGCCTCCAGAACTGTAAGAAATGAATGTCTGTTGTTTAAGTCACCCAGTCTATGCTATTTTGATATAGCAGTCTGATTGGACTTAGATATTGTGGAAATTACTTTTATGTAAAATTAATTTCTCCCTAAATTCACTGTTTAATATATTAATTTTATGCAAATGAAAACACAGGGCTTACTTTCCTTCACTCTTAATCACCTGTTTTGTGTTGCATTATTTATGATAAAGTATATTAGTATTCATTAGTATTCGTATGTGCCGGTTTGCCACATACATTGG
This sequence comes from Rhinolophus sinicus, assembly GCF_057876585.1. Lineage (NCBI taxonomy): Eukaryota > Metazoa > Chordata > Mammalia > Chiroptera > Rhinolophidae > Rhinolophus > Rhinolophus sinicus. The sequence continues at coordinate 155,663,997 of NC_142516.1, forward strand.
TAGCTCACACATTGTTTGAGTTTACTTCATGTCCATGTAGCAGTTAGGCGATCTTATTAGTAAAAACATGTTAGTAAACTCCTTTTTTTATTTTCCTTAAGTAATATCTCCTCAAAGTATAAATTGTTCCACTTGATTATGGCACCAATTATTACTATTTCATTGTGCTTTACTAACAATGTGGTGGAGATACATGGCTAAGAAAATGTAACTAAAAGATGAACAACTAATATTTTTGTGGGTATTTTTGAATATAAATGTACTTTTTCAATCTTTTCAATAATCCATTCAATAATTACTTTTTATTAAGTGTAAGCTGGGTTCTCCTGACCAAAACTACAACAATACATAGAACATTTCCATTTTCTCTAACAGTGGTCGCCAAAGCAAGTTGTGTGTACCTGAAGGGCCCTACAAGAGCCTACAAGTAATTGTGGTTCAGTCAGGAAATAAAAAACAAAAAAAACAACAACAACAAAAAACACAAATACTTACATTTTTCTAACAGTTCTCAGCAGTGAAAGTGGGAGGGGGGCATTTTCTCATTATTTCTAGAATGAAGTAGAAGTCCAGGTTCTTCATTTGTCCTCTGTTGACACCTAAGAGAGGAGGACTCCTTGTTATGCTGAGCAGGAATGAGAGTTTTGGCTCCTTACATTGTCTTCACTCTCTCTGTGGTCTGTGGAGCTTTGTTAACGTTGGGCAGTGGTGAAAGTCTTGCCTCTCCTATAGGCCTTCCCTGACACCACCCCAACATGGAGTAGGTGCAGCCTCTCTTTACAGGTTGGTGAGGGTGAAATGCCATGCTCCCCATGAGGTCTTGCCACATTTTGGTTGGAATACATGTCCTGGGGCCCTACTCAGGCTTTTCGGAGGCTAGGGTAACAGAAGGTTTGGGCATCTTACAGCATTGAGAGGGTGAAGTCTTGTCTCCCTCATCATCTTTGCTGGTATGGGTGTGAGATGGGGTGGTTTTTCTTTCTGTGGTGTTGGGCTAGAGTACAGTGGTTATTATCTAAATACTTTTGCCTTTCTAGGTGCTCCTTTTCTGGTTCTTTGGATAGAGACAGAAGGCATTTGTTGGAGCTTTTATTATTTACCACTGTTGGAGTTAATGAGTTGCCAGGTTCTTTAGCTCCAACGTTAGGATATATGAGATAAACAGAAAACCCAAGGATTTTTCACAGTGTCGTTCCTCAGATCTTCATGTCTTTGTCTAGACTGCTTTATTGTCTCTATGAATCAGTCTTATGTTTGTTTTGTACATAATGTGACCACATATAGATATAATTAGTGAGATATAGAAAAGCCAGTCCACTTCATTTTCCACATTTTAAAAATGTATATTTTTACTTTTAATTACTATATTTTTATGTTTATAAGTCTTATTTGTTTTATGTTTTATACAGTTCTTTTCATACTGATCTTTTTCACTATATATATATGTGTATGTATATATATATATATATATATATATATATATATATATATATATATATTATTTTTTCACATCTGCAATCATTTTAAACATAATAGTTTTAGTCTCTATCAAATAATTCTATTATCTGGAGATTTGGGCTTTCTGATACTTCAACTGTTCTGTTTCCTGACTCTCACTTTTGAAGGACTATATTGTTGAGTTATTGTACTTTCTATTTGAAATTTATCTTCTTCGGGTCTTTAATATGGAAAGACTTTGAGATCTTGTGTGACAGTCTCCACAGTGGTTTTGTTTACTTCTGCTGGGTGCGCATATTGAATGGCCAATGTGATGCTGTTTTTGGTTGTGTCTGAGTTTTTTTGGAAAGTCCAGAGAGTATAATATGCAAAATGTACATGTAAATGATGTTTGTGGTCTTGTTATGAACAGAATATGAAACACTTTTACTCTGGTCCTCAGAGCAAGAGAGACAAATCTCCCTTTTTACCTTCAGTGCTGGAATGTAAATGTGTTTTCTTAATCCATCCAGTCACTGAGGTTGTAGCACTTCAATGTATTAATAGCTTTGCTATTATACTTACATGCAAGGGTGTCATGTCCATTTCTCACTTTGTATGCACCCAAAATGATGTCTAATTTCTTTGTGGGCTATAAATTCAAGCACTTTGGTTACACAAATCTATCAACCCTGATATGTCAACATTGTCACTATGCCAATATTTTATTTTTCTCTAGTCCTGCTATTGTGTTTCTTTTTCTTTTTCTCTTTCTTTCTTTCTTTCTTTCTTTCTTTCTTTCTTTCTTTCTTTCTTTCTTTCTTTCTTTCTTTCTTTCTTTTCTTTCCTTCTTTCTCTGTCTCTCTCTGTCTCTCTCTTTCTCTCCCTCCCTCCCTCCCTCCCTCCCTCCCTCCCTCCCTCCCTCCCTCCCTCCCTCCCTCCCTCCTTTCCTTCTTTCCTTCCTTCTTTCCTCTCTCTCTCTCTCTTTCCCTTCCTTCCTTCCTTCCTTCCTTCCTTCCTTCCTTCCTTCCTTCCTTCCTTCCTTCCTTCCTTCCTTCCTCTTTTTCTTTTTTTCTACTCCAGTTATATATTTTCAATCACCTGCTATTTCAGCTATGTATTTACAATTATATATATTTTTTATTGTTCAGTGAGTGGACCATTTCTAGCTGTCTAGTTCTAAATATCGACATAAATAGCACTAGCCTTTCTTTTTTTCACCTCGAATATCTCTTGCTCTTAAAGTTTCATTTGTGGGCCATATTATCAAAATATGTTTTTATCCTGAATCTTCCGGATTACAAAGCTTGTATTAATCATTCTACTGGACTACAATTGCTTTCAACATTTTTCAGTTTTTATGATAAAATATGTTTTAGTTTATATCAATGTCTCATTAGAATGTGAACTTCTTGTCAGTTGAGGATGTTTAAAAAAACACACAAAAAACTATACATTAGTTAGAAAATGATTTAGTTACCATAGCAATATGGATTTCTTATGAGTCCCCATTAGAATGTAAGTTTTTAAGAACAGATGTTGTACATGGGTCACATTTTATTTTGAGTGTCCAATGTGAAACTTCTCACATTATTGAATGAATGACTTTAAAAGTAAGGGAGGTGGGGGGTGGGAAGTGAGGGTAAGGGGGATCAAATATATGGTGATGGAAGGAGAACTGACTCTGGGTGGTGAACACACAATGGGATTTATAGATGATGTAATACAGAATTGTACACCTGAAATCTATGTAATTTTACTAACAATTGTCACCCCAATAAATTAAAAAAAATAAATTATTTAAAAAACAGGGAATTAAATGAACAGGAGAAAAATAGAACTAAAAGGATAAGGTAGATTAAAGGAAGAAGGAAGGTTCTTTTTTCTAGTGACATTTTTTTGTATTTAATGTCAGTAAAATTGTCATTTAAGTTATTAATTGTGTTATATTTGTTAGATTTTTCTAGTAAACTGTGAGATTTGAGAACATGAATGTTACTTTTATATCTCTTTTGGCACCCCATATTATTCATCACAGCAATGGGCCCAAAGATTGAACTTCATAAATAAGATTTTGTGTTCACCATTAATTAACTACTTAATTAATTTCACTTAATATTAAGCTTGATATTTTCCCACTGAAACTCTTAACATTCTCCCTCTCTATTTTTTTTATATTTCACCAATTATTATAAACAGTCTTTGAGATAAAACTAAGCCATATTACAAAAACAAACAAACAAAATCTCTTCATCAAAATTTGTCAATATTGGCAGTAGTTTTCTTGAGTGACCAAAATCAATTTTTCATCTTTTGAAATTATTTAATTTAAATATTTTATTTTATGTATCTGTTAATCAAGATGCAAATTCATGCTTATTTGTAGTTTTAAATCAATATGTTTATCTCAGAATCTTACAATAAAGGATGTTCCATCTCCTGTGGACTGCATGAGCTGATGATGTGTTGGTTCTGATATACATTTTGTTCTCACAATTATAAATAAATCCTGACTCAGAAAGAAAAAATGCCTTGTAGCATTAAGCAGATTTATTAAAAGGCTTGCCACTGTTTCGTGTATGTAAATCTATTTCAAATATTTTCCCACTATCAAGCTATTTTTAGTGAAAATAGGTGATTTTGCTGATCTCAGTATTTTCAGGATACATCCTACACAGTTGATGATTAGCATATTCTGCTTTTCTGTTATTTTTTATAGTTGCAGCATTTTATTTTTTGTATTTTATCTCTTCTTATCTTTAGTATTTGAGAGAAAGATGGGGGAGAGACAGGAGGACTCTGAAATTATTCTAGCATGTTTGATGCAATTTTATGCCACATTAAATTTGTCTTTATGTTATGGACTGAATTGTGTCGCCCGGAATTCATATGATGAAGCCATAACCTCTAATACCTCAGAATGTAACTGTATTTGGAGATGGAGCCTTTAAATTGGTGATTAAGTTAAAATGAGGCTATTAGAGTGGGCTCTAATGAAATCTGACTGGCATCCAAATAAGAGAAGGGAATTTGAACACGAAAGAGACATTAGGTATGTGTGAGCACAAAGAAATGACCATGTGAGGACAGAGGAAGAAGGTAGTTATCTGCAAACCAAGGAGAGAGGTCTCAGGAGAAACAAAACCTGAAGACATCTTGATCTTGAACTTCTACCTTCAAAAGTGTGAGAAAATACATTTCTGTTGTTTAAGCTACATAGCCCACGGTATTTTGTTATAGAAGCCTTAGCAAAATTATACACTTTATTACATCTGATGCAACCCCACAATATGTATTAATTGAGTTGGTAACTTAAGTGGGTTACACATTTTTGGTAACACATAATATATGGATTTACCTTCAGAACAAGCTATGCTTTGTTGTTGTTTATTTGTTTTTATGGCTTTAACAGATTTTCTGTTCTGTGTCTGGGATACTTTTTGCCTTAAGCTTGACTTGGTTGACACTTTTTCACCCATAATATCTGTTTAAATATCAGACCTGTCTTGCCTTGATTCTTTAACCTAAAATTGGACCTTTTCTTTTTATCTCTAAGAACAGAATTTTCTCTTCCTTTGTAGCACTTAGCCACAAGTATTTGTAATATACATTTCTTTGTGTGATTATTTGCTTAGTATATCTCACTTCCCCCAGACTATAAATCCTATAGAACATGTTAGTGTGTATTATATTCCCTTGTACCCTCACCTAGTGATCTTAATAGGTATTCAATAAATATTTGTTCAGTGGATGTAGGAATGAACAGATTAATTTTATATCATGCAATTTTATTCCCAAAACAGCTAAATCTGTGTGTGTTAAAACTACAAAAGGACTGGATTATTTGTAATGGAACACAGTTTTTTTAATATTCAAAAGAAGATGCTGGAGGCAGAGGCACATTACATACCATAATTTTAGTTTAATTTGTATTCGATAGAATGTTCATTGTTAACCAATCAAAATGTTAGAAAGAGGTATTAGAAAGGATTAAGAATATAATTCTGAGATCATAAAGAAATATCAGGCAAACCATATTGCAAAAAAGATGAGAAATTAAATTACTTTTACCAAGACATTAATACTAACAGTATTACTAACATTAATACGAATTAATTTTTAATTGAGATTTTATGGTTCTCTTTCTATAAGTACTGCATTTATTTTCAAAGCTGTTTGAAAACTGCTTAGATTTCAAACTTGATAAAATCTAGTTTTCTCTTAAACTGGGTCTGGTAAATAGTTCTATTTAAAATAGATCACAGAATGTCACCTTGGTACTAATGGTTAGGTTATAGTCTTTTTTGAGGAAAGAAATTATATTTAATTTTGAGAGGTCCTGCTGAGGAAATCGTATGTCCTCTGAATGCTAATTAGATGATGTTAAATACTGGATGTGTCTTGCCAACTTATGATGTGGATATGTACTGAGTGACTAGTAATACATATGCTTGCATGTTTTATTTGCATATGTTACATATTTTCATATAATTCCATTTATCACTTTATCTGGAGAAATAAAACATAGCTCAGACTTCTCAGATTGTAATTTTGTTTCACAAAATATCTGAGTGTTATCAAGGTAGTAAAGTTGACTCTTGAACAACATGGGTTTGAACTGTACAGGTTCACTTATGTGCAATTTTTTTCAATCAATACCTGTTTTCAATCCATGTTTGGGTGTCCACAGAGGTGGAGGGGCACCTGTATGCATTGATTGAAGCCATGTTGTATAGGAGACTTGCACATCAAAAGATTTTGATATCTATAGGGGTCCTGGAACCAGTTGCCAGCATATAATGAGGGGCAGCTTAAGTTTTGGGGGATTCAAAAGTTACACATGGATTTTCAACTGCACAAGGGTTGACACTCCTCAGCCCCACATTGTTCAAGAATCAATGTACATGATAGCAGGAAATATTTTGTTATTTTTAACAGAACCTAGTTTTGCCACAATTAGTGTACATTATAAAATTTTTAAAAAGGCAGCAACTGACTTCTTTGTACAATTTTCTATTCTCATTTTCAACTGTCAGTGTTTCTTTTTATATTATTTCCTAATCAAAGGGTAAATCCCATTTGCCTTCACCAGGATCTGTACACGTTCATCAGATTTTGATCTCAGCCATTAGGCTCAGTGCTCTAAACTCCTATCTCTTTAGATGTTTATATTGAAATTATGTAGAGACATAGAAATTATATACAAATCAATACAATTATAGTGTTTAAAAACTAGTCCTTCCATTTAGCTTTCCATCCATCTGTCCATTCATAAAACTATTTATTTAATTAATATATTTATTGACCATCTATTATGTACCTAGCACTGTCCTGGTGCTTAGGATTCGGCAGAAATAAAGTAGCCAGAAAACCCTATTCCTTGGGGAATACATACTCTGCATTTTGTCTGTGGAGTACAAACTTCTACTCTTTGCTACATAATGGAGGTTTCCAAGGTTCCTTTCTGTTCCAAAAGTTTTATTTAATTTTCCAACTCATCATAAGTTATTTTTTAATTTTAACCCGGATTACTCTTTATTTCAATAACTTAATTTTTCTATTGTGATGTCTCACTGTGAGGAAGAAAAGGTAAATTACAACTCTCCAGAAATCACATTGCCAATTAATGTTCTTAAAACACAATTTATCAAATGGATAATAGGGGACTAAAATATCCAAAATAATGTAATACCGTTTTTCCTAGTAGAATTATTCATAGCATTTGTGTTTTTTACTTAAAAAATGAAGATAAACAAAACTTTATTTTTTTTAAAAGAAAGTGGTTATTTATCCTAATAATTTTTGCAGTGACATTGAATTAAATTACCTTTGTTGTGACTCAAGGAAATAATTTGAAAAATTGACAGCTTTTCCAGAAATTTTTGGAAAGAAAGACTATGAATGAGAATTCCAGTGACTGGGGATGCGTGGGGAGGCAATAATGGACATGTTGATAGGCTAATCCAGACTGAAAACATGGTTTTTAAATAGCAATACATTTCTAGATAAATTTAATGTTGGCCTCTGAATTTTCATTCAAATTTCATTAGCATCTATTCAGTATAGCACCTATTTAGAAAAAAAATTGTCATTATTGGCTCTCTATCCTACACAAAAGGGTGTATGGACTCCAGGTGTTTCAGAGACCCAACAATGAAAATGAAAACAATAAAGGTGATAGAATTAAATAGGGTGGAATGCCCGTATATGCATGAAAAGTTTTATTTAGTGTTTAAGTTTCATCTATTTATAATTTAACTAAAAATAGAGATGAGAATCTTATATATTTATTACCTTTAGTGCAGAGGTGTGTTAAAATCCTTACAATTTATGAGTGAATTTTTACCTTTTCTACATAAGCACAAACTCATAGCTATGCTTCAAAAATATAAAATACTTTTTCCTTTCACAATACAGTAATATGCACAAAGTACATGATCAATTGGTATTTGTTTAGGTATACTTTCTCTACAGTACTATTTTACAGGAAGAGTAAAATACATAGATCATGAAACCTGCTGAGAAGCTTGTGTTGTACTGAATATATAACAGTATATTTAGTGCACTACTGCTTCAGAGTCATACATACTCTAGAGTATGTATGATTTAGGGTATCTTCTTAAGTCCTTAACTTAATACCAGGCAGTGCCTCAGGCCACAGGGAGATAAAAATCCCCTAGGTGTGATACTTCAAAGGTCACTAAGAGCTATCATAGTTTAGGAAATAAATGTATTACATAGTTCCAGGTATTTAAGATGAAAATAATAAAAGAAATCAAAGAAAGGAAATGAAATTGTTGGATGCCTTTGGCTGACTTTACATAATGCACAGAATACAACAAAATACTAGCAGATAGGGTTGAAAATCAGAAGTGATAAATGAAGAAGGAAAAATGAGATGTAGCTGAGAACAATGTCGATGAGTAAAATGAATGCCTTTAAGACCAATCAAGTGTGCTGATTAAAATTGTGATAACGATTTGATCCTAGTATTTTCAAGACAAAGACAAAGAAGCTAGCATGAATAGTTAGATGATTCACCATGTCCATTAGTTTTCAATTACTGCTCTAGCAAATGACCACAAACTTAATGGTTTAAAATAGTATAAATCTTTGGTCTTATAGGCATGGGGGTCAGAAGTATGAAATTGGTTCACTAGTCTGAGACCAACGTGTTGTCAGGGCTGCAGTGCTTTTGGAGGCTCTAAGAATCCACTTCCTTGTCATTTCCAGCTCCTAAAGCTGTAATCATTGCTCATGGCCCCCTTCCTGATCTCAAAGCCAACAGTGTAGAGTCTTCAAATCTCTCTGTCCCTTTGCTTATGGGCCATGTTTCTCTCTCCTTTCCTGGGGTCAGATTTCTGTCTCTGTCTTACAAGGACACATTACTTATAAGAGAGAGACGGAAATCACATTCAAAATTCCCTCTATCATATCAGGTAATATGTACAGGTTCTAAGAATTAGAACCTAGACATCTTTGTGGGCCATTATTCAACCTACCACAATTCCAAAACAAAATCATTTATTCAAGAGAAAAAAATAAAAGATTGTAAGTATGGAAACTAAGGAGAACATTTTCATTCCACACAAGGAATACATGATAAAAAAATTTAATGATCACTAACTTGGAAATCATTCAAATGGTAAAATCCAAATGATATCATTGACCTCTTTCTTAAAATTCACCTTATGGTACAATTACTAGAGAATATCAAAGAACATTATAGTTTTTAAAAAGTCATCCTAAAGGTTACACTTTTGATATATAAATCTCTTCTAGTTTGGCTTAACTCAGGCATAGATTTTGATGGTATGAATTCTTAAATAAAATAAAAAAAAAAAAAAAAAAAAAAAAAGAAGTCCTGTCTCCTGCAATAGAGAGGATCTAAAGGTGTTCTGTCCAAGACTATGGCCACATACTTTTAACCTTGGAATGAATTTTTAATTCAATCTAATTAATGACACTTATTTTTTCTGACTATAAATATTATAGTTATTCCCACTTAGGTATGTAAAAATAACATGACTGTATTGTAAAAGCAGAAGGTCACAGAAAAATAGACAACATTCATCTAATAAACTAAACACAATTATGCTTTATACATTATGAATGTAAAGATAATTTTTTTCTCCTGTAAAAATCTGATCTGAATTCTCTGGAGAAATAATAACCATGAAAAATATGTCACATTGGATGTGGTTGTGACAATTGCAGAATGTTCCCTAAACCTAGAAAAAGAGATTTTGAATTGATTTATTGTTCTGTTTTTATATTTTTTTTGGTGGAATGCTTTGACTTTCTATAAGCTATATTCTCCTGTGTATGATGTGCAGACATCTCTTGGGAGCAATGCAGCCGAAAATTAAGGCCTCTTTTTCAAAAAAACATCCATAGTAATAATATACGAATACTCACAATTCCATATTTTTCAGGAACCCTATTGAGATATGTTTTCCACATAAGTATATTACTGTAAAAAATCTTTTCAGTCTCACTTCTTCACAATGAAATTAAAACCCACAATTTTAGATGACACAATGTAGGTGAGTTTGATTCAAGAAAGATTATGCAGAACACCAGTCACTAAAGCTATATTTAAGGATAAGCCCTGCATCTTCCATACAAAAATTGACAAATGAGTGTAAAATTGTATGACTTCATTCATTAAGTCATCATTGTTCTAAAAACTTGTTATAAAAATTGAAAATAAACAATGATCCTCTCCTTTCTTTAGTTTATGTTCTGAGTAAGACAGTGGAAAAATAAAATAAAATAAATGTTATTAAAATAAGTGCCATGAAAAAGAGAGGGTCAAGTAGTTAGACAAGGTTATGAGGAATATAACTTTCAGGTTGAAATTTTGAATACTACGGAGAAGGTAGGTTTGCAATGATTTTAGCAAAATCATTGCAGATATGGTGAAATTATCAGGAGAAGGAGTCTCAGGGAACAGCCAGGGCCAAGACGGAAGCTCATTTAGTGTGCTTGAGAAATAGCAAATAGAAGCAAATAGAAGCAAATAGCAAATAGAAGAAAGCCAGTGTTGCTGGAGCTGAGCGCGTGAGGATTGTAGGACGTGATTTAAGCTAAAAATACGTTTTTAGATATGTGTATATCATTTTCAATTTCCTTTCTGAATAATATTACCTTTGAACCTGCAGGCCTTTCCTTTAAGTACCATTTCTTAGCCTCAGTTACTTTCAGTTTCCAGAGGAAAAGGAGTAATGTTCTAAACATTTTTTTTTTTTTTTTAATTCCCTAACAGATATTGTAGTGCCTGATAAAAACAGGCCTTCAAAAAATAAGGCTTGATGGGTGGAATGGATGAAAACATAAAACCTTATCACTAAAATCTTGGATTAAGGTAAAAGATTTTTCAATTTGCTTTTCACCAATAGTTTGTTTAGAAGTCATTTTCTTTCTACTTCTATATTTAGGCAGAGTCCATTAAACTATCTTTATTTTCATTGGAATGAAATTTATATAAAGCTGAGGTTACTTAAATGTGTTTAATTTATTGGAAAAGTTCTGAAAAGGAAAGTACAATTGGCTGGATCCCTAAGGGTTACTAATTATATTTTTACATCTCAGTATTTTCTGCCATGGTTCATCAAATTAAAAGCCAAGTTCAGCAATTCATAGGAAAATGTGATCCCTTTTTGAAACTTATTTCTTTTGAAGTTTTTTGGATAAAATAACATGTTTCTCCTTATACTTATGCCAAGTGCCAATTCTATAATATTTGTTTTCAGTAAATTTATTTTTTATAGAATATTTTATATCAAATAAGAAATCAGCTATATATATATGTGTGTGTATGTATATATATTCAACATTCAAGAAAACTTGAATGTTTATTACAACTTCTGGCTAGAGTAACTTTCTATTAACAAATGAAATGGTAAAATATTTTACTTCATAATTGCCAGAGATTATTAACCTTCTCTAGTTCTGCTACAAACCTCTCCAAAGCTGAGATTACATAAAACACACATTTTAGGCAGCATTGTGTAATAGAAAGAACATGTAATTTATACTCAGAAAGAATAGTATTCCAACATTTGCTCGGCTACTAATTTCTATTTGAAACTGGGGAAGTTATTTAATATGGCTGTGTCTTCCTTTCCTCAATGTACAATGACAATCATGGTAATCTGTATGTTATGAAGTTTTATATACTAAAATGACAAAGTGATTGTGTAGCATGTTTTAAATTTACATGAATGCGTTTTTTAACTGCACTTCTATAAACTAGATAAATTTGGAATGTATTTACATGAACTTGAATATCCTGATATATATTTAGTAATTCGTTTTTCTATATTCTTAAATTAGATAAAGAGTTATTACTTATTGGCAATCCACGTAATTATTAGAAAAAGGCATTACTGTGTTTTCTTGTGTTGTATTTTAACAAATCTTATAGAAAGTTTGGGATAATGTTGCCCACAATACTGTAGATGATAATGCATTAAACACATGGTAGTGAAAATCACAAACACATACAACAGAATCCTAATATGTGTGAAGGTTATCGCACATAAACAAGGAAGTTGCAAATACAGAACTAATAAAAATTAAACTAAAATTCCTTCAGTTTCATGTAACACATTCATCCTCCTGATCATCTGCTTGATTAATTTATTTTTGGGTGGGAGAGGCAGGAAACTGAATACAGAATTTTTAAGGTAGGGGGTTGTGGTCAATAATTTTTCACCATCTAAACAGTGAATATATTGAGTTATATTGTGTGAGAATTCATGTGTTAAGACAAACATTCATAGTATTCATGTAGAATTTTATAAAAATTTTCATAATAGCATATACTTTAGTAGAATGGCAATTTTGCTTATTTTGAAAAAAGATAATCTCCTTATCTTGTTTTGACTCGTACCTTCATTTCTGCTATAAATAATTAATCAGAGGAGCTTCACATATACCATCCCATAGATGATATAAATACAACTCTACAGTAATGCTCCAAAATAGTACTTTTAGGAACTAACAAATACAAAATGGTTACTCAAAAGCATTATCACTTTACAATATAGCAAAAGATTCCTGTGTGATGAGCAAATACACCCAGAGACACAAAATAAAGAACAGATGAAATCCATAAATTGTTTTAACAGAAACCTTTCACATGCATTTGCTTATCAAATAAACACGTCTCCCATTTCATTTACATTTTAACTCCATTTAATCAAAACACTTTCCCAAATTCAATGTTGGGTAAATCGCCATTTAATGTATTTTATCAGCAACCATATATTCTTTTAGCTAATATTTATAAAATACTTTTTATTTGTCAAGTTCTATACTAAACTCAGCAGTATGCAGTCAGTACGACCTTTGCTCTTTCCTAAACTGCAGATGATAGAGAAACACTGGAATGTTATAAGATGTTCTCAACTGTACAGAGACACAGGGAGTGCTTATAACTCAGATTTGAGAGGTGATAGAAAGCCCCCCCAACAAACAAACAAACAAATAAACAAAACAAAACAACCATCTTGGAAGGAGGACTTGGGAGTTAACCATTTAAGGTGAGGCAAGGGAAAAACATCCAGTCAGATAGAGACCATGTGCACAAGCAGGTAAGATACAAAACCATTGTTTGGAGAACTGGAAGTAGTTCCCGTGCTGGATTGTAAAATGCAAGCAGTGATGGGGAATTAGATGAGGTTGGAGAGGAAAGAAAGGGCCAGATCCTGACTGTGCAACACATGTCAGGGAATTTGAGTTTAAACATTCCAAATCCTGGAATAAAGTGTTGGCTGGGCAAAATGATAAAATTTGCATTTGTATACGCGTATGGTAGTGATTTTAGTTATCAGTGAAAACTTTTAGTGAAGAATTAAGAGAGGCTGTGTGTAGTGAACAGAACAGAATAGACATTCTAAAGACATGTTCAGTGCCTCAGATCTGGATATACATTGTATCTAGATAATGGAAAACCATTGTCCTGTATCAAATACAAAGGCACTGAGCCTGTGGAAAACACTGAGGCAGTATGTTTTCTTTCACCCACCTGTGAAAGTGCTGACAAGAAAAATTTGTGGCTAAATTATATACAGATATTTCACATATAATATGGGGTCCCAGTGACATATGTTATTAAATTCCAAGAAAGTAAATCAGTATGATTTGTTTAATATGAACTTTTAACATGATAATTAATATATAACTTTTTAAACATAAATTTATAATTTAGCTTTTTTCTATACAGTGTATTTGTGAGACATTTCCATTTGACTTTCCTAAACTTGGTTAACTGTTTGTCCAGTTAGTACAAATTCATAATGAATAATCTCTCTAACATCAAAAAAAGGGTTAGCAATATCGTTGGACCAAGTTCGACAGTATATATATATATATATATATATATATATATATATATACACACACACACACACACACACACACACACACACACATATATACACATATATACACATATATACATATATATGTATGTGTGTGTGTATAGATATATATATATCTATATATATCTATATATATGTATATACCGTGTTTCCCTGAAAATAAGACCTAGCCAGACAACCAGTTCTAATGCGTCTTTTGGAGCAAAAATTAATATAAGACCCAGTATTATAGTATAGTATAGTATAGTATAGTATATTATAAAAACTCTGTCTCATATTAAAATAAGACTGTGTCTTATGTTAATTTTTGCTCCAAAAGATGCATTTGAGCTGATTGTCCGGCGAGGTCTTATTTTCAGGGAAATGCGGTATGCATGTATATATGAGGTTGAACTTGCTGCAACGATGTTGCTAACCCTTTTTTTGATGTTAGAAGGATTATTCATTATGAATTTGTACTAACTGGACAAACAGCTAACCAAGTTTACTATTTGGAAATGTGGAAAAGGCTGCCTGAAAAAGTTAGGCGACCTGAACTTTTTGCCAACAATTCATGGTTCTTGCATCACAGCAATGCACCAGCTCCCACAGCACTGTCTGTGAGGGAGTTTTTAGCCAGTAAACAAATAACTGTATTGGAACACCCTCTCTACTCGCCTGATCTGGCCCCCAATGACTTCTTTCTTTACCCAAAGGTAAAGGAAATATTGAAAGGAAGACATTTTGATGACATTCAGGACATCAAGGGTAATATGACGACAGCTCTGATGGACATTCCAGAAAAAGAGTTCCAAAATTGCTTTGGAAGATGGATTAGGCACTGGCATCAAGTGCATAGCTCTCCAAGGGGAGTAGTTGGAGGTGACCATAGTGATATTCAGCAATGAGGTGTGTAGCACTTTTTCTAGGATGAGTTCACGAACTTAATCGTCCGACCTCATATATGTATTTGGTAAGAGAATAAAAAAATATAATTTTTATTTTTCATAGGCAACCAGATGCTAAAATGCCAAAGATTAACAATTAGCTCAGATCTCATGGCTGTACTTTATATTCCTTCAAATTTCTTTCAATAATCTCTGTCTGTGCTTCTCTTTCATGTATCTAATTCCATATTTTATTAAACCTTTAAGTTGCCTTTGATGATTATGACAGAACTTAAGGCCACCGGTTCTTTTTCAGTCATTATCTTTGGAATTTTCCTTTTCACATTGTATTTTATACTATCTGAAAACATACCTCTCATTAATTTGCATATATGATATAAACTAAAATCACAGCAATTTCCAAAGTACTTTGTGGAGTATGTAAATCCACTTTTCTGAGTTTTCGAAATGGCAAGGATCATTCCTTCATTGATAATGAAACAGAAACTCAGAACCATCAAGTGAGTAACCTAAATAGTCTGCTAAAGGAGCAGCTAAAACATCTCAAATTCTATGTGCCACCAAAAGTCCTTGATGGTTGCAATTTCTTAATGAGTCGGTGATGTTTTTCTCCAAATCCCCTCACTCCCTCAAAAGGTAACTATTTAGCAAGGGCAGAAAATATGGTGCAGGCATGAAAAGCTGTCACTATTTGAGAAATATGATATTGTTGACACAGGTACATAGCCTCATAAATTCTAGTGCTATTTCAAAAAAAATTTTAAAAATAGTAAATCAGTAGACTTATAGCTTATTCTAAATTTACTTAAATACAAACATTGTGTCAATACAGATGACTGAAAAGGTCATGTAAGTAAGGTATTAAAATGTATATATGCAGTGATGGCTCTAAAACCATATCATAAATAAGCAAGTTTGTAATGCCTCAAAATTGTAAATGTAGGACATTTATTTTAGTAATTCTATAATTTCCAAAGCTTAAATAATACAGAACAATCTCCATATAAGATGGGATTCAAAAGCAGTATTTTAAATTGAATGGTTCCAATATTTTGAATTGTGCTATAATATATAAAAACTCCAGCAATTTTCAAGGTAGGTTCTAATTGCCTCTAACAAAAATAAACTTATACTATATAATCACAAAAAACTTGAAGTATAATCTTTTCATCTCTTGTAATTTGTAGCAAAAAATATTCAAGTTTTATATATATAAAAGAAATGCATATTATAACTATATACATATAGTTATATACATGCATATAGTTATAATATGCATTGCTTTTTATCAGTTTAAAAGACTTTTCCTAAGTTTTATCAAGATATGCAATATTTTATATATTTCATACATAATGTGAGCTTAATAATTCAAATTCTGTGATACCTAAAATATTTACAAAATGTAAAATTCAGGGCTTTAGTTTTGCACATTTTGTATTGGAAACTATCACTGGAAATATTAAGATATGTGTCAGTCTGCAATTACATTAAGGCCAAATTTTAGTTGCAAGCAGAGACTAACAGTAGATTTCCAGTGGGATTTTCTGAATGACTGCATGCTTTTAAAATCAGATTCTCAAGTCAGGAAAATTACCACAGTGTCTTAAAAGGACAACTCTCCAACCTTTAATTCACACATAGCTCTTTTTCCCTCAAAACATCAAGGAAGGTCCTTATTATGGGGTATTAAATTCAAACACTGGATATTTTTTGGAAACCATGGGAGTAAGATTTTTTTCGTAATTGATAATCATTGTCTCGTTCACTTACTTTACCATCTGTCCTTCTCTTTTGACCTACTCTGTTGGTCATTTGGGCCCTGTTGAGAATCTTTCAGAAGGCATCCCAGTCCTATCCAGATGGGGGTCAGCTTGAAAATCCCAACTGCAGCTGTGTTCAAACAGACCATGATGCATACTATTGACAAGTCCCCTTTTTTACAAATTTCATGGCATTTTAATGACTCTAACTAGAGCAGCTGCTCTTTGGCTTTTATACTTTCATGAGAGGTATAAGTTTTACATTGTCATAACTTTTATTCATAACTATTTTTATTCATAACTATTATTCTAATGCCCTGAATATTTTTATAAAGCAGGCATTTCAGTTTCTTCACTGACAGCTTCCAAAGTCTTATTTTCTAAACATGTGCACCTTATGTAATTTATTACATAACTTGTGATAGTTGTAAGTTAAGAAAGCATGCTCCAAAAAATGGTGTTGTCATTTCTATTTGAAATTCAAATCTGATCATATGGATCTCATTTAAAATACTCATTTGATTTTCTGAATGTTTGCTTAATATTTAAGGATGGCATTCTTCTGTTTTGAAAATTTATTCAAAAGAATACACTATATATTTTATCATCATGTAGTTGTGATAATCAATCAACAGTATTTATTGAATGTTTCATAGTTATCTAGCATGATTTGAAGTATATAGTTAAGTGAAAGGTCTCACATTATTTGTAACTTGGTTAGGGATATAGGAGTAACAACAATGAAACAAAGGAAAATAAGCAGCATATGTAAGTTTTAAATTATATGGTACAAAGAATAAAAGTAATACTAATGAGAAAGTATGGTGATGTAACTTCTAAAAATTTATTCTTTCACATATGTTTTTTCATCCTACCATATTTACTTTGTTATTTTTGGTTTAATAGTTATCTTCTTGATAAATTGAATATTCTTTAATATGAAACATTTTATTTTTCATGATAGCAGATGTCACAAACAATCTGTAAGAGTCGAATGTCCATCATGTCTTCAACTGTTTTCATTAGAATTGCATAGGACAGAGGCAGAATGTGGCAATGGAAAAGAAGTGCCAAAGACAGGAAGAGGCATGAGTAAGCAGGCACGACATCCAAAGTCTGAAACAAAGACGCAAACACAGATTGGTTCTGCATATTAAAAGACGGACCAGACACTGACATAGATGGGGGAGTTACAGTCATAAAAGCTGGTACATATCCAAGATGGAGTAAGAATTAGAGCAGATCAAAAACAACTAGATATTGTACACACACTTAAAAATGTAGAGCGTGTAATTAATCCATAGTTATTTAACTTCTACTTTACTTCTTATCTGCATTCAGGAAGTTAATTACCTTTCTGAACACATGTTGGCCCATTTCTAAATAAGATTATAATATTCTTTATCAAATGGGTTTGTTGTGAGAATTAAATATGAGTTGAATGTCATGGGCAAGGAACAAAAGCTTATATATTTCTAGCATACAGCCCATGTTATAGAAATAGAAAAAGTAAAATTCAGATTGCAATGGGAAGCAAATTCTTTCATGAAGTCATTAAGAGTTAAAAAAAAAAATAAAAAATCCCTGTGATCAGCAAGCCCATGAAAAGAGTGAATAAACAAGTGCATTGCACGTGGTAGTTGCTTAATAAATAGTTGTTAAATAATAGTTGAACAAATGAATAGTAGGGAATGATTGCCATAAAACTTTCATAAGAAATAGAACATTATCTTGCACTCCAGATTGCTCCAGATTATTTGAGGATTTTGAGAGTATTGTAGAGGTTTATTGTTTTGTTTTGTTTATTTGTTTTGTTGTTGATTATCTATATGTATGTATATGTCTTAGGCAGATTATTGAATGGAAGGCAGGGTAGCCCAAATATCCCACAGACCATATCTATCTCATTGCCCTACATACCGTGTTTTCATGAAAATAAGACCTAGCCAGACAATCAGCTCTGAAGTGTCTTTTGGAGCAAAAATTAATATAAGACCCGGTATTACATCATATAGTATATCATATCATATCATATCATATCATATCATATCATATCATACCTGGTTTTATATTATAATAAAATAAGACTGGGTCTTATATTAATTTTTGCTCCAAAAGACACATTAGAGCTGATTGTCCGGCTAGGTCTTATTTTCATGGAAACACAGTAGTATACTAATGCTCCATTCTACCGCAAGACCTTGGCCCATCATTACTTGTGATTTTCTCTTCCCTGTGATAATTTACTCTTCTCTATCTTTTACATGTCAGTTTATTGTCATTACCTTGAAATCACAAACCAAATCATATTGATTTTTGAATCTAGCTTATTTTAATAGACAATTTATTAATATACATTCATATCTTCAATGAAGTTATGACTGTCTTCTATAATCTCACTCAATACCAGCCCATCAACTGTGTAATAATGGTGGAAAACATGCAATAGTTTGTGAATCATCATCCTAAGACAATTTCATATTTTAATTGTATAATTTGCAGACATTTTTCCTTAAATAGAGCAGAAAATTATTATTTCATAATTTGAAGCAACATTTTGTTAATACTAGTTTTCATGTGCACACACACACATAAATACACACTATTTCTGTGGGTAGAAAACATTTAACAAGTTCTTTATAGCAGAGCTACCAAGAATTCTAAATAAGTAAATATGAATTATATTTCTTAAGCTTCATTGACCATGGAAGTATTTTTCCAGGAACATTTAAATGGGTCTTGTATTTATTAAAGCTTCCATTTGTGGAAAACTAGTTTACAAATATTTCTCTTCTTACTTATACTTAAAATGATATACCACATACTTGATTCACTTTCTGAAGTACTACCAATGGTGTAAAAACAAATATTTCAATGATGACTGATATTTTGTTGTTTTAATTTTGTGGATATCTTAGAGCTTTGAAATGTGTGAATACTTAGTTTTAGCTCATAGTTTGAAGGCAAAACATTTGACATTCAATAGCTTTCAGCATCTAGAATATGATAGCCTTCCAGCATATTCCATGAATAACATTTGACATTTTAAAAGAGCATTAAAAATATGCCCTCTTTCAACTTTTACACATCACATCGTGAGGGCATGATATCTGGCATAATGTTGCAAGTTATCTTGTGATAATGAGGATGGTAAGTAGGGAGGGATGGAGAGGGGTGGGGGAAAGAAATATAGGACAGATAAAACCGTTTTCTTTTCTCATTCATGTGTAAGGTCAACAGGCTTGTGTATAACAACAATTTTTTCCTCAGGGCTGTAGCAAATACCTGATAATTCCTTTCTTTTTTCCTTTCATTGTTTCTTTTTATTTTTTTTTTCAACTTTCTGTTTTAAAGGTAGGGCACATAATTATGCTATCTATGGTCAGTGATATCTAAATATTGTTTCTCTACACTCAACAGTAAAAGAAAAAAGTTCTAAAAATCAGCTTTATCTTTATTATTATTATGGAAGCAAAACAAAGGGTTTCATGCTGCTTGCACCATTAAATTTATGCTGTACTTAAGTCTTGCATACTCAATAGTGCCATGCTCTTATTTTTTGTCTACTGTTTTGAACCAGCTTAATCCTTTGCACAAATAATATTATCAGCATTATTCTTCATTCACTTAGCATATGGCTTACTGGATGTATGAAAATCATATTTTTTATATCTTTATATACTTAAATGTTTAATTAAAGGACACTTTTAGGCTTTCCACTGTTTAGTTCTTAAACTGAAGGCTTTTATTATGTCCTTGTGATATTAATAGTACATTCAGGCTTATCCTTATTAAAATTAACAAAAAGGTGTTTTAAAAAATTTTTTTAACTTGAAGTCCTCATACACAGTATTGGCAAAGGAAGTGTACAATAATTACAATGCTATAGTCATTGAAATTATCTCCATTCTTAGATCATTTCTGCTCAACATGATATCCTGCAGGATTTAGCATCTCAGTGGAGCAAAGGATTGCATTCATCAGAAGGATGAATATCATCAGAAGGATGAAATCATCCTATATTCGTCAGTAGGACACAAAGAATGAAATTTTTAATCAATAAATTACACTTTACTACAGTCACTTTGCAGGTTTAGAGGCTTTGGATGATAATTTACAGGTTGGTGTACACTGTATTATGATAAAGAAGCAGATAATGACATTAATTGTTATGTGGGGAAGGTAGAAGGAATTTACCACTTGTGTTGGGAACAAAAGTCATAAAGCATACATAGTGTAAGTTGCAGCTCAGAGTTCATAGTTGCTTATTTTCTTCTTGAAACATACAAACTGTCCATTCACATAGAAAAATCAAATTTCACTAGTTTTTCTTTTTTAATTTCATATAATTAAAATGTTAAAAAATATATTTGAAATGATAAAATATGGAAGAATACCAAAGCACAATGAGAATTGTATTTGTTTACTGCAGACTTTGCTTTGGCGTCCTGTCAGCATAAATTAACTAAACTGCTTTTAGGAAAATTGCAAAAAGGTTAGATTATATTACATTCATGATACACACACACACACACACACACATACACACATATATATGGTATATATACTTATTAAATATATACTATAAATACTTATTAAATATATACTATATACTTATTAAATATATAGTATATTAAACAGGGAGATCTTAGTGAGTTTGAACATTATAACTACTATATATATATAAAACAAGAGATTTTCCAGGAGACCATATCTAAGGTGAAGAAAAGTTAAAATATATTTATATATACATAGCATATAAATATATTTATATATACATAGCATATATATATGCTATGTATATATAAATATATTTTAACTTTTCTTCACCTTAGATATGGTCTCCTGGAAAATCTCTTGTTTTATTCCTAGACTTTGTGTTCAGCATTATTTCTTCAGCTAAGAATCTCATTTTTTCTATGAATGAAATAAAAAGCTCCCCCTTCCCACCCTGTATGTTCTGAGAAACAATTCAGACCAAGTTTTAGAATATCTGACCTATATATATTGGGTCCAGAACAATGGAGAAACTGATAACCTATCTATCGTATCCATGATGCTCTGTATAACTCACAATGCCCAGATTTAGGTTTTCTTATGTCAAATTACCTTTAAAATTAAAGGTCTTATGGAGCAAACTGCTTAATGGGATATTCTTCAAAATTACCTTTAAGATATAAAAACATACACAACTTGTTATATTTGTACAATTCAAAATATTTTGAAAAAAAAAAAGATGGTCATGCAACCATCACTACAATTATATGTCACTGAATGGACCATTTCTATTAAAGTTAAAATGTCCACTCCTGCTTCTTTGCAGTAATGTCTCTCTTTCCAATTCTGAACCCTCACACCAATTTCATGTCTTAGAATTTCGCCTTTCTCAGAATGTCATAAAAATCCAATCAAATGACTTGCAGTCTTTTGTATCTAAATTATTTTACTTATCTTTATGCTTTTGAGATTCATTCATGTTGTTGCATGCATCGATATTTAATTATTTTTTATCGCTGAGTAATATACTCCATTGAATAAAGAAACCACAGTGTTATTATCCATTCACCAAGTGTTACTCATGTAGTTTATTCCAGATTTTGGATATTATAAACAATATTTTAATTCACACTATTATCACTAGGAATATTTAGCTGTAGATTTTGTTTGTTAGTTTTTCCTGATGAGGTTTTTCTGCTCATGATGTCTATTCTATAATGATAATATTGCTTTTATAAAAGTATTTGGAAAATACTTCCACCCCATCTATTTTTCTGAAAGAATCGTTGCATAACTGGTATTATTTCTTCCTTAAATAATTGGTAGAATTCATTGTAGAAGTCATTCAGGACTGCAGTTTTATGTACAGGCAAGATTTCAATTATAGATTCAGTTTCTTTAATTGACACAGAGAGATGCACAGTATCTCTTTTTTCTTGATTGAATTTAGGTAGATTTCTTACATAGTGTAATAATTCATATTGCTGTTTCATAAATATCTAGACTGGAGTGCATGGACCTTTGAAGTGGTATATTAATATTTGTTTATTGTTTTCCTGAGTTGCAGAGTCTGTGCCATACATCAGTAGTCAGATTTCCTAACCATACAAGCAGTTCTTGCGCTGAAATAGAGCTATTTCTTTTGGAATAGATACAGATGTACTCTGGCTTATAAAGTTCAAAGTGTCATTTTCCTTAACTAGATAACTATAAGTTGTATTTATGTTTTTGAAGTAAACTTTAAGAAAATTTTGTGTTTACTGCCTTTCTTGGAAAGCACTTTTTCTGACTTTATTTATTTATTTTTTAAATATTTTTTTTAATGGGAAATATACTCCATTCTGGAAAAAAAAAATACTGCTTTTTATAGTATCTAACTGATAGATACCATTTTCTCCTCTATTTAAAGTGGCCATTTTCTCTTTTTCTATCTAATCACTCATATAAAGATTCTTATTCCAGTTCAACACTATTGTTTATTGTATTTTTCAGACACTCTCATATGTAGAGGGTGCCAACAAAATGTATGCACATTTTAAGAAAGGAAAACTGTGTTAAAATTGTAATACTCAGTATATACCGATAACAGAAGATGACTACAAGTCACGTTTGACTTCTGCAATTACAAGAGGTGCTCAAAGTGGTTACCATCAGTGTCCAGACACTTCTAATTACGGCGAACTATTGCCTGAGCAATGTCGACCAAAGTGTCCACTGTATACGTTTTTTTTTTTTGGAACCCCTGGTATGTTGCATCAAGTCTCAGATACTTTTAGATCAGCTGAGCAATTCATCAACTAAATTTATTTCCCCCACTTTTTGTGAGATCATAATTCTAATTGATTGTTGATTGTTCCTGTGTTTTAAAAGCAGTGTTTAAATTGATGTTAGCTTGTCTGTATATAATTAGCCAGTTATTTATATTTTGCATCTGTTTCTTTTCTAATCTTTAATTTTGAGCACTGATGAAGTGTGTATGTTCAGAATTCTTCCTAAGAAATAAAATTCACTCTATTTCTACATTTGACTTTCAGGGATTGTGGCTTCAGTGTTCAGCATTCATGTAAATGTAAGGGCTTAAGTGGCTGGCATTCATAGGACTTGTTAATTTTTACCAAAATTGTCAGCCATATCTTTGATACACATGTTTATAAACTAGAACCACTCACTATTACCCATATCAAATCTTCTCAAGAATATTTTAGCATTTTTCAGTAGGGAGTTTTAAATTATCATTATACATTTTCATTGTTAATGTTATCTCCTTACTGTTTAATAGTTGATACCTCTGATATTCAATTTAGTTTTAGTTATAATATGGGTTTTTTACCCCTCATTATTTTCTGTGTTGTAATATATCAGGTAAAACTTGAATGTAAAAGTCTTTGCATTCCTGGTATGAACTCAAATTAGAATGGTGTATTTAATCCTTTTATATGTCACTGACTTCAGTTACTTTGTTTTCTTTAGAGTATTCAGTTATTTATGGGAAGGAGTCACACTATTTCTACTTGGAATATCCTTGTCAGGTTCAATTATCAAAATGATTCTGGCTCTAAAAAATGGGCTAGGAATTATAGTTTCTTTTTTTCATTCCCTGAGTGAATTTCACCATTGTTATTTTTTTATTCAAAAGTTTGAAATATTTCAGTAGTGAAAACATCTGGTTCTGAAGTTTATGGATACGTTTTAAATTAAGAATGAAATATGTGTGTGTGTGTGTGTGTGTGTGTGTGTGTGTGTGTGTGTGTGTGGCTACAGATTTTTCAATTTCTTCTCGTGTTAGTTTTGGAAAGATAGGTACCTGTGTTATTTTAAGGATTGTCTGTTTCATCATTTTCAAACTTTTTGGCATGCAGTTGTTCAAAATATCTAGTTTCACCATTGGTTTCATACAACTCTTGGCAGGCACTCATAATCAAAATCCCCCACCCATCAGCTCATGATCTGTCACTTCTGTTCCATCTCACAGATTGTACCAGCCACTTTAGAATTTGCAGGTACATTCAAGATGAAAGGGCTGCTTAAAATTATTAGGTGCACCGAAGGCAAAAGCAGCACCAAAGTTGGGACTCCCCTCTCTGCTTTCTTTCAGTCTGAGATCTTGACCATAGTATTCCTTTTTGCTTTGATAGACTCTCATGCTTTCTAACATATTTTTGTAGTTCTTTTTATTTTTTTTTATTTTGTTGTTGCTGTTTGTTGTTTCTGGTTGCTATCATCAGTGCTGGTTGCCTCAAATAAACTAGTCCACTGTAGTCTTGTGTATCCTACTGTGAGGAAAACTATAGGCCCAGTGACTGCCATCAGAACCCATCACCATAGAGGTGCTGAAAACATGCTTCCCAGGGTTGTTCCAACTAATGACCAAGCACAAGAGGATGGTAAGACAGGCCTATTTCTGAATGCTGTTGGATTTCTCTGATAGGTGACTTTTGCTCAGGACTCCTTATAGTCCGTGCCAAATTTTCTTAATAATGCATAACACTCTAAAAATGTCCTTTCTCCTTCCCTCTCCTAACAGAGGTCAGATCTTCATGGCTATCTGATAGCTCTCCCAACCTCCTTAATCTCTTGTTCTTTCCCTCACAGGCGTTTACCCCAATAAATCTTTCATACCTCTTGAGTGTCTAATGCCATTTCAATGCCTGTTTTTTGTATCACCCACATAACACAAGTGGTACCAAGAATGGTCGGAGAAAATCAGTGGTAAATGGGGATTTAGGACGGCCCACTCTCTTCCTGGTCGGTAAAGTGGATACCATTACTATTGGTAGGTGAGGCCCAGATTGTTCTCGGTGCAGGTTGTAGCTCAATTGCTCTGCCAGATAATGTTTACGAGGTTTCAAGATCAGTTATGCCAAAACTGGCTCAATTCTCACATGAATGGGCTGCCAAATTTGGAACCTGCATTTGGACCCAAGTTTGGACTCCTACTTATAATAGCTGATCTAGCTACCGCTACCTTTGAATGATTGCTTTGTCAGTCCCTAATATAGCGCTATCCTTCAGAAACCCAAAGGCCACTCGATGGCATATTTACTATAATAAGTAATAAGCCCCTCTCATCCCTGAAGGTGATAGATATCTATTCTGATTATAGGTTTGCCTTCCTTACTTATAGAGTCTGAGCTAGCACCGTTCTCTGGGCCTTAAGGCATGAGTCACTGACTATCAGTTTTAACATGGAAGATGCCTTCTACTTTCCCTCCACTCCTCTCGTCCCGCAGTGACAGAGTCTTTTCTTGGTATCACTAACATTGCATATGCTCATGTCACCTAACCATAAACTAGTAACAGTGCCCCAAATTGAAATGGAGATATTATAAAATCTTGAAATTTTTATCTTATTAATGTTCCTTATAGAACGTTTGCATAAGTAGTAGATGAGGTCCTACTTATAGTTTAACACTGCTGCACAGCTGTTACACTTTAAAAATCAGGGATTTTTCAGATCTTTACTGAGAACTATCAGTTCTTTATAGTTGCTATATTTTTTCCTATATATTTCTTTTTTACATCAGCCTTTTAAAGCATTGTTCCCACATATAGAGAACTCTGGCAGAAGGAGTTAAGGAGAGCAAAGACAACCTAGTACTAGGAATAGAAAACTCACTGTTGATAGCATTGACCCTGAAGTTTGAGATAGATACTTGAACAATATTTCAATGTGCAAGCAAGGTTAACATAAATTTGGTGAAGAAATGAAAGTGTCCATCTATTCATTTGACTTATATTTATTGTCTTCAAAGTATCAGGTGTTTGACATGTAGAGAATATTTTAATGAATGAAATTTGAGATGATTAAATTAAAGAACTAATTACTCATTGCAATTGATTTATTTTTCCCCATTTTCTGTTTATATACACTGACATACAACATTCATACAAAAACAATAAAAGAAAAATAGATATAGACATATCACACTCATCATTTTTCCCTCATTCAGGTGGTGTCTTTGTTTTATTTTGAGGAGGACATATTCATAGATTGGCTTTTTGATACTTTCATAACAGATAAATACAATATTTTTGGTTATTCCGCAATGTACAAATTTACTAGGTCAGCTACACTTATTGTTTCCTGATTTTAATTAGATTTATTTCCTGCTTGTAGTCTTTTCACAAAGGAAAGTAAAATTCTGATAACTGTGATGTTTCATTATTTCTAGTTTAAATTTCATATGCACTCCCTTTAATTCTAGGCAGTTTGCATATTTTGTATTTTATTTCCAGGTACTAACAAACAGCTATGCTAGTATTATAGAAACACGTGCAGCTCACCTGTTAGCTCAGTATAAGAGATGTTGTCCAGTTCAGAGGAGATCCTTTTTTAAAAATTAATTCTGATAAAATATCACTAAATACATTCAACATTTTTTTCTTGTAAATCTCTGTTGCATTATGACAAGTCATGCTTACTAACTTTTCACATTACACAGTGCATTGAACTGCACTCCAAGTGTTTGCTGAATACTGAAAAAGATCCATCACTGTAAGCAAGTGGTGATAGTCTATTTTCTGGGAACACTGAAACAATTTGATACTTAGAATTCATGTTGCAATGAATTTGAATTGTTGATTTAGCATTTCTAGCTTTTCTAGTCTTGGTTGTTGTCCACACATTCACCCTTCCACTTCTTGAATTATAGAAGTAAATATATCTATTTCCCTCTATAAGAAAAATATTATCCCCACCTATTCCTTAGCTAGGTACATGGCTTTTCAAATCTGCAGATGTAGTTCTATATCTATAATATTTTGGCTTTCTTAATTTGTTATTGTTTATAAGTATTATATTGTTCTGCCAGTATCAACATTAAGATTTTTTGTTCCCGTCCGTACATTTTATTTTCCATCTTTTTTTAATCTTTGAAATTATGGGTCATATGGAGTTATCACCAAATAGTATCATCCTCAAATAAATGACTGGTATCTACTTATCACAATTAAGCTTTTCCTTTTACGTGAGAAAAAATTCTATTAAGGAGATACTTTCATATCTGGCAGAGTCAAGTCTTAGTACATTTATTCATGCTCATAAGTGTTTTTTTTTTTCTTTTTTTTTCTTAAACACCAGCTTTTTACCAAAATCTGTTATTTTAGGTGTCAGTGTGTTAATTTATTATTGTTGGTGCTGTTATTTGATTAATTGTTCGTATAGCTATCTGTTTATTTACTCAATGAGATTAATGTATTTTGACAAATATAACAATACATTTATAAAGAAACTTTATGTGAGATAATTTTAGACTTACAGAGACTTGTAAAAATAGTAGTAAGAGTTTCCACATACCTTTCACCCAACTCCCTTTTTGTTAGCATCTTACATATCCATAGAAAAAATACCAAAATTAAGAAATTACCCTTGGTATAATACTATGAACTACATTAGAGTACTTATTCATATTTTACCAGTTTTCATCCATTAAGATGATTTTCTGTGGTAAAATACAATCCAGAATCACACATTGCATTTATTAGTCGCCCTTAGTTTTAACAGCCTTCAGTCTTATCTTACAAAACCTTGAAACTTAAAATATATCGGCCAGTTATTTTATAGAATGTCTTCTAATTTGGATTAATTTGATTATTTTCTCATTAAATTGAGGTTATACATCTAAGAAGTGTACAATGGAGATTGTGTTGTTTTCATTGCCTCATAACAGGGAATATGTTATGTCTGTGTGTTACTGGTTATATTAACCTTGATCAATTGTTTAAGATGGCATCTGCCAGGATGTAAACTTACTGTTTTTCCCTTGAAACTTATTTAATGTTTTTGGGAGATATTTTGAAACTATGCAAATATTCTGTTTCTACTCAAATATTTACCCTCTAAATTTATCATCCATCAGTGGATCTTGCCTGCAGCATTTATTTCTGGGTTATTCTAAAGGTGGTTTCTAGTTTCCTCTACATCTATGAGCCACAATTATTTCTGTGAGAGATTTGTCACTTCTCTATGTATCTATTTGTTCATTTTTCTGTTTATACAGGTAGGGTTTCCCATTTGGGGCTCATTCAGGTTAGCTCTTATGGTATATTTAATATTTTCTTTAGCATTCTCTTGCTACGTGACACCACAAAACTCTCCAGGATCATCTTGTATATTTCTGCCATAGCCCTGGAATCAACCAGATCCCCCTAAAATCTGTATCCTTTTATTGGAGAATGGGTTTTAGCAACCAACGTATGAGCACTAGGTTTGAACTTGACTGCTGACCTGTCACTAGCTTTCAGTCTAGTCCCTCTCAGAAAATAGGTTTAGGAAATATTTCTATGCATATTAACTCATGCATACACATCTGAATTTATGTTCCTTGGTCTGTATGTCTTCCTTCCTTCCTTCCTTCCTCCCTTCCTTCCTTCCTTCCTTCCTTCCTATGATTGATCATGCACACCCACACAAAAATAAGATTCTGTCATGTTGATATTCTAACTCCAATCCAGTACCACCACAGAGTTTATTTTAGCATCTTCTTATTTCCTGATTTCCTACTCTTTTTTTAGCAGTTGCTTTCATTTGCTAACATATATTAATTTTTCCCCAAGACCAGAATATAAATAGTTTCAGAATTGCTAATGCATACATTTGTAAGGAAAAAATAAATTGCCAAATGAAGGAAAATGTATTTGTAAAATTCTTTTTGTTTTTAGACTTACATTATTTACTTGAAAGCTATTTTCCAAATTTACCCAAGCCAGCTCTGATCTTTTCTATCCCTTTCAGTATGGTTATGTGATTCATTTATAATACAGTTAGATTCATTTGTCACAGTCTACATTTCCTTGCCCCCATCCATCCTAATGGATTTTTTAAAAATTTCCTTTCAGTAAAATTCACATTTTGTGGTAGACACATCTATGGATTTTGAAAAATGGAAATAGTTGTTTATACACAACCACAGTTTCGTACAAAATGTAATGTTACCCACACAATTTCCTCAGAATATTCCTTTATATTAAACCCATCTCCCTGCTCCCCCAAATCCTGACAACAATGAATCTCTTTTTCAGTATCTATAATTTTGCCTTCTCCAATGTGTCATACATGTATAAAGGAATCATACAGTTTTTAGTCTCATGGGTCTAAATCGTTTTCACTTAGAAAAGTGCTGTTAGTATTCATACCTGTTATTCAAACATAACAATTGCAACAATTGTTAGTTTGCTCCTTTTTATTGCTGAGTAATATTCCATTGCTTGGATGTACAGTTTGTATATCCAGTGCTTTGGTGTTCTTTAAACTTCCTGGATTTGTGGTTTAAGTGTGTGTCATTAATTTTAAGAAATTTGTAGCCATTGTTTTTTTCAAATATCTCTTCCACCCCATTTCTCTCTCTCTTTTCTTGAATTCAAATAGCAGATATATTAGACAATGTCAAATAACTTTTGGATCCTCTGTTGTGATATTTTTTCACTCACTGTTCTCTTTGAGTTTCTGTTTGAATAATTTCAATTGATCTATTTTCAAATTGATTGAATCTTTCTTAACTGTGTTTAGGGTACAGATGAACAACACATCAAGAGCATTTCTTATTTCTCTCACTCTGTTTATTATTTCTAGCATTTCAATTTTATTCTTTCTTACAATTTCTATCTCTCTGGTCAAATTGTCCACTTGAGTTTGCATATTGAACATCTTTTCTAATAGAACATTTAACACATATTAATTATAATTTTATGTTCTCTATCAGCTCTGATTTCTTTGTTATAATCAAGTATGGCTCTGCAGATTACCCTGTCTCTTCGGAGTGGTCTTTCCTTGCCTTTTTCATATGCCTTGCAATTTTCTTGAATCCAGAGATCCTGTTCAGGACAGTAGAGATGGGTTTAAAAGCTTTTATGCTCAACAATGGGCATGGCTTTCCTTCAGACAGGGCTTTATTGTGGGTGTTTGAGATAATCTAAGTAGAAATTGGAAAAGGGCTGAGGGTTGTTGTTACTATGGCTACCATCACTATGCCCTGGGTGCAATGTCTGTTCTTAAAAAAAAAAAAAAAAAATTATATGTATATATATATATATATATATATATATATATATATCCTCATGTGTCAAACATTCTTACTCGTAAAAATGACAAAAAAAATACAATTGCTTTTTAACGTCAAGAACATAGTTAATAACTCAAGAATTATTTTCTTTCTCCTTAGGTAAAGCTAATCCTAAGTCTGAGGAAACCTATTACTTTAAATAAGAAAGCACAAACTTACACCATTTGTTGTAATGGTGGGTATTCAGTTATGTGCTTATTTCAAATACATTAAAAAGTTTTCATAAAATAGACTTGAAAAAACAAGAACAATTAGAAAAACAAGAACAGTTAGAAAATAAATAAAATTGAGCATATGTATTATATGTATTAACTCAAATTGTGAGTAAATCTCAATTCCATAATCTGTATAAATATTTTTACCATGCTTAAATTGAACATAAAGTAACTCAAATAGCATTAAATAGGAAACTTCTATGATTATGTAATGTTCTTGATTTAAAATGTATACTTTTATTGTTATTTTCTTACTTGGTATGAAATAATTATTTTTTAAAGTGTATAGGTATAAGGCAGATAAATGTGCAGTGAAATGTCTGAAATGAAAAAAATTCAAGTAACAAATTAATAAAGTAATTTAATACATCATTTAACACAGGCAGAGAGTACATCTCATATAGTTTTAAAACTGATATTAAGTCAACTGTGTTTTAATTGAGTGCAGAATTGGATTGAATTTTCAGAAGAAAAACAAAAGGCATATGTAGAGCATATGATGATGTAGAAATAAATTGACTCCAAACTCTTACCATTACCATATTTAGGTGATTCATAAATGTAGTCTAATTAATTAATAAAAATAACTTAAATTTAGCACTTGATTTAAAATACTAAGATACTAAAAATTCATATTAAACAATTCTAAATTATATTTTTCACCATTCATAGTTATACAAAGGAATAAAAAGTAATTAAAATTGCTCTCTGTCATTTTTATTAGTTGTTTATCAATAAGTTATCATCTATTTACTCTCTAGATTAATTCACCCACTTTAGAAATAGTGAAATAAAATAATTCTATTTTAAATCTTTGTAACAGTATGATATGGCAAATATCTATGTTTGATCCTTTTGTGGCTAATACTTCCATAAATATAATCTGTTTTATCCAACATATTGGTTTAGAACTAGAGAGTTTCTATCCAAGTTTTATCAGAATATAAACATTTGAAAAATATGTGTTTGAGAAAAATAAAAAGTGGAATAATTTGAAATTGACAAAAATATATTTGCCTGGAAATATGGCTCCAGACTTTGCCAAGTAGAACGTAATTTCCAGTTTTAGGATTAACATACAGAAATGAAATGAGGAAGAACATTTATAGAAATATTTATCAGTGAACTATATACACATAATATAATTTGCATAAAATCTTTAAATAAGCTATAATTTAAGCAAAACTAAAATAATTAAAGTTATTTTTTATTTTTTTATTCTAGTTCAGCAACTAAAACTTCATATCATGACAACTGATTTGTCTTTATGTTCTTTATTAAGTAAATTCTTGTACGGTGTAGCATATGCTGTTTACTTGACATAATAATTCACTTGTATATTTCAATTCCCTTAAGTTCCATCAGCTTTGACACTTAGATCACACTCTCACGGCACAAAAAGTAATTTTAATTGTATTTTCCGTAACTCTTTTTAATATCTTACAAGTTTTCATTCCTCCCGGGTGACAGAGGCCAAATTTCTGTTGATTCAAATATGCCCCATCTTTTCCTAGAGCTTTATCATATTTTCAGGAAATATATACCCAAGACGACACAATTTGGGCTTTGAAGTCATCTCTCCTTGTAGTTGTCACTGAAAAGTGACACCCTGCTTTGGGTTATTCATTGTGTGAATGTTTCATTTGTTAATGA
Source organism: Rhinolophus sinicus (assembly GCF_057876585.1). Lineage (NCBI taxonomy): Eukaryota > Metazoa > Chordata > Mammalia > Chiroptera > Rhinolophidae > Rhinolophus > Rhinolophus sinicus. Next base: position 155,696,395 of record NC_142516.1, read on the forward strand.
ATTTTGTGGGTTAAGTCATTTGTTATTGTATGTTTATTGTCCTTCCCTTCTGGAGAATCTGTCTTTTCTTTCCTGCTACACTGTGGGCATGAGAACTTTCCTTCTGCTGCTGTATTCATGGAAGTATGGAAATCATTGCTAAGTTACCTTCCTAGACTCACTGTGCATCCAGTTATTTTCTCAGTTTTTGCTGAGGGTTGGCTCCTGTGATCAGGATTTATTGCCCCTAATCTTGGAACGTAAAAACTTTTGTTACCTCCCCTATTTTATTTCTCCCTCCTAGCAATGGGAATATTGTCCTAATATAAGAGATGTGCATCAGAGTGATTATTTATTTTTCCATGATCATTGTTTTATTTACTTTTGTTTTTTCTCAAAGATTTCATTAATACTTGAAGTTTATACAAAGCTATATTTTTCCATAAGAACCTAAATTTTTGAAAACCAAAGACATATATGATGAGTTGTTTATTTTCTAGCCTGTAGATTAGGTCATCATTGGAAGTGATACCAACTGGGAAAATATTATTACTGATGTTGATTGTGCTGTTTGTTTTTGTTAATGCTATGGCTGCTGGTCCTTGTTTATCTTAACATACATTCCCAGTAAAGAGAACAATTAATTCATGAAGTTAAATGTTAGAAGAGCCCTAATTACCACATAGAATTTCAAAGAAGTTTATAAAATTTTCCCATGTATTTAGAAAACCAAGAGGGAGACCGTTTTTGAAGGCCTTTGCTGTCTGCTTGCTTTGGTGTAGATATGAAAAGATGGCTCTGTAGAATGTTGGCTGGTTCTGCCAGTGTCTGAGTGTTGTGTGTGCTCAGTGGCCACAGTGACGTTGGCTTTCATTGAGTCTCCAATTCCACACCAGTACACTTTTCCAAGGGCAAAGCCTGGACCTTGGCATCATATAGAATTTTCCATCTCTGAAATTTCACACTTTTTAATCACAATTGATTCCTGATTTATTTTCGTGCAGTGACTATTCTCCGAAGTCCATAGTCCTAGCTTAGGATTCCCCCAAGAGAAGACCCTGAGTAAAGGACTTGTATGCACATTGCCATTGTGGAAAATAGTCTCAGGAAACAGAAGTGAGGGACTGCGAGTGAATGAGGGAATTAGGAAAAGTTAATATTAGGTGTGTTAATGAGCACATTATCAGGGTGACTGGAAAATTGGGGATAAGTTCTGAGACTATTCAAGGATGATGGAGACTGTTCCTCAGAAGTGTGCACTTAAATACTGAACCAGAAGAAATATTTATCTATTGGCTTCTGTTCCCATTGAGTGATGATTAGCAATAGTATTTACACATTTAAGTTGTACATATCTTTTTTTTTTTTTTAATTTTATTTTATTAAATTTATTGGGGTGACAATTGTTAGTAAGATTACATAGATTTCAGGTGTACAATTCTGTATTACATCATCTATAAATCCCATTGTGTGTTCATAAGTTGTACATATCTGTGTGGAGTCCACTTCTTATCCAGAGTCCACTTCACTAGAGAAAGCCCAGGGCAGAGAGCAAAACTATTCTGTTTTCATTGAGGAGAAAATATTTTAGATCAATTTGATTTGAAGTCTTTTGAAATTGTCTGCAAATGCCATGGGAGGACCAAAAGGGAAACAAGGAGAGACGATGGTGCAACTAAAGCTCTAACAAAGCGATACCACTCTTCTGAAGGCTACAGGGTATTGGTAAAAAGATTTTAGTAAAGGAACAAACAGGATCTCAGATTTATCATTGGTTTAAAAAAAAAAAAAAAAAAAAAGGAATGCCCACCTTGTAGAAGATGGACTAGAGAAGAAAAAGGAGTACAAGTGGGTTCAGGAAGATGAGTTTGGATTGTATGAACATGAATTACTTTGGAAATATAAGCTAATATCAATTTTAGTACTTAATATTCTCATATATTTACAAGTAGGATGTAAAAGTTTTAGTATTTAATATTCTCATATATTGACAAGTGGGGTATAAAAGTTTTAAAAATTAGGATCTTTTACAGAATTTCTAGAGTATAGATTGCTCATATTTCTATCAAATAGGATATATAGATAAAGTGTTTTCCTACATTTCTTTGCTCTGCTAAACATACAGTCCTAGAAGTATCGTTTAATTAGTCCATTGACATGCTCTAAAATTTGTCAGTTCCCAAACTGGAGTTCAGTTAGACTTAAGCTGAAAAATGGATACATATTCCAAACATTATAATTATTATTTTTTTTTTCTTGGAATGGTCCAAGTTTCTGGTACTGTGTGTAATGAAGGGAGATGGAGGATGAGAAGATTAAAAATATGTCAACTCGTGGCTAGTGATATATAAAATAAAATTTTCTTTGCAGTAAAAAGCGAAACAAAACAAAAAACGTCAGTTATAGGCAAACAAAAATAGTCCCAGAGTCATAGAATTAGCCTTTAAATACACCATCACCAAGACCTGGGAACATACTTTTTCCTTGCTATCTCTTACAGCATATCCTGTGACTTCTTTAACTTCCTTAATCTGAAGTTGTTGGGAATGGCCTATAGGGAAGTCTGATTGAAAATTAACAGAAATAAAAGATGGAAAAGAGCACCAATGTTGAAAACTTGTTTCAACATCATCAGTTAAAGTCTTATAAAACCTTAAGTTCTTATCTCACCTTCTACTATAATCAAAAGCAAACATTTTATATTTAATCCCAATTTTCCATAAGAAAATATTTCAAATAAATTATCTCTTGTAAGACTATTTCTTTTTTATTATAATTAGAAACAGAATTATTGTACAGTATTTTAAATTATATTCAGAAAGCATTTAGTCACTTATTTCTTACCTCTAAAAACAATTTGTGAATGATTCCCCCAAACATACACTGAACACTATATTTTCACATTTTCTGATGAAAAATGTGTGAAATGTGAAAGATTGTTTTGATTGAACCTAGAAGTGATCACATCACCTTAATCTCATTGCCCCTTTCTCCTCAGTGAGGAAAAAAAAAATTGTGAGAGGCTTGCTTGAATCTGGCTATTCCCTGCTTACTCAGCCATCAACATGCCCTTAGGCGGAGTCAAAGGAGAGCTCCCTCCGTTGGAGAATATCACCTCTCCCTCATGGTGGTTTCAATAGAGCCTGTGTCCAAATATTAACACCACAGTACTGCAAGCTTTCTCTCCATCATCTATAAGGGACAAAGAGGTTCCACATTTTGGACAATACATACATAGTTCCCAGGTATCCTCAATTCCATTTACAAGGACCAAGTGGAACCCTTGAAACCCATCTTCCTCACAGCCTCTTCACCCTTATCTACGTTTTATCACCAGGATTGATTTCATCATGCCTTATCTCTCTCTATATAAAGCATCTCTCAGTGTTATATGTCTTAGGTCTCAATTACACAGGAAGCCTCAGAGCCTTGAGTCAGCCCTTATCTCCTGTTGTTTAATCCTTAACCAGGCTATTCACAAATCCTAATTCTGCTACCATTTCTCATTTTTTTTCCAACTCCTGAATTCTTCTACCTGGGCCCTACGAATTTTAGTTCATCAGCAGCAAAATCTTTATCATTAGCCTCTTATCTAACGTTTCTTATATTGCTGGCTCTAATAAAATCCAGACTTGCTTAGGTACTCTGCTTCTCATTCAGCCCTCTATACTTTCCCCCCTACTGACATTACACAATGTACTTAGGAATGGAAATGGAATGGTGACCAAGAGAGCCTTAAAGTTCTCCTAAGCTTAACTAAACTTTAGACAGGCTTTTTAACGTTGTTTCTGACTCCTGGCCACTGGCCTTCCTTTTCTTAGAGCATTTACTTTAGAAAACTTGCAATTTTGAATTCTCCCTATGCCCGTTCAGTTGTAAAAGGCAGCCTCTGTGATTCCCACTGCTACTCTCATGGGTTTCTCTCCTACCAGCCAGGCCCTGAGTTTTAACGTTCACATCATTAACTTATATTATCAACTGGCTTCCTTGTTGCAATCATTCACAGATCTCTGGTACATCTAATTTCTTAATGACAGGGAGCAAGTGTCTCACTGTCACTTCTGGGTTTTACTTCTTAGTAATTTAAATACATGTAGATGAAGCAACCAACTCATAGGGCTCTCAGTGCTTTGAACTTTTTCATTTTGATGATCTTGTTCATTGTAACTCGGGTTCATTTCCATTTAGACTTTGCCATTACCAAGAAATTCAGCCCCTTCATACTATCAACTTACTCTTCCACTCTCTAACCACTATCTCCTATCTTTTTCTCCCTCATTCTCTTTATTATTATAAAGGCAACAGTCTTTCAATATTACCACATTTTCAGTCTTTATTCTCTTACTGTATGGCCAATCCTTATATCCATTCTCTTATATACAACCCAAAATAACATGCTCTTCTGTTATGTTTTCATTAGGCAAAATCCTAATGCAAACTAAGTCAACTCATTACCTGTTTTGTGACCAATGAACTGGACCTGAATGTGGCTGGAGAAAAACACACAACTGTACTAGGTGCTCTCACTTTCAATTTATAATGACAAATTTATAATGATAAACCCACTGCTACTGAGCAATCATACTGTATTTCCTTAGTTGATTGATTTTTTTTTCCTTCCCTAGAAACTTGACCACACTTTCTATTTTTTTCTTCATATTTCCAAGCTCTTGCTTCCCATCTGTGTTTCCAGCTGATGACATTATATTGTACTTCTCTTAGAAAATTCAAACAACCACAAACCAAATGTGTGTAGATTCCCCCTACCATATTTAATAAGTTATCAGAATCTGTACATATAAACTCTGCTCCCTCCTGGTCCTATAGATGAACTTCCATATTTCAGAAAATCTAAAATACTATCAAATGTATAAGATGTTATTTTATGCCACTTTAGGGAAAAAAGTGTCAATTATACTGTGACTCACTGTATGGTACAATGAATCTAAACATGAGGTGTTAAAATGTGAAACAAATGCATCTTATAATGAATGAAATTGGGGAAATCTGTTCCTACGTAAAGGTCATTTACCCACCTGCAATGTCTTGTCTTCTCTGCTTTACAAACTACTACTTACTTTCTCATATATTACCATTTTTTCCTCTATAATCCATCATTACCATAAATATATAAAGATACCACCACTACCACCCAAGCCTGAAAGTTAAATAAAAATCTATGCTTATTTACAATGCCTCTCCTGTAATTCTGTCTTAAGATCTCTGCAGTCAGGCTTTTGCCCCAATAATCCACCAAAAGTGCTTTTGTGATGTTAATTTTTTTTACTTCCTTATGACTCAATCTGATAGTTAATTCTGTCATCATTTTACACGATATATCAGAAGTATGGGACTAGGTTACTCACTCCCTAATCCTTCCTTCGCTTGGCTTTCAGAACATCATTTTTGATTTTGGTTTTGCCTCACTGGTTGCTTCTCTTCTGATTCCCTTGCTTGTTTCTCCTCTTCAACCTTAACTCTTAGCATTAGAGTATTCTAAGACTCACCCATATATTGACTCTTTTTGCATATGGTTCTGTGTGCTTTAACAATTACACAGGGTCATGTAAATATAACCACAGTCAGGATACAGGACAGGTCCGTTACTCTCAAAAGTTTTCCTTGTTCCCCTCATTTGTAGTCACACTCTCTCCTCATTCCTAACTCCTGGCAATCATTGACTTAGTCCCTGTACATCAAGTTTTCCTTTTCCATAATGTCCTTAAAAAGCGATAATAGAACATTTGACCTTTTGTATCTGGCTTCTTAGCATGAAGCATTTCAGATTTATCCATGGTATTGTGTGGTGTATCAATGGTTTGTTCATTTTCATTGCTAACTAATAATCCATTGTATAGATAAATCAAACTATTCAACTTTTGAAAGATACTCTAATTTTTTTCCAGTTTTCAGCTTATTGGGGATGATCCTGTTATGAACATTGACAGTTTCGTTTGTAAGCACACGTTTTCATTTCTTTAGGATAAATGGCCAGGAGCAAAAGTGTTGGGTTTTAGAGCAGAGATCATTTTAACTAAGAAACTGCCAAATTATTTTCCAAAGTAGTCCTGTCATTTTACCAGGAATATTAGAGATCTAGCTGCTCTGAAATTTCATCAGCACCTGATACTCATCTCTAAGTTCCATTGTACATGTTGTTGCCTGAACAGTTATCATAAAAGAAATATCTTCTGAAATCACTTAACCATGTGAACATTTCAATAAATCCCAAATCAGTATTCTAATGATTATAATCTTAAATGGCCTCTTAGCTATGGCATAAATCTATATCTATATCCATATCTATATCTATATCTATATCTATATCTATATCTATATCTATATCTATATATTTTTTTTTTGCTATTTCTTGCTTTAACACATTCTTTCTTGAAAAAAAATTGATTAAAATTTATTTGTTACCTAAACATGGCTTTTATTTTTATTTGCCATCAATCCCATATTTGATGCTGAAATCCTTGAAGCAATTTCTTAAATGTTATAGCCCCTGAGGAGAATCTTTTCACTACCATAAACAGAATTTCTGCTTAATCCTCATTTTAGTACATTTTTTCGTTTGTCAATTTCTTAAATATGGCTCTCTGTGGGAGCCATACTTTCCACCAACAAGGGGAACAAAAAGATTGTAATGGAAATTAAGTTATATTTATGCATCAATACTTTTTGATCCATATTTCCAATTAAAAAATAATTTGTCAATATACTCATAATCCAAAGAAGTGTAATTTCACCCATTCTTCTATTACATTTTTGTCAAACTATAGCTATTATCTCCAGGCCCAGATTAACATAAACATTTGCAGAATCTGGAAGTCTTCACTGTATTATTAGGATTCTAATTACCTGTAAGACCCTTCATAACAGTATTTTATTGTTGATAATTTTCTGTATTTCAGTGAAGTTCAGAGAAAATCAAGTTTCTGTATAATGGAAGGAGTTTATTTGGTCTCTTATTCCTCGGTCTTCTTATTTTTAATAAGTAGTTAGTAGTAATGCATAACTCAGTGCATTGTGATAGGAATTAAATATGAAATTTGATATCAAGCAGTAAGATATTACCCTACACATTGTAACCTTTATATATTCCTTAGCTATATTTAACATTATCCACAATTTTTGTTAATAGTAGCAAGTCCACACTAAGGTCATGTCAGCCTTTGTTCAGGAGTGGGTAAGTGAATGTATCTACATAGTGTTAACAAAATTTTCTTTGTATTAATCAACTTTTTAAAAATCACTCAGCACTTTTTTATATTCTCCACTTGCCTATACTTGATTCACTTCTAACTTATGTACTAACTGCATTTATAGGATCTCTTTAAATATAGTATAAATTCACACATTAAACTATAGAGTTTCCATGCATTGCACTTATAGCATCTCAGATATTTGTAAGACTAAAAAGATTAATGCAAGTTTTGAAAATACAAAAGATTCAGATTCTATCACTGAAATGTCTTGCATTTGAGAAGTTCCTGCCAATGCCTATGCCTGACTTTTGCTCTGTTTCTTTAGTAGAGATTTAGAAGTATGAGATTGTTATGACTTTTGAGATGTAAAGAACAACTACTAAGCTGTTCATTATCTGAAAATATTTTCACAATATAAAAGCAAAATGCATAGAATTTAACTTAGTTTGTAGTATTCCAGTCTACTTATATGTGAGCTATATTTTCATTTAGCCTTGACACATTAGCCCTAGCTGTGTTCAGGAGAACATAATTTATTTCTAAGGAGGAAAAAGTAAACCATATTTATTATCTTTAATGTTACAGTTATTTTTAAGAATATAAATTGTGACTTCTACTTCACTAGTAAGTGATAAAAACCATTTGTCAAAGAGGATAAATAGATTGAAAGATAATGCAACAGATAAGCTTTCACAAGCCTTGTCACAGTATCATCATTGGGTCATTGAAATTGTTTACTAATGCAATAGGAATACTCCTAATGAATTTTAATCAAAGATATATTAAATTATTCAAGTTTATATTTTATGAAATACATTATTGAAGATTTATGGTGTTTTTTTGGTGTGGTTTTTTTTTTAACTTTAACAAGGATTGGCAATATTCTTCTTCCAGAAAAAAAATGTTTTTCTAAATTTTCTTTTATATATGTATATATATATATATTCATATGCATATATATGTATATATCTGTAAACTTTGTTTTGAAATACACTCAAGATTGTTTGACAATGCAATAAATTAACTCTTTCTCATTGTTGCTCTCTCTCTCTCTTTTTTCTTTGTCTTTCTTCTAGAAAAAGAGGAGCTTAATTATAAAATATTGACATTTACCAAAATACTTAGGGGATCACAAAAATAATAGATGAGCATTTGTGGATATGACTTATTAATCGGATGAGTATTAATTTATGAAACAACACCTGACAAATCAAACAGATGTCTGAGTTTTGGTATTTTACGCTATACCAAATATGTGTGGAATGGAGATTACCTGTGCTCTAAGGTAAAAAATATATTTCAAGGTTGAAAAAGATTTGTAAGTTAACATAGATATATTTTGATGAAATGCTTTGTGAGGAATAAATCCCAGAAATGTCAAGAATGCTGCTGAATAGCATGCCATAGCTATTGTATGTAAGCCGTAGTACAACATAAAGCATGAAATAGAAGATTGAATAAACAGGAAATGTTTTTGTTGTCATAAGACATTTTGTTTATGAAACAATGAGTTCCAAAGACCAATGTAAAAGATGTAGGCAGCATGAATCTTCTTTATGATACATTTTGTGGGGCAACCTATGAAATTCGTTTTCCCTATTATACAAGGTAAAATTTCTTTTAAGACTTTAAGACGAAATATCTTTTGTTCTCTTTTTTCAAACAATACTACATAGGAATAAACTTATGTGAAGTTATAAAAGGGAATGGGTATCTATCGATGTCTAGTGTGAACCAAGTACTTTGAAAAACAATTTTTATTTTCCCTTAAAACCAGTTCTCCTTCTATTGTTTTCTATCTCAGGAATGGAAAAACCACCCATTATGGCGTGGATGTCACAACGCATCACACTTTGTTCTCCCTCATCCTGCATACCTCCTAATCAAATCCTCTACTCAAACATGTTGACTATATTTTTTCTTGAATCAATCTACTCTTCTGTGTCCCTTTGAAAATAATCTTGGTTTAAATTTCTATCATACCTTGCTTTGAATGTTTCAATAATGATGTAACTGGTCTGCTTTGTTCATGATATAGTCTTGGTGCTTTTTTTGCTTTCATTGTTTGTTTGTTTTGGGGGAAAACTAATCAAATGATGTCATACCTGCTGTATAACTGCTCTTAAAATAAAGGCTTATGTTGTAAAGCCCCAGACCTTCTAGATCACAACTGCTTCTCTGGTCTTATCTAGCACAAATCCCTTCTTTGTTTATTTCAGTTTTCACTCAAACTATTTGGATATAAAAATTTAACCAAGAGAATAATGTTTTCATCTAGCATTAAAACAATGATGTAAAATTAACTTTCATTAGCTTGCTCAATAAAATCACATGCTGTGTACTAATTATATTTCAAGATTCCAGAAAAAATTTTGTATGTATATTTGAAGATAATAATATCATTTAACTTCTAGAAATATTGTGCAAGTTAAATGAGGTAATGTAAGTAAAGTGCCTAGAAGAGTACTTGGCATAGAGGGAATGCTCATTAAATGTTCATTATTACAGAAGTTACATTGTGGTTTTCTATATCATTGGCTCTGGAGACAAAGCATGTGTACAATCCCTGCTCTGACCTAGTATATCCGTGGCCATGAAAGTTGCTTCCATTCCTCATGCCTCGGTGCTTTCTAATGCAAACTAAGGATAATTGTTCCCGTATCATAGAACGACTGTGAAGATGGGATGTGTTAATAAATTGGGAGTTATATAGCTATGTCTTACATGTTGGAAGCATTATATAAACATTTTCTAGTGTTTTTTACATTATTATATATGTGTAATATAAATTCATACTGCTGTTTTCTAATCAACATTGTAAAAAAATATTCTACCAGAAGTCAAAAGGACAATTTAGATTTTAATGGGTATAATGTATATGGACAGACAAAGATGATTCTGCATAGACCATTCTTACTTCACTGTGGTTAGTGTGACCAAGAAGATGTGTCTTTCTATCCACTGAGGGTTATAGAATTTCTAAGAGAGCACAGCTTCCAGCATTTCTCATCCATCACAAAGTCTGTGTTACAAAGTCTTAAGTCCAGGTAAGAGTGGGCAAGAGGAAGAGGTCAAGGATTATCTTCATCAGCCTATCCATGACCCAGAAGATGGAGGCTCTATACCCAAGATAGCGGACCAAAAACAATCTGGTCTCAGTTGTCTCTACCTCAGCTTGCTTATAGGATGGAGGTTACATGTCAGAAGAGGTAAACCAAGAAGGATACAATCCCCACCTATAACCCCATTTATAAACTGGCTTCACTCCAGGAGAAATTGGCCACTGCCCAATTGTAAGCTCTAGAGTAGTGGCTTAGAGATTTTACCCATGGGGAAAGTGAGGTCATAAGAACAGAGATCCCAGCAGCAAAAACTACCTCTGTGAAGGCATCAAATTTAATTAAATTAATGTAGAGTAATTTGTGCCCCCAAGGGATTGTCAAAAATCATAGAGCCATCAGATAGTAATTTTTGGAAGCTAACAAATGAGTGTCATACCATCACTAGCAGAAAACTTAATAGAGAGATCAGGGAAAGAGACAATTAAAAGGAGCACTGCTAAAACCATTCTAATCTCAAGGTGACAATATACATGTCCAAGGTTGCACTCTCTGAGCAGTGAACCTGGTAACTGGACACTGTTAAAAATACACTTCACTAAAATAATACAACTAAGTCACTAAACAAACACACAACAACAATAACAAATCTTAGAGAGGAGACCAATATCCAATTTGATATATTATCTAAAGTATCCAGTTTAACAAAAACAAAAATGAGGCATGCAGGGAATTGTGACCCATACACAGGAAAACGAAGACAATAGAAACTGCCTTTAAGAGGGTCCAGATATCAGACAGTTGGCAGAGATCTCAAAGCAGCTATTATAAGAATGTTCAAAGACATAAAAGAACCCACACTTGGAAGTAAACAAAGATGTGATGATGTCTATCAAATGGAGAATATTGATAAAGATGTTTATAAAGAAATTATAAAAAAGAACAACTGGAAATTTTGCAGTTGAAATTTATAATAACTGAAGTTTAAGATTCACTATAAGAACTCAGCAGTAGATTTGAGTTGACAGAAGAAATAATCAGTTATCTTGAAGACTGTTTTTTTTAGAGATTACATAATCTGAAAACCAGGGAGAATAAAATAGTGAAAACCAGAACAGAGACTCATAGAAATGTGGAATAATGTTAAGTAGGCCGATATATGCATAATGTGAATATCTGTTGTAATGGAGAGAAGAATAATAAAAAGAACAAAAAAAATCTGAATAAGTAAAGACAGAGAATCTCTTGAATTTGTTGAAAAACATTAATACACACATTGAGAAGCTAACTTAATTCCAAGTCGCATGCATGCAAAGAGATCCACACCAGACATATAAACTTTGAAAGACAAGGTGGAATTAAAATCCCAAAAGCAGCAAGAGTAAAACAACTCAAATACAAGGAACCCCAATAAAATTAATAGCTGACTGTTAATACCTACTGGAGGCCAATAGACAGTGGGATGACATATTCAAAGTGATGAAAGAAAATAACTGTCCACCAAGAATCTTATATTCAGCAAAACATCTTTCAAAATTAAAATGCAATAAGAAAATTCATAGAGAAAACAATTGAGAGAATTTGATAACAGAACTTATTTGCAAAAAATACTAAAGACAATTTGTAAGGATAAAACCAAGTGACCTCATTCAGTGATTCAAATACACACACACACACACACACACACACACACACACACACCCCTAGTGGATGTAATTGTGCTTTTATAAATGATAGTATGAAAATGTATATTCTCCTTCTCTTTAGTGATTTAAAAGCAGTTGTATAGACCCAAGAAATTAACCACTGTGTACATGGTCAAATAATTTTTGACAAGAGTGCCAATACCACACAATGTGGAAAGGACAGTCTCTTCAATAAATGGGGTTCAGAAAATTGGATATCAATGTGCAAAAGAATGAAGTCGGACCCTTACCTTACACAATTAAAAAAAAAAAAAAAAATGAACTTAAAGTAGATTAATGACCTAAATGTAAGACCTAAAACTACAGAAGTTCTAGAAGAAAACATAACGAATGCTTCATGACATTCAATTTGACAATGATTTCTTGGATATGACATGCAAAGCATAGACAATAAAAGCAAAAATAGACAAATGAGACTACACTAAATTTTAAAACATCTGTGCATCAGAGGATGCATTCAACAGAATGAAAAAGCAGCAAAGCAACGCACAGAATGGAATAAAATATTTGTAATTTATATATCTAATAAAGGGCTGATATCCAGAATATATAAATAACTCCTGCAACTCGACAGCAACAAACAAAAAATCCCATTTTGAAAAAGTCAAAGGATATAATAGATGTATCTTCAGAGAAGATGTACAAATAACTAACAAGCATATGAATACGTGCTCAACACCACTAATCATTAGAGAGTGCAAATCAAAACCAGGATGAGATAACACCTCATACACATCAGGATGGCCTCTATCAAAGAAAACAAAATAAAAAAGATAATAACAAGTGTTGACAAGGATGTGGAGATATTGGAATCCTTCTGCTCTTTTGATGGGAATGTAGAATGGGCAGCTGTTACAGAAATGGTAAGGGATTTCTTCCAAAAATTAAAAATACAAAAACAAAAACAAAAAAAAAAACACAAAAAAACCCCCAAAAACAACAACACAGTAATCTCACTTCTGGGTGTATAGTCACAGTAATTGAAAACAGGAGTTTGCAGAGTATTAGTAAGTTCATTGAGCTCAACCTCTAAAATACATCTGCGGCAAAACCATTTCTCATCACCTTCACTCCTACCACCAAGGTTATTTAACCATGATTTGTGGCATCTACCCCAGCCTCCACCCCATACAATAGTCTGAGGGATTTTTTTTTTTTTTTTTTTTTTGGTATAAAGATGGCTGTAACGACCAAAAATTTCACATCAGTGAGTAGCAGTCTTCCCTTAAATCTAAAATTTCTACTCTTATTTATATATGTGTCACATAAAACTAAAGAAAACAATGCAGACATTTTTAATATTACAAAGAGTTTCTAGTTTAAGATGGAGTCTGATGGTACTTCTTTTTCAAATGCCCTTTGGAAAGACAGAAGGAGGTGATAAGTTCTAAAGATAAACAGTGAACTAATAGCACCATAAAATAAGCATAGGTACCATCAATGGCAAATTCCTGGCAGTTAGAAAGCAAGTGGGGCAAGATGAATAGAGAAAGATGGGAGCAGGAGTCTTCCTGCCCTGGGAGTATATCTGATAAATATAATCTACATATCTATCTATATCTCAAAGGAAGCCAACATACTACAGGAATTTGGGATTAGAATGATACAGTATGGCTATGGCATTCTTGATCTGTTTTATTACTGTGATAAATGTGTGTACTCTTTCTGATACTTACCTTCTATAATCTCTATACCTGAGTTTGCACATTTAAAAAGAAAATCAGTAGAGAAAATTCAATCCCATTATTAACTAGTGTGGCCTTTTGATGGTAAGAGTGCTTATGTGTGAGGGGTGTACTCCCCGGATGAAATTTAATAAAAATTCATACAAAAAGGCAGACTTTTCAAATGAAATGTTATGTACTGAGAGACCACTTAGAGAAGGCAGCATGGCCTGGTGTCTTTGGGAAGCAAAAGGCTCAGGGTTTGATTACCAGCCTCTCTGCTTTCTATCTATGTGACATCGGACCCTGAAACTTGATTACCCACAAAATAGACTATCATGTGGCTATTTTGAAGATAATAAAAATATACCATTTAACTTGTTCTAATGAAAAGACAATTTTCTACTTGAGTAGAGAGTAAATAATCACACAACTTTAGGAATTACTCAAAGACTTTATGTAATAAAGTCTTAAAAATAAAGTTTTTAAGTAAAGACTTTATTAAGCAAACTAAAATAAATATAAAACATCTAAATGCCAACTGAATTCTCAGGTTTACAGGAGAAAGACAAAGAATGAAAATAAATGTTTATAGAAAATAACCATTTTAGTCGGGAAAATCAAGGGACAAAATTTAGTTTTCAAAAAGAATTTCTTTTAGAAAAGTCACAAAAAGTCTTGTTAAAAAAAAAATCACAAGTTATATTATTCAGGTTTATCTATAGTCACTTTGCCATAAATGAAATCTGAATAAACAAAATCAGACTCTAGAATTAAAGCTTCTGTTTTACTTCAAAGAATCACTGGGCATAGTAATAGCTAATGGATATATGCAAAACTAAAACCCTATTTCCTTGGCAAAGGAAAAATCAAATGTTACAAAGATAAAAATTCATGCAAATATAAACAAAATGATTAGCTATTTACAAATTTACTACAGTATTGACAAGGGTATTTGAGAGGATATATACAAACAGGACAATAATTGAAGTTGACTTCCATTAAAATCATCATTTGATATTCTGAAGTTATGGGACTGTCCGCAAAAATTCGAGAAATAGTTCACATGGTGCGCTGTGTAGGCCCTATTGAGCAGGAAAAAAAAAATCTATAAATAATTGTCACTTAAACATTGCATGTGGCAATTAGAGACTGCTTGATGGATGTATCAATCACTTAAGCTCTGAGAAAATGTGACCTGCTGACATACGTGTATATTTGTTTTCAGCAGTAGCAGAAGATGAAGTTTTAATTTTATCTTGTTCTAACTTCTCCCAATCATCCCTGAAGGATAATTGGCCTAGTGATCTCTCACAGATGTTATTTTCTTATCATTCTCTCTTTAATTCTGAATCAAAACACAATTACTATCCTATAACAGAATCCCAGTTAAATAAAAATATGAGAAATGGATGGAGAAATTGGGCTAGCTTTTTTTTTTTTTTTTTTTTTTTTTTTTTAGTACATTGTTTATACATTTGACCTAGTAGTCTGCTATTAAAATATTTGACACATTCTCAAAAATGTCTGCATCGTTTTTAAAGAGATCATTTGTTTTTAGGGAAATAAGTCATTGTGATGTTTCAAAAATATTTTAACAGAATGATGCTTATTGTATGCATTATAAAACAAACAAAACTACCATACAAGACAACCACTTTAAAAATATTATGTTGACATCCTTCTAATCAGTTTTTCTAATCATATTCTCATTTATAGCTATGAGGACAATCAATGTATTTTTTATACTGTTTTAGTTTATTTAACATCAAAACAACTCTAAGATTTTCTTTTTTGTTGAAATTCTTGAATATATGTATTTATGTGTTAGGTCAAAATTTACTTTTTGTTATTTTTAATTCTATTTAGTTTTTCTGTATGCACCAGGATTATAAGCAGAGAGTTGAAAAAGAAGCTTGCAAATCCAATCCATAGTTATTTCTTTGTAACCTCAGCTGTATTCCTGAAGTCCCTGGGTTATTAAAAAGGTATTTATAAATCCTAACTTATTTCTCATTCTTATGAGGGTGAATGAAAACATCTTACAGATGATTGTACTTGAAATGACTCCTCTTTTATAAAATATTCATTTGAAGATTAGGAATATGAACTACTATGAAAATTGCTTAAACTAACTTTGTATCTCATTAATAACCATTCTTATTTTTATGCATTTCTAAATTGTTAAGGGTTCTGTTAGTCACCTCTTCCTCCTGCAGTTCTGAAAATATGCTACAGACACACACATAAGGGAGAACTCTGGTAACAGAAGGTTGAACAGATGGCCATTTAAAATTTTATTTTTCCAGAAAATGAAAGAGCTTTCTTTGCTGCTAACATCTAAAGTTGACTCAAGAAGACATTTACCATGACAGACAAAAAAAAACAATAATAGTCACATATTAGCTATTCAAGAAGTTTTGAGTTTTGTGATACATGTTTTCTCCATTTGCTTGAATCAAAAGAAAAATTAAACCAACTCTATATAAACCTTCAGAATTTGAAGAATATTCAGAATACAAATGCCATTGAATTTGAAAAAAACTTTTTCCTCACGGCACTCACTGAAAGAAAAAAAATACACAAATATAGAAAAACAAAGATACTTAGAAAAGAGAAGACAAAAGATGTAGTCTGAAATTAAGAAATGTTTTTAGTTTGCGTTTTTAGCATGTAGTGATTTATGGAAAATACACATCTGTCCTAAAGAATATATAATTTATATTTGCTATAATTGAGGTTTTATAGTGTTGGGAAAGACAGTCTTATGCATGCATCTTTCGACCCTCATTCAGCTGCATAAAGGCAGGCGTTGGGCTTGGAACACTAAATTTTCTAAGAAATGAAGAGCTCACACAGCCTGTGCTGAGCATATCATGTTGTGTGGGAATATCTTTCCCGGTTTTAGGCTCAGTGAATGCTCTTTGTCTCTGCTTGAAGCGTGTGCATCATAAGGCACTTGGCCAACCTCACTGTTATATCCATCCTTTGGGAAGGGGTCGGGGTCTTTCTACTGCAGAACGAGAGGGGTGTGCATAGATATATTGTCTTGTGTGGGCTGAAAGGACAGGTCCCCCAGACCATGGAAGACTGATACCTATTATAGAAGCTAATCTTGCTCTGTCTCTTCTCTCTGTAAATAAAGCACTGATGGCATTGTGTTTTCCTGGGTGACACCATACCAAAAAATAATGTGCAGAAGTGTTTAGTCATCCCTGGGGATTGGTAACCGGTGTTTGGTAGTTTGCTCAACATACACATTCCATTTTCATTATTTTTCTCTTTTTAAGTCTGTTTATAATTAAGTTGCTTTATTTTTAATTTTTTAATTTTTTAAAATCAAATTGGAATTTAACGTGCACAGATTTCATTCCCAAAGAATGTATGAAGGATTTAATTTCATTTCTTAGAGATTGGTTAGTATTGTTTATGATAAATAAAATATAAAATAAAAACGTGATATTTGGGGTGAGAATGAACTTATAAACAGATTGTATAATAAAGGAGACTGAGTGGAAGCTTGTAACAGAGTGAAAATAAATGATACCCTAGGTCAGACATAATTCAATGTCGGGGTTGAACACTATTATGTGGAACGAAAGAACTGGGTAGTTAAGATCCAGTTGTAATGAAAAAGAACTAATAAAACTGCATCAGACTCTGTATTTGTGCATTGACCAGGTCGAGAGGCAATGTGATATGGTGTTTAATGACCATGGCTTCTTGGTTTGGGTGAAGGTCCAAATGCTGACCCTTATCCTTAATGGTTTTAAGAGTTTCAGTTAGCTTATTAAGTCAACCATGCCTACCTTGTAGGATTTTCTTTGATTTAAAGGAGGAAATACACACTTAAGGCATTTGCCTGCTATCCCTCCCATATAATGAGAGCTCAGTACATGCAAGCAGCTATTACAATGCTAAGTTTTCTCAATAAAATCCTCTAATTTACAAATTGAATAATTTTGTATCCAGAATATAAGCAGGGAGAATAAAGGCTAAGATAGATGAGGGGACTTGAAGATTATTCCTTCCTTGTGTGTTTATTATGCTAGATAAATGGACAATATATCTAATGTAATGGGTAATTTTTTAATAGCTATACTTACTGGAGGTCTACTTTTGTTGTTGCATAAACACAAGCACAGGAGAAACATTTATAGCATGGGTTGAGATTTCTAGCAGTCAGTTTAAAGGCATGTTAAGTTCCCAAGAAAGAGTAGTGAGTATTATCCTTACTACCATGCTGGAAAGTGCCAGATCTGTCTCAGCTCTACACCTTTTCTACTATATATTTCTCCCTAACACTGGAGCAGGAAGACTGCAAACTACATTTCTCAGATTCCATGTCCTATAGTCTGTCAGGAGGAGGTATTTGTGGTAGAAGGAAGGGGAAGAGGCTATGAGAAGCCATTTTCAGAACAAAAAGTACTGTGCTTAAATGGCTGTACAAGAAGCAATGACAGTCGCAGTGGCCAGCAACTGTTGTCATCTTGAGTGTAATAGCAGGTCCAGCAGTTTCTACTCTTAAAGTATATCTTTCCCTTTTTACTTTTCAAGTCGTTCAATTGAGATTCCTCCAATGATAACTGTATAATTGATTCACAGTATTGAATTCCTTTTCTTCAAAATGGCTTCTGTATTTTCTATGAAGACACTACTTAATAGCCATCACATTTACAGATTATAACCATTAGAAATAACAAATATGTAATCCAAGGACTTTGGATAGAATCTGGCATTCAAATAAGATCTTCAGAACTGTTAAAAGAATGAATGAATTCCTGCTATTCATTATCAACTGGTTTATGTAATATCATTGCTGTAAATTGGCACTAATGATTATTTATGGTAATAATAAACTTATGTTGACAGTGTACCAACAATATAAATCAGAATTATATGAATATTTCAGAGAACATTGCAGGTTAAAATTTCCAGTTTGTAATGATAAATAATTCATTTGGCCTTTGCAATAGTTAAAATATAAGAAACCATAATTATTAAATATGAAACTGTATGATTTGAGTAAATTTTATTAGTCATAAGTTATCCAACACAAATATTATTAAAGCTGATTAATGCAAAGTTTGTTAATTAAATGTTTTGTAAAATGTATTCAGATACTTCATGTATTTCAAAATAGCAGTCACATTTTACATTAAATATTCTCATCATAACAATAAGCAAAAAAGGATCTCCATCACCTAGATATGAATAAAATATCCCTCATTTATTTAAATTAATATTGAAATAAATATATTTATATATGCATATGTATATATTTGACATACATATCAGGAAGAGTCTTATTATATCAGTTTTATCTATTTCCATAATTAAAAAAAATTCTAGAGAACATGATTACTAACATATTTAAGAAAGTAGATATTAGATAAGGGAATATTAATGAGTCAGATATGAGTAAATTATAACATTAAAAAGGCATATGTCCATAGTTATGAATCTTGGAGAATCGCATTTCATCTAGAAATACTTGCGAAGTGGGGACCCCATCACGGTCCCCAGTGACCTAGGTTTTAGAATGAAGTACAGGAAATATTTCCTAAAACCATTCCTTTTCCATTATACAATGAGAGGTAGTAAGTCAAAAGAAAGTTATTTAATGTAGAATAACTTAAAGTTAAAAAAATTGGGACGTGCATTTTGAATATCTCATGTTAGGTGAAGGAAGAGATTTTAAATTTACCTGAATACAGGACACATTTATTCACAAAAATCTTAAGGAACTGATATTCTGTGAAAAACATTTAGAGAATTATTACAGAATAAATATAATTTGATTTGGTTAATATTTTATATATCCCTTGGATGCTTTGTAAAATGGTATAGGTAGCCTGTGTGCAAACAGTGCAGCTATATGAGAAGTCCAGGTGAGAGGAGGGGGTTTAATTATGGTCAAGGCAGTGAAGAAAAAGAAGGAGGTTTGCTCAGGTTAGACATTGACAATAGTCTCCATAGGATGTGCTGAAATACTGGATGTGGAAACAGAGACGAACAAGACTCAAAGATGACATCTAGTTGTTAACGTGAACATCATTTAGATGTAATTTAATGAAACAAAGCAATTTAGGAAGGGCACAGTTTGTGGAAGAGAGTTATCAAGGCACCTATAGAAATTTGTAGTTTCCAGATAAACTGTATGTATTTTATTTAGTTGTGTGTGTTTTTCAGGAGGTGTTATAATCATTTTTATTTATTTTTTATATTTTTCATTAGTTTCAGGTGTACAAAACAAAGTAATAGTTAGACATTTACACCCCTCACAAAGTGATAACCCCCCAGTCTACTACCCCTCTGACATCATATATAGCTGTTACAACACTATTGACTATATTCCCTATGCTGTACTTTACATCCCATGACTATGGCATGTATAAAATTATAGTTGATGTTCAATATTATTCTATTTCAGCTTCATGTGTATAGTTCAGTGGTCAAGCATCTACACAGTCTATGAAATGTTTCCCCTGATAATTCTGGTACCTATCTGGCACCCTATATAATCTTTATAACATTTCTTATTATAGTCCCCATACTGTATTTCGTATCCCTGTAACTATACTGTGACTACCAATTTTCACTTTCTAATCCCTTCACCTTCTCTCTATCCCCACCCCTTCAAAATATGGATATTTTTCATTTTCTTTCTAATACAAATTATGAAATTAATAATATTTAAATTGGAAATACTTTTATTTTCTAAAGCCTGTGGGTAGACAAGTTATTGAAATGTGGGCACTGATGTCATTATTTTTCCCAATGAAATTTACCAACATGCATAATATTAAATATATTGAATATAAACGCATATAGATTTGCAAGTTTTATTTAAAAAAAAAAACAACAACAACGTTTTAATGGATATACAATATCAAAAGATGTAAATTGTGACATCAAGAACATAAAGTGTTATGGGGTGGGATGTATGTAGAGTTTTTGTGTGTGATTAAAGTTGTCATTCATTAGCTTATGTGGATGTAAAAGGGGTTCTATGGAAAGTAACCTCAAAGGGGGTCTGATCATAAATCCCTAACTGGGCAGGTCATGGTGGGTAGTCACACCTCAGGCTATAACTTCTTTAGTAAAAGGTTTATCTTTGCCTTAAGTAAGACCTGCCCAGCAAGCCTTCTGTTTTAATTTAAAATGAAATATGTTCCTCCTACTTTATTCACTACTTTATGTCCATTAACAAAAAATGATAATATTACTCTATTTCACCATGAAGAATAAAAGTACTTTCTAACAGAAATTTGTAGCACACCTATTTCATAATGAATATATGAATATTATGTTATTACTTTGAGTATTTCCTGTTAAGTAATGATAATATAGAAAGACAGTCATGCATAAGCATGTATACGTATGAATTTCACCAGGTGCACAGAGCACTGAAGCCTTTTCATTGATTCACTAAATTAGAACCTTATGTTAAAATACTTATATTCTGATATTTTAAAAACAGAAAACAACAACAATGAAATCAAATTTCCAGAAAATTTCTATTATCTTCATAAATACCCAAATACAAACTATGCATCAAAACCATATTTTTTTGTTATGTTCTGAACATATAAATGCTTTCATAAAATTTAAACAAAAATTTATGAAAGGTGAAGAAACATTTTTTCTTTTTAAGAAAAATGAAAATTCTGTGTATACTGTACAAAAAAATATCAGCTTTCATGTACCCATCACCAAGTTTAAGAAATAAAACATCACAGATACAGTAGCAATGTCCTTCCTGCTAATTCCTCTCTCTATCCAATGCATCCAATAGAATTCAATCACTATTCTGATTTTGCGTTATTTTTCACATATTAGTTGTCATTATTATATAACATACACACAATTGTGCACACACACACAGTATAAATTTATTTATAATATGTATATTTGTTTATAATTCAACTTTACCTAAATGGTGCCATACTTTATTCACCCCGTTACATCTAGCTCTTACTGCTCAAGATTATGTTTATGAGAATTATCAGATTGGTTTATATAACGACAGTTTGTTTTTCTATTGTATGGTATACCATTGCATGAATATAGCCTATATTTTGTACATTTTAATTTATAATAATTTGTAATTCCAGGTATTTGATATTATGAAATTTTATATCAATTCCAGTGTTTAAATATTACAAACTTACTGCACTTAACAATCTTGTCCAAGTTTCCTTGTATGTATAGATGACTCTTTTTTTTCTAATGTAATACCAAACAATGACTTTTTTGAGTAATAGAAAGTGCATATCCTTAACTTTTCTATATATAGCCAAAATGGTCTCTATAGTTGTTTATGATTTGACCCACCAATTATTCATGGATTTTTAGTGGCTTCACATCTTGATCAATGTTTATTATTGTGAGCTTTGTTAATTTTTGAAAATGTTATGGGTGCAAAATATTTTCTCTGTGTTTCAATTTGCATTTTCCAGATTACAAATTATGTTGAACATATTTTCATATGTGTTTTGGTCAATACACATTACTATTATGTGATCTGCCTGTTCATATAGTTTTCCCATTAGACTGTTTATGATTTTCTTTTTCTTTTTAAATTTCTTTTTAGATTTATAAGGTATGATAATTAAATTTGTGAACTTACTGCAATGATGTTGCTAATCTTTTTTTGATATCGGAGGGATTATTCATTATGAATTTGTACCAACTGACAAACAGTTAACCATGTTTACTATTTGGAAGTGCTGAAAAGACTGCATGAAAACGTTATACAACCTGAAACTTTTCTCCAACAATTCATGGTTCTTGCATCATGGCAATGCACCAGCTCACATGGCACTGTCTGTGAGGGCGTTTTTAGCCAGTAAACAAATGACTGTATTGGAACACACTCCCTACTCATCTGGTTGCCCCCTCCCCCCAATGACTGCTTTCTTTACTTGAAGATAAAGGAAATATTGAAAGGAAGACATTTTGATGACATTCAGGACATAAAGGGTAATACGATGACAGCTGTGATGGTCATTCTATAATAAGAGTTCCAATATTGCTTTGAAGGGTGGACTAGGTGCTGGCATTGGTGCATTGCTTCCCAAGGGGAGTACTTCGAAGGTGACCATAGTGATATTAAGCAATGAGGTATGTGGCACATTTTCTAAGATGAGTTCACGAATTTAATTGTCTGACCTTGTGTATACATTAGTTATTTATATGGATGGCAAATATTTATTCTGAGTTTGTGCCTCATATATTCATATGTCTTTAATGAATCCAGGTTTAAAAAATATTATAGAGTTGAAAATATCAAAGTTTTCTGTTCATAGTTTCTTTTTTTTC
Source organism: Rhinolophus sinicus (assembly GCF_057876585.1). NCBI lineage: Eukaryota > Metazoa > Chordata > Mammalia > Chiroptera > Rhinolophidae > Rhinolophus > Rhinolophus sinicus. The sequence continues at coordinate 155,719,338 of NC_142516.1, forward strand.
TTGAGAACCATTTTCTATATTGCAGTCATAAAAATAAACTTCTATATTTTCTTTGAAATTAAAAAACATTATCTTCCTATATAGATCAATATAGAATTAACTTAGTACAGTGCCAGATAGTAATTCAAATTTGGCAGTAACTGATCAATATGATTCCCATATATCTATATAATTTTAGCACATTCTTATTTTTATAATTTTTGAAGTATTAATATAATTTATTCAGTAAAATGCATATTCTTGATGTGTACAATTCAATGAGTTTTACCAAATCCTCCATTCTAATCAAAGCATATAGTGTTCTTATTTCCCTGGAGTGTCTTTGGGTCCCCTTTTTTGGTAAGTGCTCCACTTTTGTACATAACATGTAATTTAATTTATTTTCACTCTTATTTTATCTGATGAGAAGCAAGATATCATTCGTACCTTCTTCACCTAAATATAATGTATCTTTTCTTTCTCATGTATTCAGTGATTACTTTTATTCGTGGTTTTCAAATTTTTGAGTGTTTGTGACTAGTTATTACACTGCATTTTGTTGAGTTCCTTTTATTTGTAGCTTGATATTTTGACAAAATTTGTGAAACTTTAATCATTCTTTCTTTAAACTATTTTTCTGTTCTTATCCTCCTCTTTCTTGTCTCATTCTGAATCTCATTATATCGTCCTACAAGTTACAGAAACTCTTATTGTTTTAGTTCTTTCCCCACTCCCTCCTGCGTCTTCTGTTCTGTAATGTACAATATATATTGGGCCCATTCAAATTCAGTAGATCTTTAATTCACATGTTTTAATAGTCAGTTTTAAAATTTTAGTTGGTTCTCTCTTAGATTCCTTTTATCCACCGAGGTTCACCATTTCTTCATTTATTGCATGATCTTTTTCTTTAAATTTTTCACACATTTAGAATAATTACTTTAAATCTTAGAAAATCCCAACATCTGTGCCTTCTCCAGGTTTTTTTCTATTAACTATTTATTTCCTAGGTATGTGTTTATTTTTCTGCTTATTCGCACGTCTAGTCATTTTTATTGTATGCTGCACATTGTAGATGATATGTGTCTGCATTTGAATGATTTATTTTCAAATGTTGAATTTTTCTATGGCAAATAGTTAATTCATTGACAGATTGGTTTATCATGTTGAGACCTGAATTTAGACATGCTAATGTAAGCATAAACTAGTCATTACTTTAAGGTTAATGTAGTCTTATAATACACAGCCTTTCGTGTGTCTCTATAGAATGCATGGCATATTCTGTAAGGCCTCTCTAGTTTTGCCGGTTGAAACTCCAATATCTTCTTATACAAATGCACAAAATCTTTATAGAGTTGTTAAGAGAAGTTCTATGGACATTGAAGAGGGAAGATCCTGTATATGACCCAACTCAGTGGTTTTAACCAGGTGTGACTTTCCCCCAAATCCCCAAGGGGTGTTTATCAGTATCTGGAGACATCATGGATGTCTATTATAATGAATCCAATGTTTTATCCAACAAATGCTAATGATAATAATTCTCTAGTGTTATGAAGAGTTTGAATAGATGTAATTTTAATTTTTTAAATTACAGAAATTTGAAAAGTAATCCCCATCTATCTAAAACATAATATCAGAAATTTCCACATTCCACCAGGTGTATATTAGCAGTGAGTCATTCATTTCTTTTTGTTGTAGAGTACATAATGGTTCAAAGTAGTTACATTACTTCCACTCCCTCAACACCACATTTATTCAGTAAATAGGCTGATAATTAGGAGTACAGTTGTTTATTTGGGTTGATAATAGAGGCTAAGTTCACATAACATGTAATAGTCTATCCCAGATAAAACTTTTAGTAAAACAACTCAGAAATGTGCATTCTCTTAGCAGAAGGATCCATAAATAACATACAATAGGCAACTGCATGCAGACTGATTATCACAGTTTGATTCAGTGGCTATATATATGATATAATGGTTTCATTGCCAGATGTACTCAAAACAGCCATAATGTACTCTGCTTCACTGAATGCTCAAGATGTTTTCATTCTTGAAATGTAATAGAGTGCTTTTAAAAAGGCAAAATAAAATAGAAAAAATAGTAGTCATTCAGTAAATTGAAGATATTTTGCAAGCATGGAAATTGTGGTCTTATATCTCTTAGTCTTAGCATAGCACTTTTCACATTCTAGTTAAATGTATGTTAAAAAATGAAAATTCATAAATTTCAACTTAAGTAAATACTTTAATGCAATATTTTGTTATTTAGATTATATCCATGAAATATCTAATGTCTGCATCTTTCATTTGTTAAGTATATTGTAAAGCATTTTCTTGTACATTAATCTAATTTGGCCTGATAACATGAATTATAGGTCTGTTTGCAATTAATTGATAAATAAAATGAGTTTCAAGAATTTGGGCTAATTTACCAAGACATTTTATAGAGAAAAAAATCATAATCATAATTATGTCTTTTAAATCAAGATTGAATGACTTTTTTTATTATACTATGCTAAATTTTGTTTGTTTTTCAATATATTAACTAACCACAAAATGAAAGTTAATGGTACATTTTTAAGGTCATATTGCATGTATTTATTAATAAGAATACATTTGTTTATTGAGACATCTATTTTCAAATACATATATTGAGTACACAAATATAATTTTACTACAGATTGTTATAAATGTTGTGTACCTGAAATAAATCTTATCTCTCTGGAGACTATCAGGTAGAATATATTATATATAATATATAATATATAAATATATTTCCCATGAAACCTAGTCATCAGAATCTTCAAAACATACAGAGAAAAATGTACTTATAAGTTTATAAAACAATGTGTGAATTCCAATTATTAGAAGAAGTTCTTACTAAATTAGCAGGTAAGATAGAATGTGGTAGGTTTTTGTAAGAATGGTTCTATGTGTGATGCTTGGCAGTGTGATTTAACTGATCCTCTCATCAGTGATAGAGGCTATTTCCCCACCCCTACATTCTGGACTGGCTTGTGACTTCTCTTGATAAATAGAGTGTGGAAGAAGTGAAGCTTTTTAAGTTCAAAGTCTAGGCCTCAAGAAGTTTTTGGCTTCCAATTTGGACTTTTGGAACAGAATCCTGCTTTGGCCATTTAAAGAACTACGGTCTAGCATACTGAAGGATTTGAGGTTCATGGAGAAATGAGGTTCCCAAGCCAATAGACAGTGTGAGTGAGATTATCTTGGATCATCAAGCTCAAATCTCAGGGCACCACACAGATGAATGGTCACAAGTAATGTCAGAGAAGATTAGCAGAAATATTACCCAGTTAACTCCAGCTCAAATTGCCAACCTTCTGAATTGTGTGTAGTTAAAAACAGTTGTTGTTTTAACCTAATAAGTTTGAGGATGGTTTGTTATACAGCAGTAGGTAACTAATACAGGGGTTTCCTGAGGAAATAAGGTCGGCTAAATGTGGCAATGCTTGACAAAATAATGTAGAAAAATAGTAAAGACAGAAATGAGAGCAGAGCTCTCACAAATGCTGAGGGTTTCTTGGAAGCTGCAAGCATTTTATTATTTCTAGAATAAAGCATGCAGGGATGGAGTGTGAAGAGACATGACCCCAGAGTTTGGCAGAGACTTTATATGATTTGTAAAGTTTGAGATTTTATAGAACACAAAGGAGCAAAATTGAAATATATTAAAGCATGGGTGTGACATTATTTAATGCTTAATCGATCATTCTAGCAACTAAGCTTACATACACATTTTAAGAAAGAATATTGGCAATAGGCCAAATATTTCAGTGCTTTCTCAGGGAATGATGGCGAACTAAAGTAGGGGTTAATAATAAGTTGTTGAAAGAGAAGAGAAATTTTAAATTCACCTAAGGGTTAGTTCAATGATATTAAAGACATTTCGTATGTGAGAAACAATCATAAGTGAACTACATAAAATTGCACAATATTCTCATTTCCAAAGAAAATAGTAAATAAGAGAACAGAGGCCATATCATATATCTTGGAGAAAATAAAATAGTAAATTAAAACAAGATAAATAAAAACATGTGTTTAATTTGCTAGTATTTTGAAATATAAATAATTCAGTAAAAAAGGAAATGTTATCAAAAACTAATAATCTGAGTCATAATTTCCTGTTCAAACAGTTTGTAGACTTTGTAGTTTTATGAAGAACTACTTTATGTTACAGCATAAGGAAAAATAAATAAAAATCACCAGGAGCAACAGCAAGTAGATGTTGAAGTTTTTCCTATTAGATAGAAGTCTGTGCACTTTTTCTTTGTAAATGAAGAGTTAGAATAGGAGCATAGAAAATGATCATCCGTATATGCACAAATGAAAAAGGATGTTGAGATACATTGGAGGGGATTGGAGAATTGTACCACATTATCCATAAATGAAAAACCTGGAGTCTGTGGTGTTTGTCATACATATTTGTAATATCTAACTGTAAATGTGTGTTATCACTCTATGAAGTGGGGAAAAATAGCATACTTTCCAGTAAATACTCTGCAATGCATTGTCTTTCCCATTTTCCTGCATTCAATAAAATAAAATCAAGGAATGTAAATAATTATTCTCCAGAAGTGAGTTTTCATTCTGTGTTGGATTTCTTTTACCAAATCTTTGCTTGTTGTCAGAATATTGGAAGGTTCTGAGGGTGGCTGACATCTCTTGATTATTACATGAATCTCTGAACAAGCACCTATCTTTTCTTGCTGTGGTCCAACAGATTTAAACAAGTAGAAAACTAGTTATGAATAAAAATATTTTTTAAAGTATAAAATCTATTACCTCTTAGTAATGGATTCTACCATAATATTTTATTTCAAAACATAATAAAATATCAGAATGAGTTTCCTTTAAATAATAAATCAGTGTTTCCTTTTCTTAGTTTCTCAGGTTGGCTTTATGAACTTAATTTATACAAGTGAAAATGTTCTTTGTAAAAGGTCTAGATAAAGGAAAATTCTTGCCCCTCCCCCCAAAAAAAGAAACAGTCATAAGCTATATGTATTTTTCTATTCAAACACTTTTGCCCAGAATACCTGAAAATATGAATGAGAAAATGACTGTTCCTTACAAAGAAACAGCCATCATGACAAACTGACCTTCAGTTTTGAACTAGATTTCAGAATAATTGCATTCTCTTTTTGAGTCCGACTCGGTAAGACATTGAACAAGTAGGTCACTTAGTCATTTTAATTGTGAGCTTCCTTTGAGATAAACATTATTTAGATTATTTATGTGATATGCTTTTCAGGGACAGAAAGAAATGCAAACTTCCTTCAGGAACAATTCCATACTGATGCTGCCCCAGTGATTGAAAACCAACTTATGTACTCAATGCTGTTTGCAAGAGAGTAACACTGAACACATTGTCAGCCAGTAAAGCAGATCTTCTAATACTTGCTAAGATTATCTAGCCATACTTATAACTGAGTATTAAGGTAAACTGCTGGCAAAAATTCCTGAGGTTAGTAAATAAATACAGATTCATGGAATGAAGCACCAACAGCAGATCCAGATGGAGCTACTGAAGTTATGATAAGAGAGAGGAGGAGAGGGGAGGGGAGAAGACAGAGAAAGAAATTGATGCAAAGAAACTCAGTTCTACATAATTATGTTTTTATGACTCAAAGTCAGGAAGATTGGAACTCTTTATCTCTTTATTCATTGTTTTCCTATTGTCTGGCACAAGATCTGTTCTCTCGCTCTGTCTCTCTCATTATGTCTAAACACACACACACACACACCATACATGTATTATAATTAGGAATGGGAACAATTTAGGGAAAGACACACAGTATAAGTAAAAATTAATGAAAAATAAAATATTTTTGAGATATAATTCAAGAAATGAAAAAACTATCCCTAAAACCCACTTCAATCCTTGTCTCCAGATATAACCATTAATCACATTTTAATGTATATTGCTCAATAAATATTCCTTAAAATAGAAATGTTTTTATTAATAAAGATGTTAAATTAAAATTATTGTTTTTATACTCCCATATTTATTCCTTTAATATTACCTTCGCATAGCAGTAAGACGTATTTTATGAAAATAATGAACATACTCTGAAGATAAAATCAGCATAGTGCTGCCCCCCTTCTATGATATTCCTCATTGATATCATTGTTAGATAATAACTGACGTTAACACAGTACCTACTGAGTTAATACTATTCCAGTAGCCTTACAAACATTGCCTGATTTAATCTTTATAACACACCTCTGATTTATTATAAGGATCTTCAAAGATAAAGGACTCATATTTACAGAAAAGGGGACTAAGACAATGAGAGTAATCGATGTTTCAGAAAGTCACCAGGCTAGTAATAGCTGAATTGTTATGCACCGCTTTATGGTAGCCTAATATGCTTACGCACAGAAATTTGGTTCCTGAAAATTTGGTTACTGAAAACATTAAGAGGTCTACTTTACAATAAACCAACTATCAAATTGCTGCCATAAAAACATCTGCATTAACTATTCAAAAAATCCATAATTTTTATAAATATTCAATGCATCAGGTATTTTATTTTATAATGTATACTCAAAGATAGCAAATCTTTATTTCATAGAGATACTTGCTTTATCTTAGCTACAGCAGATGGTTACAAACTCAGAGAACACTCATTATGCAGCCATCTAAATACTCAACCATAATACTTTCAGTAGTCTGATTTATTGACTAATATTATTATTTTGTTATTTAGGAGACACAATATGGGTGTGTTTTAAACACAGTTGTAAGCACATTTTACACCTTTCTCCTGACATCCTGGATTTAGTTGTACCATTAATAAGCTGAATAAGGTTAACAATATAATTTGGAAAAGGTTATTTTCCCCTTTAAAAAAATCTGTTCACATGACTTGCTCTAATTGTTTTTATGCAAATGGTTCATTGAGGCTCTTTTCATGTTCTAGTTTGCCCTGGAATGAACTGTAAGAATTAAAGGCAAGGAAATATATTTTACCCAAATCATTCTTATTTGCTTCTCATTAATTGACAGAATTTGCTTGAATTTTATGGATTTACCTTTTCTGTATTTTACTGTTTCTTATTTTTCCTTCAACCTGTTTTTGTCCTTAATTCATTTTTAATCTGTTGCATTATGCATACAATCTGTTGCATTATGCACATACATATGCATTTATAAGTTATTTATAAATTGTAAACTATTTGTAAATATATTTATAAGTAATTTTGGGTTATAGAAAAGTGTGTAGGTAAATAGTATTTTCATACCACATATATTAGTGTCTTCTTTTTATATATAATATCATAAACACTTTTCCATTATATTATTTGGATGCACGTAACTTTCAATACCTGACTAATCTGCCATCAAATATCTGTATCACAGTTAATTGTTTCTAATGAGTGAAACATCATTCAGATTTCATACCATTCACTTTCACAAAAATGTGACCTCAGACCATCTACTGGTAGCAACTGAAGTTTATTTCCATTGGCAGATACTGCCTGTGGCCTCTCATCAGCAGTATTTTTCTGAATCTCATCAGTATTCTCCAAACTCATTGGCTCCTGTCTTCAACCAATGTGGTATCTAATAGCTACTATAGATTTAATATGTATTTCCCAGAACAAATGCAAAGCAGCCTAGACTTACATTTGGCATGAAAGCATATATTCTCCACGAATTTCCCATCAAAATCTGATTCTATGGGAGTGGGCGGCTCTTGTCTCATGATACAGAAAAGTTATCTTTTCTCAGCAGCCAAATCTTCCCTCCTCCCCACAGGAAGAGTTGTTTGGTGACATAAATGCTTTGATCAGCATAATGGCATTGGCATGGGGATAAGTTTCTCCTAAGGTCATGTTTAATAAAAAAATAGTTACTCAATGTTCTGTCAGGTACTGGCTTTAGTTTTGAAAGGAGGGTTATCTTAGACAAAAAGAGAACATTACAGTTTCCTGATAAGAGTGAGAATTTATGGGTTGGTCAAAGTAAGAGACCGAGATTTGTAAATTCAATTTTTGCTTTGGTGTATGCCATTAGGATACTCTGTTCAATGTCCCTGTGAGATCTTCAGTAACGTCTCTATGTTTTGAGGTACGTGTTCAGATGTCTAATATGACTTTAGTATTGGGACAACACTGCTGTTTTAAATATGTACTTCTAGCTTAGTTATATTGTTGTTTCTTGGATATGAAGATAGTCTCATGCTCTCCAAATGTTCCCTCCTGGAGCTCAAAGACACGCAAGCAAACCAACATTTAAAAATAACAATAATGAGGCTTATTATGCAATTAAAATAATGTTCCCACTTCCTTGTATTTTAATATTTCTTTTCTCATAGTTAAATTAATAGATAGTATTTATTAAGCCTTATTCTCAACCTGCAAATCTCATTCTATTTATAAGTGAAATAGTTTTTCTGGTAGAATTAAATGCATTTAAGTCATCACATGTCCTCTGGTTTATGCTCAATTAACTTATAAATTTGACAGATTATGCTTTTCTAAGCATATAACACCACTTATAAACTTTATTAAATTCCTATGACACTTTGGATTACAATTCAAATTTCATGTATCTAGTTATTTCAAGCACTTCCAAACACTTAATAATTGAGGCTATAAATGCTAATATGCAATTTGCCAGATTCCACCCACCTGCCAAGGAGGCCACTGTTGTGGTACAAAATTAAGAATTTTTGAATTTAAAATCATAAATTGAATCAAACAAACAAACAAAAAACCTAAGTCAGACTAATAGGGAATAGAGATTGAACGGACATGTAGCATACCTGAGGATGAATTATTTTTCATGGTGCCATAGGTAATGTTGTACCCAGTGACATTAAAATGGCAATAGGATATATATATATATATAATTGATCCAATGTTCCTCTCAACAAGTTTCAAAGATAACTAATATACAAAAATAAAGACAAGTAGGACTATGTCTACACACACAGAAATGAAACTAGGTTCTTATCAATCATTAACAAATGTCTAATCACTTTGATGTTATTAGAATTATATATGTTTCATCTTTCTTTGTATTCTAAAAAGCTTTCTACTATTGGATACAAATGCCCGAGTTATCAAGATAATAACCTCCAGAAATGACCTTGAGAATTTAGTGTTCTATGTCTTTATCTAAAATGTTTGTACCAATATTACTTATTAAAATAATTGTGTAACTTTCCTCCATTTTTTTACTTGGTCATTTCCAGGGTTCTGTTACTTATATAAACTGAATTGAAAAAAGAAAAAAAGGATAATGTTCCATGCAGAAAAATGTCATAGAGAGAAGGCATGATCATTATATTTGAAATGTGAAGTAATTCATTTGTAATAATGGCTTAATTATATACACATACACATATAAATAGTACAATTTGATATGCTTTAAATTTTTTACTCTTTTAGGATATCTGCTTTTTATAAGATTATATTGTTATGTTATTAATCACAACAATGAAGGGTTGCTTAAATTTTTTGTCATTTATAAGGTGTTAATTACTAGTCTAAATGACTTCTAGGTATTAACTGAGCTAATCCTCACAGCTATCATAAGGCAAAGGTACTATAGTTACCCCAAAATTACAGATGATGAAACTGAGACCCCCAAGACATTAAGTAATTTTCCCAAGTTACCAGTTTTATTTTGAAATTATTATAACATTTTATTTAATACAGTATATTCAAAAGATTATTCTAACATATAATGAAATGGCAATTATTAATGAGATATTTCACTTAGAGCACATCTTAATCTGGACATTACATTTTTATTGCCTGTTTTTGATCTGTATTTGATTCCATGAAATTGACAATTGCAAATATAGATTTACATAGCCAAGTCATTCCAAATATGCCTAAATGTTTTCCAATAAGTAAATCGTTTTACATTTAAAATTTAAATTAACTAAAATTAAGTAATATTAAAAATTAAGTTTCTAAATCACACTTGCTACATTTCAAATGCTTAGGAGCCACCTGTGCCCTGTAACAGTATCAGAATATCTGTAGATATTTCTTGAATAGAAATGACCCAGAAATAGGGAGCTGTAGCTAATTAAATACTTTTGATACCAAAGTATATCTGTAGTTTTCATGCTTATTGTTAAAAAATGTAATACTTTTCTGAGCTCATTTCTTTGCCTTGATCTAGCCAAAATGTCAGGAATTGTATGGTCACAATTTCATTCAAATATTCTCATTGTTTAAGATAATAGCTGGAATAATACAGGAGGTATAGAAGATTGAAAAGAATGAAACTTGAAACCAGAAAATGTTATATATTTTTATCTGCTCATTTACACTTGTTTGCTTTGGTAAACCTTGGCACTTAACAGTTTCCTTTATGTTTTTCCCCTTTCTCCCACAACAAGTGATAGTTAAGTCACTATACCCAATAGGAAAGATATTTGGGGAATTCTGTTTTAAGAGACTTGCTCCACAAGTGAAATAACACTTTACTTTGAATCCATATAGTCTCTTATTTTTTTTTCTATTGAGTCTATTTTTAGAGCAATTTTATGTTCATAGAAAAATTGAGAAAAAGGTAAAGAGATTTCTCACATATGATGCCCTGCCCCCACACATACATACGTTCCCCACCAGAGTAGTATATTGGTTAGAGTTCATGAACCTACATTGATACATAATTATCACCCAAAATCCATTGTTATATTATGGCTTCCTCTTGGTGTTGTGCCTTTTATGGGTTTGAACAAAGTTTAATGGCATATATCCATTTTTATGCTACTATGTATTTTCACTGCCTGAAAATTTTCTATTCTTTTCTGTTCATCCCTCCTCTTCCGTGACTCCTGGCAGCAGTTTATTTTTTTGTTGTTGCCATGGTTATGCCTTTTGCAGAATGTCACATAATTGAAGTTAATATAATATGTAGCCTTTTCGGATTGGCTTCCATCACTTAGTAATATGCATTTAAGTTTCCTCCATGTTTTCTCATTGCTTGTTAACTCATTTCTCTTTATATATATATATATATATATATATATATATATATATATATATATATATATATACACATACACATACACACATACATATACATATATATTTTTTTCTTTTTCAGTTACAGTTGACATACTGTATTAGTTTCAGGTGTACAATGTAGTGATTAGACATTTATATAACGTATGAAGTGATCATCCCAATAAATCTAACACCCATCTGAGACCATACATAGTTGTTATAATATTATTGACTATATTATCTTTGAGTTTGTCGGTTTTGTTTATTTTGTTCTTTAAACTCCACATATAAGGGAAATCATGTGGCCTTTTTTCTTTCTCTGTCTGGCTTATTCCACTCAGCACAATACCCTCTAGGTCCATCCATGTTGTTGTGGATGGCAAGATTGCGTTCTTTTTTATGGCTGAGTAATATTCCATTGTAAATATGTACCACCTTGTCTTTATCTATTCATTCTTTGATGGATACCCAGGTTGCCTCCATATCTTGGTTATTGTAAATAATGCTACAATGAACATAGGGATGCACATGTCCCTTAAAAATAGTATTTTTGGTTTCTTCAGATAAATACCCAGATGTGGGATTACTGGGTTCTTTTTTGTCTGTTGTTATAACCTTTGTTTTAAAGTCTATTTTTTCTGGTATAAAAGCTACCTCAGCTTTATTCCCTCATTTCGAATTGCATGATATATCTTTTTCCATCCCTTTACTTTTATTCTCTGTATGTGTTTTTTAATCTGAAGTGAGTTTCTTGTAGGCAGCAGATGTAATGGTATTGTTTCCTTATCCATTCAGCCCTCCTATGTCTTTTGATTGGAGCATTTAACCCATTTACATTTAAAGTAATTGTTGATAGATATGTAGTTACTGCCATTTTATTCATATTTTTTATCTTTTTTTTGTCTGTTTCTGTTTTTTTGTTTTTTTTTTTTTCATTCTTCTTCTTAAAGAAGTTGGTGGTGATGAACTCCTTTAGCTTTTTTCTTGTCTGGAAAGCTCTGTATCTGTCCTTCCATTCTCAATGACAGCTTTGCTGGGTGGAGTAATCATGGCTGTAGGTCTTGTCATCACTTTTAATATTTTGTACCAATCCCTTCTGGCCTGTAAAATTTCTATTGAGAAATCAGCTGACAGTTGTATAGGAGCTCTCTTCTAGGTGATCAACTGCTTTTCTCTTGTTGCTTTTAAGATTCTCTCATTGTCTTTAACCTTTGGCATTTTAATGTGTCTTGGTGTGGGCCTCCATGTGTCTTGGTGTGGGACTCTCTGCACCTCCTGAGCTTGCATATTTCTTTCTTTCACCAGGTTAGGGAAGTTTTCTGTCATTTTTTTCTTCAACTAGGTTTTCAATTCCTGATCTCCCTCTTTTCCTTCTTGTACCCGTATGATATGAATGTTAATAGATGTTGTCTCAGAGGCCCCTTAAACTATCCTCATTTTTTTGTATTGTTTTTTGTTTGTTTGTTTGTTTTTGTTTGTTTGTTTTTTCTTTTTGCTGTTCTGATTTGGTGTTTTCTGCTACTTTTCAAATGGATTATTTGATCCTCTGTTTCATCCAATCTACTGTTGATTCTCTCTAATGTAGTCTTTATTTCCATTACTGTAGTCTTCATTTCTGACTGGTTCTTATTTATTTATTATTCTGACTGGTTTTCTGCCTCCATTTTTATGTTTTATCTCTTTGTTGATATTCTCAATTATATCATTGAACATGTTTATAACCATTGTTTTGAAGTCTGCATTGGTAAATTGCTTGTCTCCGTTTAGTTTAGTTCTTTTTCTGAGCTTTGTTCTGTTCTTTCATTTGGGACATATTTCTTTGTCTCGACATTATAGCTACCTCCCTATGTTTCTTTCTATGTATTAGGTAGGATTGCTATGTCTCCTGGTCTAGTAGAGTGGCCTTATGTAGTAGATGTCCTGTGGGGACTAGTGGGGTACTTTCCCTTGGCCCCTGAGCCAAGTGCTCCAGGTGTATCCTTTGTGTGTGTTGTGTGTACCCTTCTGTTGTAGTTGAGCATTGGTTGTTGTTTGCACATCAATAGGAGGGATTGACTCTCAAGCTGATTGGTTGTGAGGACTGGCCATTACTATGGTCTGCATAGTCTCAGCTGTTGTGCAGGGGCTGAACCTATAGACCAGAATCCCCTTTAAAGGGGCTCTGGTGCCTGCTGAGACTGCCATTTGGGTGTATTGTTTGTAGAAGAGGTTGGGTGGTGCTCTGGAGTGGTCTGAAGCTGGCCACCAGGTATGTTGCTTCTGGGGCTTCTTGGGAGGGCCTCTTTTGCAGGCCAAGGTCAGTTGCTGCCTGAACCTTATCCAGGGTCATATGGTATGAGCTACAAAGAGATCTGCAGATGGTTATACTAGTCTTAGAGGTACCTTGTAGAGGCCAGACTATGAAGTGATGCAACCTAAATCTTTTATAAAATTAATTTTCATCTACTTCTGTGTTACCAAACAGTGCTGTGCATTGTTGAAATAGACTGGCATGCACTTTGATCAGCATTTTTGGAAACATTTTATAATTCTCATATTTTGATCATTATAGCATACATTATTTTCTCTTCAGAAGACTATCAAAATTTTATATAAGATACTTAGAAAAAAGTAACATTTGTAGTTAATATATTTCAGAGGCTTCTTGAAATACTTACAAACCTGTTTTTTTTTTTTCTTTTAAATTCTATATAAACAATGAGATTATTGTTATTTTCATTGTTGCTGGTTGTAAAACAAGATGAATTGTAAGCATCTGTTGTTTTAAGTATCAGTCCTTTATAGAAATATATAAATTCTAACTTCCATATCCTTTCTGTTTTGCCTCTTTAAATTTTGCATATTTCAAACACCTCATCCTTGTCCTTTTTGTTGTAGTATTGGTTTTAATAATACCTATTTAGCTTTATCATTAGATATTGAATTGATTTTGTTTCCCATCAAGTTAATTTCCTCCCCTATGTATTAAAATATTTTGAAGACGGGAACAAAGTATACCCAATTTTCAGGCTGAGCTCATATTTTTATTTTATTTCTTATTCATATTTGATTAGTCACAGTTTTATGTGGATTATAAAAACTCTGCTTAACACAATCATTATTTTTAAGATATTAAAATTATATTTTAGTGAAAAATGCTTTACTCTCCCTTGATTGAAAGATAAAAAGAGATTCAAATATTTGTATATTTGAATTTGTATATTTGAAAGAGATTCAAATATTTGTACATTTGAAAATGAGGTAAAATCATTTTCAAAGAGTGTAGACTTCTATTACGTGTGCTATATATTAAAAAATATAACAATCTGTCTTTTGGCCACCATGCTTAATTTCTTGCTGTTTACTAATAACTTATAAAGACCAAATTCCAGAAGAAGTTGTTTTTTTTTTCTTCTCAAAAAATGGTTATCTTATTTTCTAATCTTTCCCTTTACATTCAATTCCCTTTCTGATCCTTTCTGATAAATTTTATTCCTTTAAATTTTGTATTGGATTTTCCCTTGCCTACCAAATATAAATTTTGGAAGAGATGGAAATAATTCAAGATGACAAAATATAACTTGAGTTCAATCTTCAAATTTTTTTTTAGTTTTTTTTAAATAACGAATAGTCATTTAGATTACTAAAACATAAAATAGCACTTTTATATTTATCTGACCACTTTAAAAAAAAACAATGTCATTTAAAACTATTGCTTATGGATATGATGTCATAGTTTGAGGCAGATTATAATTCATTGCAATGAGACCAAGTAGAAAAGCATGATAAAATACAAATAAAAAATAAAAACTTTGAAGAGAGCTGCTAAAATGAACAGGACTTGAGGGGACAATATTTCAGAAAAGAAGAATCAATAAGCTACAACTTCTTGTTTTTGGCATTTAGGTATTGAACAAGATAAGTGGTCAGAGAGTCCATGTTGAGGATAACTCTAAGAAGCAGAAATGTGAACAGATATTTTGGTGATTTCTTGCTGGTTAGACAAACTATATTCATATTCTTGAGAGGCTAGGATCCAGATTAGAAGGGTGGAAGTGAATCATGCACTCAGCCAAATATCCTCTCAGGACATATTCCTGTATTATAAATCAGCATGGGGCAGTAAGCTAGAAAAGTATGCTAGAAACCTTTGAAAACTAAATCAGTGTTGTTAAGAGTTTTGTAATTCTGAAGAGCAAAGATCAAGCAGGAGGAGTTCCCAGCATTCACCCTAGGCTCAGTTTAAAACCCTGGAGGGCTATTTCCTAGACGATAGTGAGACATGGAGCTACATGGGACCTTGTAATCATTGCAAGCAGATCTTGAATCAGCTCAGTATTGATTTCACTAAAGAGATTAATTCCTATCTGACCATCCTAGCCAAAGAGATAGGCTATTTTGGAAGAAGATAATGTCACCCAAACTCTACATTATTCTATTTCATAATTTTTAGATTTTATTAAAAATGACAGCCATGCAGAAAAACAAAAATAAATGTCAATAAACCAAGGAAAACTAAAACACAACAGATTGAACTAAGATGATATAGACATTTCAATTACTGGAATATTATTCAGCCATGATAAAGAAGGAAATCCTGCCATTGCAGCAGCATGGATGGAGCTTGAGGGCATTATGCTAAGTGAAATGAATCATAGAGATACAGACAAATACTGCATAAACTCAACGTGTATGTGGAATTTAAAAAGCTAAACTCATAGAGTCAAATAGTTGTTACCAGGGTCTAGAGGGTGGGGGAATTTGGGAGATGTGGGTCAAAGAGTACAGACTTCCAATTAGAACATAAATAAGTTCTGGAGATGTAATGAGCAGTATTGTGATTATAATCAACAATACTATATTATATACTTCGAAGGGGCTAAAAAACTAGATCTTAGATGCTACCACCACAAACAAAAATAGTTATGTAATGTGATGGAGGTATTAGTTAACACTGCTGATAAGCATATAGCAATGTTTAAAGTTATCAAATCAACACATTGTACACTTTAAACTTATACAATGTTACATATCAGTTATATCTCAATATTAAAAATTGCTGGGAAATTATACACATATTCAAAATATACAAAATTGGGACAATTTTGTATGTATTTGGAGTCTGTATAATAAGAAAATATGTATTATTCAATAGAAACCACTTAAGAAAATGGATGAGTTCTGTTAACAAGAAAATATCTATATTACAGTAGAGTGAGGAAAAATAATTTAAAAAAAGCATTAAATGTGGAAATCAGTAAAAACATATACATTTAATTAAAGTGTGAGGAAGAGAGAAAGAGAGAGAGAGAGAGAGAGAGAGAGAGAGAGAGAGAGAGAATGTACAGAGGCACTACATGAAGTACTAATATGTGAGAATTTTCTAAAACTGAAGGAAAAGATACACACAAAGATCTGAGATACTACTTAATCCAAGCAAGTTGAATTCAAATAAAATGACACCAGCATAAGAGAGAAAAAATGCTGAAAAACAAAGACAAAGAGATATAAAAAATCAACTTACTTAGATCTTTGATTTCTTTCATATATGTATATATATATATATATATATGTATATATGTATGTATATATACATATATATTTCTTTCATATATGTGTGTATATATATATATATATATATATATATATATATATATATATATATATATTTCTTTTTCAGTTGCCAATGGCTGGTATATAGGAAGGCAGTTGAATTTTATATTTTGTATATGAGCATGTGTCCTTTAACAATTCTATACTTGTGTTTGTTGTTGTTGTTGTTGTTTCGGTTTTTTTGTTTGTGTAATAGACTGCTTGTCTCCATTTAATTTAGTTCTTTTTCTGGAGCTTTGTTCTATTCTTTTATTTGGCAATCTTTCTTTTTCTCCTCATTTTGGCTGCCTCCCTGTGTTTGTTTGTATGTAGGGCTGCTATGCCTCCTGATCTTAGTAGAGTTGCTTCATGTAGTAGGTGTCCTGTGGGACCCAGTGCTGCAGTCTTTCTGGTCACCAGATATGGATGCTCCAGGTGTGGCCCTTGTGTGGGTTTTTTGTGCTCTCCTATTGTAGTTGAGACTTGATTGCTGTTTGCACATCAGTGAGAGAGACTGAGCCACAGGCTGATAGGTTGTGAGGACTGGGTGTGACTGCAGTGGAGGAGCTGCTGTGCATGGACTGACCCTACAGAGCAGGGTTCGCTTTGGTGGGGCTCTAGTGCCTGCCCAGTCTGCCCTTTTGTGCCCCCAGTCATTTTTGGAGGTGGCAGGTGATGCACCAGCCCAGTCTGAAGCTGGCCACTGTGCCTGCAATCCCCAGGCCCTCTGGGAGTGTACCCTCTTCAGGCCAAGTTCAGCAGCAGTCTGTGCCCTGCCCAGGACCACCTGGCATGAGCCACAAAGCAATCCAGAGATTGCCATCCATGCTGTGTTTGGATCTGCCTTGAGAGGCCAAGCTGCAAACAAAGGCTGGCTGCCGCTAATACCTTGCTTAGAGCTGCTCAGCCAGAGGCACAGATACACCGAAGACAGATGCTGCATGTTTGGGTTTTGTGAACTTTTGAGAGATTTTAGGAACATCCACGGCATGGGCCAAGACAGGCTGTTTATATGGAAAAGCCACTGGAAGTGGCTTGGGAGTGCCTGAAAGTTGGGTGGGGAGTGGTCTCAGGGAATCACTAGGGTGGGGCTGACAAAAGGTGATAGCTATTTGATGGAGACTCAAGTAAGGTGTCTGCACGCAGAGAGGGGGAGAGCTCAACAAAGAAACCATGGCTTCCACCAGTTCCTCCTTCTGTGAGAAAGCTGTTCCTCCAGCCCTCTGCCTGAAGCCAAATAACTCATCTTCTCTTTGTATGTGGCTGGCACCTTTCGAGCTAATGCCCCAGCCCTGGAGCTCAGAATGAGTAAGTCCACGTGTGGTTTCTTTATGAGGAGCGGCTGGGATTCCAGCCTCCTTCCGTCTCATGCAGTCACACACTCTGCTGGTTTTCACAGCCAGACCTTGTTAGGACTTCTCAGCACTGAAACCATGGGCTGGGGAAGAGCTGGGACCCTTCTCTTCGCAGGGGTGTACCTTCGCAGCTGAGATATCCCTCCTGATTTTTTAATGGTCATAGGTGAGTGTGAGACACCCCATTCCATGTCTCTGACCCTCCTACCAGTGTCTAGCTGGTTTCTTTTGTATGTCCTTAGTTGTAGTTCTTCAGTTCAGTTAGACTTTAGGTGTTTCTCAATAATGGTTGTTCTGTAGTTTAGTTGTAATTGATGTGGTCCTGAGAGAAGGTGAGCACAGTGTTTACCTACTCCACCATCTCGTCCAGAAGTCTATACTTATTTCTTCATTCCAGTAGTTTTGTTTTTTTGTTTTTGTTTGTTTTGTTTCATATAGATAATTACTTCATCTCTAAATAAAGACAGTTTTCTTCCTTTTCAATCCATATACCTTTTTTTCTCCTTATCTTTTGCACTGGCTATGATACCCACTATAATATTGTATAAGAATGGTGAGATAGACTTGTATTTTATTTTTTAATCTTCAGGGGAAATTTTCCAGTGACTTACTGTTAAGTATGATGTTAACTAAGGTACTATGAAGATAGTACCTTATCAAGTTGAAATCATTGGCTTCTATTGCTAGTTTTTTGAGAGTGTTTATCATGAATTGGTATTGGATTTTTGTCAAATCATTTTTCTGCATCTACTGATGAGATCCATAAGATGTCTCATTGTAGCATTCTCAGAATACTTTCCTGAAGCCCTATCTTGTGTTGACTATGTTTTTCACAGTTGTTTTCTGGCAAGTCATTTTTTTATTTCCTGGAGAGTAACCACTTTTTTCTTTTCTTTTCTTTTTTTTTTTTTTTTTACCGTGAAAGCTCTGTACATGTTGTGCAGTAGCTTTGCTGGAATCATGATGGAATCTTTCTGGGACACTCACTTCGAGAACCTAGTGGGGTTTCTGGTGTGGCCCTGCAAACACTATAGTCTACTTGAGTCTCATTCTCATTGTTGCTCATGCTGAATCTCCAGTAGTTCATCAAATTGTCATTTAATTGTTCCTTTCAGTTTATTGTTCCAGATCTTAGTTGTTGCATGTTTCTTGATGTGTCTGTCTCTCCAGATTTCAGGGTAGAGGTTTTCCTTGTGACTTCAGTTCTCTAATGAGTCCAAGAAAAATCACTGATTTTTCAGCATGTCCAGGTTTTTCTAGTTGTAAGAACAGGAATGATGACTTCCAAGTTCTTTATATGTCAGGGTGGGGAGTGGGAGTCAAATGACTTTTATAAAGTAAATCTTTGGGGATTTTTCATGCCATAGAATAGGTGGAAGAAAAGTACTTCCAGCAGTTTAGATCTGACCCAAAACTTGTTTTCATACTACAGTTTTATTTGAATAAAGCTATGTCTGTTGATTTTACTCGTATATTGTTTGTGGCTATTTGTCAATATTAAGTTGTTAGAATGGCTATTTAGTATTCAACTATTTACAGAAAAAATTGCTGACCTCTGCTGTAGAATAATGTTTTGTCATTTATAGGAAAGTATAGCAGGTATAAAGAAAAAAAAATCTTATGAGCAGTAAAATATAATTTTAAGTGAAGTTTATATTTGAAAGGATAAAGTAATATTTCTAATAAAATTTTTGTCAATTTCATATTACATAAAAAGGTCTTCTTTACTGAAAAAAATCAACATTTGTTTTGTATATTAAGTGATATATCAGATTAAATACATAGATTTCGAAAATAATAATACAAATAAAATGAATAGTGAGTTCTTTTTAATAATAAATAATTTTTAAAAAGTATTTAACTGAAATTCCAGAGAATAATGAATCTGTCCAGGGTGAGAAGAGAATTCTTGACCTTTTGTATCCTTGGGGATATTTGTTAATTCTAAACAGGTCAGGTAGAAGGCCTCTACTATAGGAAAGATAAACCAGAAGAGCTTTTATAGTTCTTTTATAGTTTTATGGGATGGCCATTACAAACGGGAAAATGAAAGAGCTCAAAATGCAGAGCTGGCTTCCCTATAGGATATTTGCTGAATCTCAGAAAAGTCAGGAGGTTGGGAAAAGGAGAGTGGGGGATCTGCTGGAAACAGAAAGGTTGAGTAACACTTCCAGGCATTTCACAAAACTCCAGATGAGAACCTGCTAGGGGCAAGGAGCGTGCTACAGCCTTCTGCTTGGCCTCCCTTAACAATTTAGTTGTCATTTTTTTAATATGTGGACCAGGAAATAAGAACTAAGTACAAAAATTCTGAAAGACAGAACTGAATTCTTTCAGTCTTTGAGGGCTGAGGGGAGAAGGAGAGAGAAAAAGAGAGAAGTATCAATACACAAGAATCATCAGAAACATATGTAGTAACACTAAAGCTATAAACCAGTTTAGTGCCAGCTCAGTTCTTAATGGACTAATGTTATCAGCCTTCACCCAGCCTTCCATGGCAAAGGGTTTCTCCCCTCTGAAATGACTAAAATTCTATTACATATGATGTCAAGAATAGGAGAAAACAGTTAATAGATATATGAAAAGGCAGAAACAGTTATTGATAATTAAGTAAGAATAAACTAAAGCAAACTATAGAAGCAAATCCTCAGCTACTCAAGATCTTGAAGTTAGCCGACAAGACTTTTAAATTAACTGATTAATATGATAAAGTGAAGACAAAGATGAACAGAATAGATGGGATGGAAAATCTCAACAGATAATTGTAATCTTTAAAATATTAAATGCACATCTAGAACTTAAAAGATACATCTGAAATTAAGACATTGGATGTGTTTAACTACAGAATGCTGTGACTAGTGAAATCTTACAAATATTAATAACATAAGAAACATCAATCTTCAGGCAAATTATAGTCCAATACCTCTCATATGCATAGATAGACACAGAAATCCTGACCAAAATAATAACACGTAGAATCAAATGATATATAAAAAGAGCATATATTAGGAGTGAGTAAAGTTGATTCAGGAAATGCTAGTGTAGTTTTAACTATCAACCAACATAATGCACAAACTTAAAATAAAGGCAAAAAATCATATGGTCATCTCAATATATTCAGCATAGCATTTTCTAAAATTCAACACATGTTCATTATGTAAAACAAACCATAAAAAGCTCTGAAAAGTAGGAATAGAGAAAAAGAGAGAAGTTCTTTAATTAGTCATGGATTTCTTTCTTTCCTTTTAAGTCCAATTGATATACTATTCAGGGTGAAAATTTGAATTTCCTCTGATGTGAGGAACAAAACAATGGTGTGCACTTTCCCTACTTCATTACATTGTTTTGGACGTCCTAACAATTGCAATAAAGCAATAAAAATAGTTTCAAAGTTTGGAAAAGAAAATGTAAAACTTTTATTAGTTACAGATGATTATTTTTTATAGTATCTAGAAACATACTATTCATTAAAAACAACTTACTACATTCAATAAATTTATTTAGTGAGGTCACTGGATTTAAATGCAACACACACATACACACAAAATTATGATTTTCTAGATACTGTCAACAAATATGTAAGTCCTCTAGATACTGTCTACAAATATGTAAAACCTGAGCTCTCCTTCAAGAGTCTCTGGACTATTATGTCCCTTGCAGCATTTTCGTAAACATTTTAAAATATCTTGTCCATTTATACACACACATGAATACACACATACACACACAGACACACTTTTCTAAGGTTTTGATTGGTATAGCATCAAATCTACAGACAATTTAATTAGCATCTCAATGATATGTTATCTTCCAAGCCATGAATATTGTATATCTATCCCTTTATTAGATATTGTATTGTTTTTCCACATGGAAATGATGATTGTTTCAATAAATGATGTTAGACTGATATTGATATGGATAAAAATGAATCTTGTCCCCTGTTTAATTCTATACACAAAAACTTGACCACTACCTATCTTAGGTTTCAGCTGGGACTGTAACAAAAAGCTAGATAGATTAACAAAAACATTTTTTTTTTTTTTTTAAATGCATGCAGCACACATTGCATGGGAAAACCTAAATTAAAAGTACTCCAGTTGTGGCTTAGAATTCCAGCTTATGTAGCATCTTCAACGAAGAACAATAAATTTGAGGAAAAGTGACAGGACAAAGGAAATCAGTTCAGGGCTTCCAAGAATAGCAAACAGTGGGAAAGTAAATATATGAGAGGGAACTAATAGAGTAAGTTTGTTTGCACATTCCTGTGGTGCTATTTAGGGGCTGAGAAGTCTATCTTCAGTAAATGGAGAATTTATCTTTCCTTTAAGCAGAAGAGGAGGAGCCTTTTCTGTATTTGCTGCTTCCTAACAGACTTAAACTCAAACTACTTTTTATGTCAATATGTCAATTTTTATGTATATTTTTGGAAGACAAACTCTGGTTTTCTTCAAGGGAAATGACAGATTTAACACTAGAGGTGGTAACAATTCAAGGGTTAATTTTTTTCAAAAAAAATATGCAAGGAATACCCTGGTGCTAATGAAAAAATGACTGTCTTTAATAACCTAATATTTTTCAGTGTTAGCGTAAATTTAACCTAATTGGCATGTGTGAAATGGATTGTAAAAACAGATTTATTTGCATGATCTAGAGCCATGGCATAGCTTCTGACTTTGCCAAGTCTTGGATGT
Organism: Rhinolophus sinicus; assembly: GCF_057876585.1. Taxonomy (NCBI): domain Eukaryota; kingdom Metazoa; phylum Chordata; class Mammalia; order Chiroptera; family Rhinolophidae; genus Rhinolophus; species Rhinolophus sinicus. The sequence continues at coordinate 155,741,931 of NC_142516.1, forward strand.
TATTGTCAACCCACAAAATAATAATGTCAACTTCTGTTTTCAAAATTTTACACACATTTCTTGCGGTAAGATTAGGTATGCTAAATAAAAATCTAGTAATACTTTTGCATGGATTGATTATGCAAAGCTTTGTAAATATTATATATAAGCCTATATTTAAAAAAACTAACTAAAAACAACCTTTCTAATATCCTAAATATGAAAGCTGCATCTGTGTATTAATCAAGGTTCTCCAGAGAAACAGAATCAACAGAATATGTATTAAACATTTATTATAAGGTATCTCACATGATTATGGTGATGAAGAAGTCCTATAACCTGCCACCTGCAAGCTGAAGAATCAGGGAAGCCATTGGTTTATTTCAAAGACCTAACAGCCAGAGAGCTGATGGGGTAGATTCCTGTGTGGATCTGAAGGCTTGAGTACTGGAATGCCAAGGGCAGAAGAGCGAAGTCTCAGCCTATGCAGTTGGTCAGAGTTAATTTCATCTTCCTGGGCCATTTTGTTCTATTCAGGCCTCAAAGGATTGGGTGATGACCAGCACATTGGGGAAGATCATTTCTTTTACTCAGTCCACCGATTCAAATGCTGATCTCTTTCAGAAAAACCCTCACAGACACACCCAGAAATAATGTTTACTCAGCTATCCAGGCATCCTGTGGCCCTGTCAAGTTGATACATAAAATTAACCATCACAATCTGTATGTGATGAATAACTTTACAGTTATGCGCCACATAACATTTTGGTCAGTGAGGGACCACATATGTGACAGTGGCATACGGTAGAGCTTAGGTGTAAAGTAGGCTATACCATTTAGGTTTGTATTAGGGCACTCTGTGATGTTCGCACAATGATGAAATTTCCTAACAACTAATTTTTTCAGAACATATCCCTGTTGTTAAGCGATGTATAACTCTATATGTAAAATAAAATATCTTCAATGATTACTTTGCTGAAAATATTTAGCACTAAATTAAGGTTAATAAACCCTCTCAAACTTTTAAATAGCACTTTATGTCACAACTAAGTGTAACTATTCCTTGTTTGTTGCCCCGGGTGTCACAATTTGTATCTTTTGAGAACTGGGTGAGTACATTTGAGTTTTTCAAATGTTCCATAATTCAGTGTAAAACTTCTCTAAATACACAAATACCTAAGTTGTCGGCTGCATTGTTGTCCCAAACAAAATTCAGCTAAATCTTTTGGAATAACTTTCAGTCCTTATGAGTTGAGCAAGTATAGAGCTCTACAATGTAAATCATAAGGCCAACAACACAAATGACTCCCCCAAAATGATCTTTTAAATTAATATTTTTATGCACTCTATAAAGTGTACAAATACCTATATAATCAAACTTCAGTTAAACTATTACCAGATGCTTTCAAGAAAGCAGTGAGCATAAACATAAAAGACCAATTTAGCAATGTTTAGAATGATGTATTTATTACCATGCAAATCTAGGCTACATTTATGTTCAGGCAGAAAATTATAATACATATTTTATAGATGAGGAGAATTGGAAAATATAAGCAAGGATGAAATGTCAATAAATTATAGAGTTAACTAGAGAATATTTCTTACTCTAAAACATAGTTAATGCTGTAGTGTTAGGCCTTCAAAGTAAAGGAGAAAGTTAGATTCTTAAAACATAGTGTTTAGTTCAGTTAATGTTAAATATATATTTGGTTTTGTGTTTACTTTAATTACTTTTAGAATATTTCACTTACTAATTAAAATATACGAGGTCTGACAATTAAGTTCGTGAACTAGTTGCAACTATGTTGCTAATCTTTTTTGATATCAGAGGGATTATTCATTATGAATTTGTACCAACTGGGCAAACAGTTAACCACGTTTACTATTTGGAAGTGCTGAAAAGGCTGTGCGAAAAAGTGAGACTGCACACAGCACTGTCTGTGAGGGAGTTTTTAGCCAGTAAACAAATCACTGTATTGGAATACCCTCCCTACTCACCTGCTCTGACCCCCAATGACTTCTTTCTTTACCCAAGGATAAAGGAAATGTTGAAAGGAAGACATTTTGATAACATTCAGGACATCGAGTGTAATACAACAATTCTGATGGCCATTCCAGAAAAAGAGTTCCAAAATTGCTTTGAAGGGTGGACAAGGGCTGGCGATGGTGCATAGCTTCCCAAGGGGAATAATCTGAAGGTGACCGTAGTAACATTCAGCAGTGAGGTATGTAGCACTTTCTCTAGGATGAGTTCGCGAATTGTCTGACCTCTGTGTGTGTGTGTGTGTGTGTGTGTGTGTGTGTGTGTGTGTGTGTGTGTGTGTGTGGTTGCTGCTTTTGTCTTTGTAATTAGCTCTTTATTCTTGACTCTAGTAAAGGATAAAATGCACTTACTTGCCATAATGATCTACCTTTAGCATCTAAATGCCACTAATTATGCACCTAGTTATGCCACTATTTGAAAGGTATGATCAAGTATAGCATATCCATTAACAGTGGTAGCATAAAATATATTCACATTCAGCTCTAAAGTGCAAGAAAGTGGAGCTACTTTCTTTTGTTTATAATTGATTTGTCTGTCTTCAAAAGTTAACAATAGAAAAACAATTTCATTCAGTGTAATTCATCAATATAATTATGTTTAAAGCCCATTAAGTAATACTTATCTTTCTAGGTAAAAATGCTGTTTCTCAGAGTTTCATCCGTACCACTCTCTATAGTGCCTCTCTGGAGCTTGCTGGTCTCTTGATGATTGAGTAAGAACTTACATCACCTTATGATTGGGAAAAGGTTTCTTGGATCTCCATGACACCATGTGGTTCCACATGGTCTGTCTTCTGAATCTTCTGTTTTTCTGGTGTTGACCAGGCTATGTTGTCTAGAAGTTAACAGTGGGTATGAACCATGATGTGGTTCACTCAGCTTGGTCAGAGCCCAGTAATGTTTCCTGGCTTATTTAATTAGTTTAACAGCTCTGAAGTTCGGGCTACTGTCCTCCTAATAGGCTCCATTGTCCCTGGTTCAGGTGGCTGACTATGTTCTCTTTGCTGAGGGCTGCTTCTGTGTCCTCATACTTTTACACTCTGGAGTACTACCTAGTGGCACTTTGAGATGTTTGAGAGATCCATACAAAACAACAGAGAGATAGGGGAAGTTCAGGAAGGCTAAACTTCAAGGCTTCTCTCTTTCTCAATCTGTACTGTAAATTTACTTTGATGTGATTGAAATCTTGGTTGGATAGGACATTGAAGGCTATCAAAATAAAAATAAAAATTAATGTGATAGATTTGAAGATTGTTTGTTAATATTTATTTTTATCTTTCACGTTAGGGCTCATTGTACACGTATACAGTGAAAGAGTGAGAAAAGCTAAGGTAGGGGAAAAATAAAATGGAAAACACAAAACAAAATACAAACTTTTTAGACAGAGACAGAGAATTAATGGAATGTCTGTATTTAAATTTACTTAGTCTTAAATTAGCAATAAAAGCATTTAGAGAGCGTAATGACCCGAGAATTTTTTTAGTAGCTTATAATGTTAATCTATTTAATTTACCCCATAGTAATAAATGAAAATACATGATTATATTACTTTTTTGTCTCTAGGTGCACTGTAAGATTGAGTAAAAATCTCTTAGTCCTTTTACCATATTTTACTAATATACAAATTTAAAATTTCAGAATAGTCTCTCTAGATATACTCACTCATTGTAAAGGGATGGTTTAATGGAGTGTATTCATTTCCAATTTCGTAACTTGTTGGTATATACCAAACATTTTATAGATAAATGGTGAAGTGTACTTGAAAATAGTCAAATAATTTTCTCAAAATGTCAGAGTGTGCTTTTCATTAAATATCCACTGCATTATAGTTTCTGTTGGTAATTGGTGAATATATATATATATATATATATATATATATGTATATATAATAAGATGTGGTCTTATTTTGCTATACTGTAAGACCGGGCCTTATATAATGTAATATAATATAATATAATATAATATAATATAATATAATATAATATAATATAATATGTAATATCAGGTCTTATATTAAGTTTTGCTCCAAAAGATACATTAGAGCTGATTGTCTGGCTAGGTCTTATTTTTGGGGAGACATGGTATATATGTAATAAAATAGATATGTAAAATATATTTTAGTTTGGCTATTATTACCTTTAGTTGAATGTGAAGAAATGAGATATTTGGAGATTAGAAACACTTATTAATTAAGTTATCATCATCAAATTAAAAACTAAATATTTAATGTGATTTGAAGGAGAATTTTAGAACTCCCATCTGGAAAATAGTTTTCATCTAATTTCCATAGTATATGAATTCTATTGATAAGATTTCAGATTTCACTTGAAATATAGGTTCCCCAAGAAAAGTGAAGTATAACACCTTTAAAATTGATTGTGCTGCTCATTATGTATCAATTTAAAATATATTTTACAACTATGAGTCCGCTGAGAGTGGAAGATTAGTGTAAAGCATAGGAAAAAAAAAAAAAGAATGGATAGAAATGAGAATTGTTGTACAGTACCCTGGATAATCAGGTGAGAAAATAAGAATTCTAAATCAAGATAATTATTTAAGTTATCTGGAAAAATTTATATAATACAACATAAATATTCCAACTTAGTTTTGCATAGGTTTTTGTTGTTGGTCACTATTGTTTTATAAAATACTCAGAAATTATTTTAATACAAAGGAAGCATAATCAGTAACTGATAAACGTAGGAGAAATTAATCCTTACACAAAAGTACAGGAAGAAATAATTATCACAAAAGCTGGAAAAGTAAATGTCTGGCATCATACTTAGACATGTGAATTAGATTATTTGGTACTAACATTCTCCTTGGAATTCTGGCTCAGGCTTGAAAATGTCAGCAGGGGTTTATCCATTTCAATTGGGTTGCTTGCTGTGCTTAAATTCCTTCTCTAAGTAGAAATCTTTAATATTCACTATACCAACTCAAATTCTTTAAGTTCAAAAACAATGGGAATAATGACATGCTCACCCATTTTACTGAATATTGTTGCACATATTATACATGTATTTTTCTAAAGAAACTAAGGAAACAAAAAGTGGATTAATAACGGCTTTCAAACAAGGTAGTTATATATCATCCTTTAATTAAAAAAATGAAAAAAGTTTATACTATCTCCTTATTTTTTATTGGAAAAAAATTATTCATATGACTATCTTTTGATTCATTAGCTATTGTTAACAAGGTCAAATATAACTTGTAATAATCGATGACTAATTTTGTCAACAATAGATTATGTTAAATAGTTACAGTTAAATCCATTTTAAATGGTTTTGTATTTCTATTATTAAACTGAAATCCCTGTTAAATAAAGGAATGAAGGCAATAACCAGAGCTAAATGAGTACGATTAGCACATAATTTATATTATAAAGTTTGTCAGATTAAAGCATCCTTCCATTATTTATAAAGGGTTGTTAAACAGCTGGGGAAAGCAAGCAGTCATAAATTTCAGGAAACAAGCTTCCATGAAAGTCACGTCTTGTATCTTTCCTATGTTTGTGTAATCATAGCATATCATAAGTACAAATACAATAATGTGTTGTAAGGTAACTGCATTAATTAATTTCTTCATGCATTCAGTCATTTATTCCACTTATGATAGCAACTGATTCTTAGAATCTCAACAATACTGCTCCCAGAATGAAAGTAGAAATTAATGCAGAGTGTATAGGCATGGCAGGAACACAAATTACCATTAAAGATTAGATGATTTATATATCTTTTCATTTTAGGGCTCTGTCATATTTATCCTTAATTTTGAAGACCCTGGAACTCTACCTAGGCATGATTCATTAACACAGTTTCATATCAAGTCTAATAAATCACCTTAAGTTCAAGTAGGGCCTTGAATAATACGTTTTATCATGAAACTATAAATCATGCTCTGAGTGCAGGGCCCTAATCCTCGTTAACAAAAACAGGCAAGTCAGACTTTAGCTTATTTTCAAAGAACATCCTGCATTTCCCCCAGTTATAGACTTATTCCTTTGTTGGATATGTTTTTAAAAATAACTTCACCTTCTTTTCCATTAAAAACTAATAATGCATGCATCTAATAGCTGATGTGGAAGCCTGTTATCTTTCAGAATAGTCCTCTTTTAAGCATTATTTTCTGTTCTTTCAACAAATTCAAGAAAGTAAATTAGATCAATTTGATTTTCTATGCATCATCACATTCTATACAAACTTTGGATGTATAGCCAGTCTATTTATTATATGTTGTGGTATTTTCTGGTGGTAAACACATACTGAAAAACATTTCAATGTACAGAATATCATATAGAAAAACATGGTAGCAGTATAGCCAGAAGCCTACTACCTATACTGAAGTTCATAGCAAGGAAAGATATTCTGTCAAACATGTTAGGGAATGTGTGTGTGTGTGTGTGTGTGTGTGTGTGTAAACATGTACATTTAAAATATGAACTTATAATTTAACACAACTTTGTGCCTTATATAGTTAGAACTAAATGATTTATGTCCTGAATGCCTGTTTACCTGAATCATCACAGGGAACCCAGCGTTTTCGGGTCATTCCCAGCACCACATTCCATACCTCCATGAAACTCTAGACATCTACTTTCCTAGTCCTATGTTTCATTCCCTCCAGCCCCTAAAACTTTCCCAATGCTCTCTGTAGAAACAAACATTACTTGACAGGTACCCTTTCTTTTATTGTTTTCAGCGCATCTGACCTTTTTCCTCTAACTGAAGTCAGGATTTCCCCTAAAATGCTACATTCCTGGCAGATATCTTAAGTGATAACAGATTTATCTCAACTAGACCTCTTCTTGTAACATCCAAATCATACTCTGTCTTTTTTTCTAAAAACACACAGCATTTGAGTATCTTTGGACCTTATTACTGGGGAGTATTCCCTCTAATTCCTTAAGAATTCATCTCCTGGCTCACCATTGCTATTACTGAGAGTCCTATTATAATTATTGGTGAATTTAATAATCATTTCATTTGTTCTTGCAATAACATGGCATCCTACTCATTGATTTCTTTTCCATGGGTATTGTCTTCTACTTAATGACAATCACTGATTTTCCATTGCCATCTTCCCTAGTTTTTGTCATTTCCCCAAGTAGCAACTCTTCCATAATCATAATTTCAAGCATCCGTTCATTAATGTCCCTTTATTTTAATCCTACTTCTATTTTAATGTTCTATGACTTCACTGAAACCTAAAGTTTTATATGTATTTTTTCAGTGTATCTCATGCCCCTTGTTAGTTGTCTGGGGCTGCCATAAAAAGATACCACTGACTGGTGGTTTAAAAAACAGAAACTTATTTTCTCACAGTTCTGGAGGCTGGAAGTCTAAGGTCAAGGTGTTGGTAGGGTTGGTTCCTTCTTTGGGCCTTAAAAGAAGGAGCTGTTCCATGGCTACCTCCTTGGTTTGTAGACGACCATGTTCTGCCTGTTTCTTCACATCATCTTTTCTGTGTGTGTATCTGGGTCCAAACTGTCTTCTTATAAGTACACCAGTCATCTTTGATTAGGAACTATCCTAATAACTCACTTTAACTTAATGACCGCTGTAGATACCCTGTCTCCAAATATGGTCACATTCTAAGGTGTGAAGGGTAGGATTTCCACATGCATTTTGGTGGGGGAGCACAATTTAGCCGTTAAGCCCCTCATTCCTTCATTGCCTTCTCATTTTAGGTTCTAATAAGTCTTAATTGTAATTAATTGTCTACTATCCTTTGCTGTTTTCCTTTTATATATACAAACCTGGCCAAGTTTAATTTTGTTGAATGCCCTCTTAACCTACTCTGTGCCAGCAACGTAAAAACAAAAGAATGGAGAGAAACTTATAAACATGCTGACTAACCTCACATTAAAAAATATGGACCACTTACCTCTAGTTATAGTGTATTGATATACAGAACATCACCTAGACTTCTATAGACTAGTGATTGATTCTTCTTTGTGTCTGTTCATTAAAATCACCTGGGAAGCTTTTAAAATTGTGAAGCAGAGACATACTCCATACCAATTAAATCAGAGTGGTATAATTGAACAACTCTTTGTTTAAAAGCTTCAGAGATGATTTCACTATGCAGCCAGGTTTGAGAACCATTAATCTAGGCCATTCACTACCCACACTTACAGATTCATATTTCATATCTTCCCTACAATCTTCACATTTTCAAGATTTCCTCTCTCTTCATAAATAGAAACAATCACTAGGGAAATCCCATCATCACCTCCCCATGTTAACCCATTTATTTGATCTCAGCCTATAAATGTTGCTTTCCTTTCTTGTGATACTATTGGTATTTTTCATCAAGCTATCTCCTCCCCCTGTACTCCACAGTCATCCCTTGACATTACAGCAATATTTGGCTCTAGAAATTTTTTTTTTCTCTTTCTGCATCTTCAGTTTTCTGTCTCTTCAGAATCATTTCTATCAGCACAAAAACAATGCAATTTCTCACTTCTCAAAACAAAACCAAACAAACACATTTTGCTCTTGAATATACATCCATCCCTCCCCAGATTCTTACAGTTCTCTTTCACCTTTCTTTGCTCCAGCCATGCTGGCCTCATAGTTTTTTAAACATGTCAAATATGCTCTCATCTCAGAAACTTTCTATTTGCTATTTATGCTGCTTGGGATGCTTTTTCCACCGATGTCATGACATGCTTTTACAACTCTTTCATTGGTCTGCTCAAACGACTAACCTACACTCCCTTTTCCCTTGTTTGCATTATGGTTCTCTATAACAATTGTTGCCTTGAAACATAGTACATATTTCATGTGTATTTTGCATAGTATGACTGATTAGTGCAGTGATTTTTTTTCAAGTCTTACTTACTTTTGGATTCTTAGCAACTGCCACTTCCCTTGCCTCCACTTTTGTCCATGTCACTCTCATATTTTGTAATACTTCCTGATTGCTCTCCTTGCTTTCTTCCCCTGTTCAGATTTTCATCCATTTCACAATATAACAACCAGAAAAATCGCTTTAAATTATGTTATATCATAATATATTTCTAGTCAGTAACTATCCAGTGTCTTCCACATCACTCAGTGTGAAGTTCACAGACTCTGCAATACCTCATCTTTTGTTTTCTCATCATGGTCTTTGAGTTTTGAAACTACGCTTTGAGGTCTTATTTTATTAATTCATACAGTGTGTTTAGTCATAGCTTCATTTTCTCTGTAGTAAAATTTTTCTGGTGATGTGCTTTTATTTGTTCCTATTCTAGTTTTCTCATTTTTATGTTATATTTGTATAGCTCCTATGTGTGTGTGTGTTTTTCTTTTTTAAGTCATTATTTATCCTGAAATGATTATCTGTTTAATTTGACTACCTATTTTCAAAACTTTTTTGTGACACGGAGGTCCAAACCATTATCCAGACTAACAGGAATCTTTAGTACAGAGTTTTGTATGTTAGTGACTATTTTAGCAGTAAAAACCAGAATGGGATAGATCCTCAGGCAGCATCACTGCTCCTTTTTTATGTTCTAAAAAAGGAATTGCTGTTTTTCTTTCTGACAGTATGTCAGTTACCCTGGAGTACAGCATTTTGCAGTATTTGTCTGTGCTGTGCAGTCTTTGGTGTCATTTGTGAAAGCCATCATATATGTCACATGAATATTCCCCCAATTGACACTACCTTCTCTTAAATAGTTATTCAATCTCAGATATTTCCTATTTTAATTAAATGTAGAACTTGCATTCCTATTGTGCGTTTTCCCTGATATATTCACGTGTTTCCTGAGAGGACAATGAAGAAACCATTATCTTTACTAAATTGTTTAAATATGAAGTTTCAAAAATTACATTTAAGTAGCTTCTTAATGGAGGAAAATTTTTCATTGAGGATTGATTACTATAAATTTTAGTTTGCTCATGTCTTATAATTATCAACAATTGTACATTTAATAACACAAAACATTTCCTATTTGTATGTGTATAAGTGTTGTTATGCTTGTGCTTCTAAATACATCATTGAAGTTGCATTTTATGTATGCTCTGTAGCGATTCAGGTATAAATGCATAGAGATTGAAAATCTGAAGGCCAGAATTTGCCTCTATTCCCCAGAAATGACGAGTGCTGCATTACTTGTAGGATATTTCATACAAAGGAGTTGCCAGAATTCCTCTAACATGGCTAGTGAACACCATGTTGTATTAGACATCAATTCATTCAAATCTATGCCTAGAGCTGTAGTGAAACCTGAGGAAGCAATTTAATGACCTAGATACCAAAATTTATTAATAATATAGCCACAGATTTTTAAATCACTTGGAATATTAAAAAGTAATTCACATAGTTTTTCATATATGATATTAAAACTTTTAATAATTAATAAGCCATAACTACTACAAGAACATTTATACTTCATATTAAAACATGATTTTCCTCATAATCAGATATAAATATTTTACTCTTATTGAATATCATAAGCATTTAAAAATCATTTTACAGTGCTTTAGGCTTTAACTTTTAACTACAGAATGGGAATAATCTGATATATGCACATTTGATTATGACTTCTCTTCACAGAAATTTCATGGAATATGAAATTTATTTATATCTTAGAATTTTGCATTACACATTAAATTGTTTAATTGCATTTGGGAGTTGTTCAGTGTGTTTTTTTATAAATCAAAATTTGTAGTTATATGAGACAGTAATTAATGGTGTAATTTAGATAGGTGGGGAGGAAAAGACCATAATATGAGCCAAAGCTCATATGTTCGGACCTATATGGTTAAGATAGGAATAAGCCTATTCAACATTCCTTTGGAAAGGGACTGATTTCTTTTTCTTAAAAATAAAGTGATGTGACACAAACAACATAGCAAATAAACATTTATTTTGTTTTGTCTTAGGAAGATGATGAACTTTGAACACATCAACATTTTCATCTCTAATTGATCTACAGGAACAGCTAAAAGTATAATCAAACCCATTTCCAATTAAGGGCAGGTTGAAAATGGAGGGCGTGTATTTAAAAAATGAAAACATTTAAGTCTTTGCGATACAAAATCCTTGCTTTTTTTATCCCTGATATAGTTTGTAGCATAAAAATATGCAAGATACAGTTAAGATTTTATTTTGGCAATTTTTTGTACTTCATGGGAGCAAGTTTATGGAGAATAAAACCTGTGGTGCATAAAAAAGGAAGATGACACATAAGAGAACAATGGAAGTGCGCAGTGAAAGAGAAAATGGCACCCTGCTGAAGTAGCACTCTCTTGAGACTAGAAGAGAGAATAAAACAGCATTGATATTGATGATTGGAGATGATTGAAGAATATTGGCTTATTCCTTTCTATATTCATCTCTCTATTAGGAATAAGAGATGGTAAATAGAGTTGAATGACAAAGACTACCTTTTCTCTGGAGAACCCTTTTGTGGTACTGACGGTAATTGCCTCTGTCTCTAAATGCAATTGTGTATTTCAGTCCTGGAGGTTATTGTGAGTCTGTTGATCCTCTATTTGTTGGTCTAAGAGTTCCCTAACTCTCATAGGGAAAATTTTATTTCTTAAACCTCAAGTACCTACTGCAGCATATTAAATTATTAAACACTAATATAAAAGGAAAGTGCTATAGCAGAACAAAAGACAAACATATCATAAGAATAGGATGCTAGTCATGTAATTTTAAGAAAATAGCTAAATTTATTTTTATAATAAATGTAACAAGTGAAAATGAAGAAATTTCACAAGAGGTATTAATATCTAAATTGATCTGAAATTTTGAGAAAAAGTTTTATAACAATTATTAGAATGTTGTAGTTATTAATGTATTTGAACTCCGTGGATCCCATTTGGAAAATATAAATTACCGAGAAAAATGAGGGAGATAAGCATTCTCATATTTCCTTTCATCCCTTGCCCATACAGATTTTTATTGCTTTTATACCTAGTTTACAACAATTGCATTTTGTTCTGTGAATATAATTTCTCCAGTTAATTATATCTTAGTCTACATGTTAAGAGTTAATATTTGTCATGATTCCATTAGCCACAGCTTCTGCTTACCAAACTCTTTATTTTGATTATTCATTTGTGTGACTAAATATTAAATTACTAGTACTTGTGGTTTGTTAAATTAATTCAAGAGATAGAAGATGCATTATAGGTTTAAAGCTAAATGTACAATAGTGTACATTATATAATTATAGTGGAAAAGTAAGTTTAACATTAGGTACTAATGTAAAAGTTCTTGTCAGTGAATATGTTTAATTTGCACCCTTTTCATACAAGAATGTAAGGTATACTCTCATTTAGAATAGCTTCTCTTTTCTTTCATGGATATTGGGAAAGAGGCACATACAGGTCAACATGACATCATCAGCAACCAAAGGAGCATATCTTAAAACCAAAAAAAGAAAAAAAAAAAAAAAGAAAAAATAATAATTAATTTAAGCCAGCTTTTTCTAAGAAATTGCACTGATAGGAACTCAAGAAATTTTTGGAATTTAAGACAAAATGAATGTTGTGTGCTTCAACGTTAAATGTCAACTCATAACCCAGAGCAAGCAGAAGAAAGGAAATAATAAAGATGAGAGTAGAAATCAATGAAAATGAAAACAGAAAAATAGGGTAAAATCCAGACATACAAACAGTGCTTCAGTTCTTGGAAGAATCAATAAAACCGATAAATCTCAGCCAGTCTAACCAAGAACGAAAGAGAGAAAAAAATACAATTTGCCAATATTAGGAACAAAATAAGGAATAAACCACAGTCTTTACAGACATTTAAATAATAGTAAGGAATAAAACAAACAACTCTATTCATATAAATTTAAAAAACTTAGATAAAATTGGTAAATTTCCTGAAAGACATAATGTCACAAAATAAACCCAAATAGTCCTATACCTATTAAAGAAATTGAGTTTTTATTTAAAACTTTTTCAAATAAGTAAATCCCAGACATAGTTGATTTTACCAATGAGTTTAAGGAAGAAATAATACCAATTCTACCATATCTTCCAGAAAATACAAGATAAGGAAATACTTCTCAAGTCATTTTTGAGGTCAACTTTATTGTAACATAGCTGTTTAATGAATAAAGTACCTGCTGAATTCTCCTAGTATACACTAGATCAGTGATTCTTAATCATCTGGGGAACTTTTAAAACTAACCGATGCCCCCATTAAATCCCCAGGTTTGATGTAATGGTTTGGGTGTAGTGGGACCTAGCATTGGGCTGAGGGTGATGACAGCCACTGGTAAAAAACAAACAAACATACAAACAAAAAACAGACAAATACATTACAAGAAACCCTAAACCAGTATTACTCATAAATATAGATGAAAAAATTTTCAACAAAATATTAGAAAACTCAATTCAACATTATATAAAAAAGAATAATACATCAAGACCAAGTAGGGGTCTACTTCAAGAAGTCAAGATTGTGTTGCTATTTGAGAATCAATGAATGTATTTCATGGTAATAATAGACTAAACAAGAAAAAACTAGATTAACACAATAACTCAGAAAAAGCATTTGACAAAATTTAATGTTCATTCATGATAAAAACTTTCAGCAAAATAGCAAAATAGGAATAGAAGGGAACTGTCTTCACTTGATAAAGGGCCTCTACAAGAAACCATTGGGCTAACATTGTATTTAGTAGTAAATACTGAATGTGTTGTTTCAATGATTGGATAAAGACAAGGATTGTCTTCTCTTACCACTTCACTGTACTTGAATTCCTAACCAGTGTATAAGAGATTGATGGAATACAGAATGGATGCTACATACTGAATATTTTTGTCCCCCACAAATGCATGTGTTATAACCCTAAGCCGCAAGGTGATGGTATTAGGAAATGGGGCTTTGGGCAGTGATTAAGTCATGAGAGTGGAGCCCTCCTGAACAGGATTAACGCTCTTATAAAAGACATCCCACAGAGATCCCTTACAGTTTATGCCATGTGAGGATACAGCAGGAAGTCATCATCTGCAACCTGGAAGAGGGTGTGCACTAGAACTGGACTGTGCTAGCACTCTGGTCTTTAACTTCCAACTTCCGGAACTGGGAGAAATAAATTTCTGTTCATTATAAGTCATCAAATCTATAGTATTTTTGTTATAGCAACACAAATAGACTAAAACACTGGATAAGACAAAATAAGGTTGTTTCTATTTGTGGATGGCATTACTGTCTATATAGTAACACTAAAGAAAAAAAGTCCTACTAATATGCTATCAGAACTAACAAAAGAGTTTAGAAGTGTCACTGGAAACAAAGTAAACATAAAAACAACATGATGTTGTTAAAGCTGTTGTTAAAAAGAACAAGTAACATGATATCTATCCTCTAAACAAATTTTTAAGTATATAGTACAATATTAAAGCACAATGTTGTACAGCAGATCTCTGGGGCTTTTTTCACATGGATGACTGAAACTCTATATCCATTGAACAGCAACTGCCAATTTCCCACTCCCCTCCACCCCTAGCACGCAAACACCATTCCACTTTCTGCTTAGATGAGTTTGACTGCTTTAAATACTTTATTTAAGTGGAATTATTCAGTGTTTGTCTTTCTGTGACTGACTTATTTCACTTGGTCTGATTTCCTCAAGGTTAATTCATTTTGTAGTATATGAAAGGATTTTCATCTTTTTTTATAACGGAATAACACACACACACACACACACACACACACACACACACACACACGGTGCCAAAAAATGTATACACATTTTAAGAAAGAAAAAAAAAAAAAAAACTATTAAAATTACATTGATAGAAACCACTTTGAGCACCTCTTGTAATTGCAGAAGTCAAATGTGACTTGTATTCATCTTTTGTTATCGATATATATTGAGTATTACAATTTTAATACACTTTTTTCCTGTCTTAAAATGTGTATACATTTTTTCGGCATATATATAAAGTGTATTAAAAATAAAAGTGTATTTATATATATAAAGTGTATTAAAATTGTATATATATATGTGTGTGAATATATGTGTTTGTATATATATATATATATATATATATATATATATATATATATATATATGTATGTATGTATGTATATATCTCACATTTTCTTCATCAATGAACATTTAGGTTTCCACTTGTTGGATACTATGACTAATGACTAATGCTGTAATAAACATGAAATTGCAAATATCTCTTTGAGATTTTGTTTACAATTCTTTTGGACAGATACACAGAGGTAGGATTCCTGGATCACACTGTAGTTCTACTTTTAACATTTTGAGGAACCTCCACCAACAGTGCACAAGAGTTCAATTTCTTCATATCCTCGCCACATTTATTATTTTCTGTACTTTACTTAATAATGTTATTCTAAGGTTAATTTTCTAGTTTTTATGGATGATAACACAGGGATAGCTGGGTGAAGAGCATACAGGAATTTTCTGTATAATTCTTATGCAACTCTTTTTTAAATTTAAAATTATCTTTATCAACATAACTGTTAAAGTTGCTGACTTTGAGGAATAAAGCAAATATACTGCAAAGATTTTAGCCCCATGCTCTCTAGATTACATCATTAAAATTTAATTTTCAATGAGAGCCTTAATACTATTTTTGTATGAAATATAGCAGTAAGTATAAGAGTATAAATATTTTTAGATTTTTTTCCTAATGTTTGTATTGTATTTTTATAGTGTTTTAGAAGAGTAGCTACTTCTCTACAGGAAGAGATAAGAAGGGAGCCATTGATGAAACTCACTGTTTTTTTTTTTTTTGTTTTTTTTTCTTTCCAATTTCTCTCCAGCTTCCTTATAATTAAAAGTCTATATAATCTAACATATTTCTGCAGGATGCAAGGAGATAGATACTGGTTTTAATAACTGAGGCTAAAGGGGAAAGAGATGACCCATAGCCAACTGCAAGTGGGTCATAATGTTTTTCTGTCATATCATTTATTAGACATTTAATTTCCTGATGAAACTTATAATGCCACTCAGCTCAGTTTATAGCATGCATGACAATCTTCATGCACACCACACTAGAAGCTCCACATTCAGTTCTCACTAAGAATCAACAAGAATTGTTGAAAAATTACACATTCTTGATGTTTTTCCTGAGGTACCATTAATTTTGAGTTTATTTGTAGTGTTTCTATCTAATCTAAGTGTGACACCTGTGAAATAACATAGGTAACATCAGGATAATTTGGGAGAGTTAGGTCCTTTCAGCCAGAATGGTTTATCCTTACATGTCAGCTCCTTCTTTCACCCTGGTGTTTTTCACTTGCAGAAGATTTGGCTGTGAGAAAAGAAAGTCTGAATCTGATCTGGCTCTGCCTCTCTTAATAATGTGCTTGAAAGTGACATGAAACTTTTCAAGTTTGAAGAAATAACCATTAAAAAAAGTAAAATAGCTTTTTCCCCTCACTGAATGCTTTAAATCCCATCCCTGTGTGTGTGGGAGGATGGCAGGTTTAAAGAAAAAAAATAATCCCTGCATTATTGAAAATGCATCATTCTCCCAAGGTTTCATTGTCAGTTTCCACCATTGTGTACTGAGAGACAGTCCCGTCAGATTGGAGTCTTGTGGTTATCTGGTAGAGGTGATGCAATTGAAAATGTTATTTTGATGGAGAGCAGACAGATATAATCTCTTTCTAGTTGAAGGAAATCAAGCTAAACCATTGAGGAGCTTTATGAATGATACTTAATTATAAGCTTAGATAAATGATTAAAGTTGTGAATATAACATTATTATAATATTTTTCTCAAAACAACGTTATATTCAGTCAGCTCATTTCGTAGAGGGATGTATAAGTTGAATTAAATATATGAGATTATTTTCCTTTTCTCTAATAAAGAAGGTGCCAAAATACAAAATAAACCCTAAATAACAATTATGAAAGTGTTGATCTATGTGGTAGGTTATCAGAGTACTGTTTTCCAATATATTCAGCCTAGTCTACTTTGGGTGGTCCCTCACCACACTGATTCTGGGCAGAAAGGGAAAATGTTTGCACAGTGGCACTCTCCCTTCCTTGGAGACCTGTCATCTGCTACCATGTGAAGAAGTCCAAGCTTGTATGTATAATGAAAGACACACGTGGCTCATTTTTCCTTATCATCCTGGCTAATGGCTAGTCAAAAGTCCAAAAGTATAGATGAGTAGAGTGACACAGACACATGAGTGACCCCAGTCAAAACCATAAGGTGAGATGTACAGCTTAGCCCAGCCCAAGTAGTTTACCCTCTTAATTATAAGCTAAGTAAATGTTTATTGTTTTAAGCCAATAAATATGGGGTGTTTTTTATGTTGCCAAATTTAATAGATACAGTATGGAATACTTAGGAATCATGTGCAAAGTCTTTCTCATAATGATGTTACTCTGAGGCATGCAAAGAATAAATATAGTGTGGCTAGCACATTGCCTTGGGAACAGAGTATATCACCAAACCCTTTGTGCCTGCACTATACAAAAGAGAAGTAGTCAGAGAGCCTTAGGAACAATATCCAAGAGGGCAAAGATCCACATCCTGGCCTGTGAGATAGTGGATTACTGATGCATTTCATAGATCATGACACCAGCTGGTGCAATGAGGATTGGTTATATAACTCAGGTGAAATATTTCAGATCAATCTTTAATAATTTTAATATTTAACAGCATAAATTAATAACGTTAATGAGAAGATCTCATTTGGATCTTGAATAGAACAAACGGGTTGTAAAGACACATTTTTTAGTTAATTGTAATAAAAACATTGAAGTAAAATAGGCAGTAGTAATATTAAATTAATTTTATATCATTAAATGTGATAACCAGTATGACTAAAAGTCATAACTGATATTACTAAAAGTTGTTATCTACTAAAGATGTGTAGTGAGGCATTTTATAGTGAAATAATTTTATGTCTTGGATTTACTTTAAAATCCTCTAGCTAGTTCCCTCCTTCAAACAGGGAGATGAACGAAATAGGCATGGCAGACTACAGATGATTATTAAATGGAATTATGGATACATAGATGTTCATTATGCTGTTCTCTTTACTTTTATATGTGTTTTTAAAATGTTCACATTTCAGCAAGTAAAGGAATAAGACACTATGATTCTCTCATTCTTTTCGAAATTCATGGCATTAGCAACCTGATGAAACTCATGTTTCTCTTCACTGAGTAGTGGAAAACAGATTCTGACACTTCTCTGAATATTATAACATATTTTGAGGTCTTTATAGCCCAAAAGGGATATGTCGTATTTCGTGTTAATGGGCAACTGTAAGCTCAAGCAATTAACTGGGGGAAAAGAAGATGCTACAATATTTTTACTTGATATGTTGAGCAGTTCAGGCTGGTTACATTTCATTGTAATTTTTTTTCTCTCTAAAAGATTTCCCTTAAAAATACTTGATGTCATTTTCAATATTAAATCAGGATTGATACTTTGCCTTATTATTTTATAGCTCTACATAACAGAATTCATTTCATATCTTTACATGACAAGAATGCAATGGAGTGTGAAAGAGAAACTAGTAAACTAAAAACAATTTTGATGAGAAAATATAAAATAAACATACATTTTTCAAATATAAAATAGAAAAGATATTTAAATGAAGAGATATCAGTTTCTCATGTATATCATACTCATTCAACTTCTAGGTCTAAGTGGAAACTATATGGCAGGAACAGTTGGACCTTAAAAATTTGAACATCTGTAAAATAGACAAAGTCCTACACATCAGGTTTATGGTCTATCATGAAACTCAGACAATAAACCATAAACATAGCTCATGGAAATACAAAACAGTGGACCTAGGTGTCCTTTGTTTCCCACTTTTTTTTTTTAGATCTTAATGAAATGAGATTTTACCAGAATAGCTGAAATATAAGAATTATAAAGGTCCTTATAAGCCATGTTGTAAAACTTCGGAAGTCAATTATATGTATATGTATATGTATATGTGTGTATATATATATATAGTTTGTTTCTTTTTTTTAAATTACAATTCATTGGGGTGACAATGGTCAACAAAACTACATAGGTTTCAAGGGTACAATTCTATAATACATCATCTATGTATTGCATTATGTGTTCACTACCCAGAGTCAGTTCTCCTTTCATCACCATATATTTGGTCCCATTTACCCACGTTTGCTACCCACCTCCCCCCTTACCCTCTGGTAACCACTAAACTATTGTCTGTGTCTATGAGTTTTTGTGTCTTTATTTTTTTGTCTTGTTCCTTTTTTGCATTCAGTTTTATATCTCACATATGAGTGAGGTCATATTGTTCTTGACTTTTTCTCTGACTTCACTTAACATAATGATCTCAAGATCCATCCATGTTGTCACAAGTGGCACTATTTCATCTTTTATTATGGCAAAGTAATATCCCATTGTGTATATATACCACATTTTCTTTATCCAATCATCTGTGTAAGGACACTTTGGTTGTTTCCATGTCTTGGCCACCATAAATAATGCTGCAGTGAACATTGGAGTACAAATATCTTTATGGATAAAGGTTTTCAGATTTTTTTGGCAGATACCCAGGAGAGGAACTGCTGGGTTATGTGGTAATTCTAATCTTAATTTTTAAGGAAACTCCACACTGCCTTCCATAACGGCTGCACCAGTCTGCATTCCCACTTACAGTGTATGAGGGTTCCTTTTTCTCCACAGCATCTCCAACACTTGTTACTATTTGTCTTGTTGATGACAGCCATTCTAACTGGGGTGAGGTGATATCTCATTCTGGTTTTTATGTGCATTTCTCTGATGATTAGTGATGTTGAGCGTTTTATCTTATGTCTATTTGACATTTGTATGTCCTCTTTGGAGAAATGTCTCTTCAGGTCCTCTGACCATTTTTCAATTGGGTTGTTTGGTTTTTTGTTGTTGAGTTGCATGAGTTCCTTGTATATTTTGGATATTAGCCCCTTATCGGAGGCACTGTTTGCAAAAATCTTCTCCCATTCAGTTGGTTGCCTCTTTATTTTGTGGATGGTTTCTTTTGCTGTGCAGAAGCTTTTAAGTTTCATATAGTCCCATTCATTTATTTTAGCTTTTACTTCCATTGCCTTTGGAGTCAAATTCATAAAATGCTCTTTGAACCCAAGGTCCATAAGTTTAGTACCTATGTTTTCTTCTGTGCAGTTTATTGTGTCAGGTCTTATGCTTAAGTCTTTGATCCATTTTGAATTAATTTTGGTACATGGTGACAGATAGCAGTCCAGTTTCATTCTTTTGCACGTGGCTATCCAATTCTCCCTGGATTCTCAAGTGATGAAAAACACTCTTGTACTCTCCTCTAGAGAACTTGTTGACAAGCTTAGATTCCATTTCACCTAACACAGAATTGCTTAATTTATTTGTTGAATCTTTTTATTAAGAAACTGGAAAAGAGAGAATGCTTCTATATTATTTGACATATCTTATTATTTGATCTCATCCTGTTGCTTCCTAGATCATTATATTTTACTAAAGAATTATTTTTAAAAACATTTAAAATATTTTATATAGTCATGTTTGTTTTTGTTTTGTTTTTTCCTTAGAAGAAATAACACTAACAGTTAATGGTTTAAATTTTATTTTGATAAAAATTTACATACTACTCCAGAAAAATTTTAAGACATCTAATGTAATATCCTTGTTGTATAAATGAAAAAAAACTAAGGCTGGGAGAAGTCAAGAGACTATCGCTAGTTCATGGCATATATGAAATTGCGGTACAGAACATCCTTTGTCCAGCTTGCACTCTGCTCAGTACACCAAGTTGTAAAATAAAACAATTTTACTGTCGATATACTAACAATTAACATGTGGAAGTATTTATTCTCTTAGAATTTAAAAATCAATACTGTAAAAAGTATGATTAAATATATGGGTAATTGCATGGAAAATTTATTTTTGGTACTTTCAGGTTTGAAAATTCCTTATGTTAATACCTTACCAAAGACTCTATGGCAATTATCCCAGCAAACTCTGTGTGTGTGTGTGTGTGTGTAAACATGCAGAATAGTACTACAGTCTCTTTGTCATTTATCACTTCCAGATTTTTCAAAACAGATAACTTGACTCATCCTACTTTGTCACAATTGAGTTAGGGTATACCTATTTCATCCTTTTAATCTCTGATTGTAAGTTTAACTTCATAGTGCCTCAATCATACTTCTGAGTTTTCTTCAAAGTCCTTTCCGTTTGTCAGCATCTTTATGACACTCAAGTGTCTCAAACTGAAAGCAATATTACAGTTGTGTGACCTTATCAGCTTTTTTGTTTATTGCTTATTTTTCACCTGTCAGAAAAACATAATGGGAACTTGCTATGATGGTGTTTTCAATGTATGGGATGGCATTGCTATATTTAAATGGAGAGCCTCCATTTCCCCATGGAATAAGTAATTATAGCACATCTTTAAAAATCATCACATATACCATGACACAAATCTGTGACATTTTATGTAATACTTAGATGTTTTGTTTGAATTAGCATAGGCTGAGTACTATCAGTTAATGTCCAACTCTACAAATTTCAGTTCTGCAAGGTTACTCAAAAGGTTTTCAAATGTAAAAGCACAGCAATCTCTTCTTTTGCATTTGAAAATAATTGATTCTTGAAAAGCTGAAGCTTTTTGTACAAAAAATAACCATTAGAGCTGCAAACAAATTTTTTAAATGATCTGGAAATAAATTATCAACCCTCACTAAACACGTTTTTTATTAAAGGGAGAAGAAAAATGAAATGGTTTGTATAACTCCATCCAAAGTATGAAATATGAGAGTTAACTAGAAGGTAGTTTAGGCACTTTTCTGTGCACACGAGACAGAGAGAGAGAGAGAGAGAGAGAGAGAGAGAGAGAGAGAGAGAGAGAGAGAGAGAGAGAGAGAGAGAGGCTTTTCTATCTCTTCTCCAAAGTGAAAGAAGAGAAGTGCAGAAGCTTATCAGCTTAGTTTTTTTGAAAGGTTATGAAACCAGCAGATAGTGGCATACTTTGGAAAGAAGAGAGTGCCTAGAAGCTCCTGGTGGGCACCTAAGAGGATGTAAACAATGGCACATGCAGGAATAGAGGGTGTGTTCACAAACAATCACAGAAATAGCCTGTCTGGGTGGGAGAGGTGCATGGAAACGGGAGGGTATCTGTGACTGGCAGGGAGTGGAAACCAGCATATTACTTGAATTACTTTACCCCTATAGTTCTTTATACAATCTATTGATGGGTTGAGTCACTGGTCCCTTCTTTCTGAAAATTGTATCTGTATCGATATCTATGTCGATGTAATTTAAATTGTCAAATACTTTCATAAAATTTAAAATAGACAACACAACACACATCTAAACATGTCATTTAGATTTTGTTCTGAGCTGATGTATATACATGCACACTAAGGATAATCATGAGAACTAATTCCTCAGCACAGAGACTGTCAGAGGCAGTAAATAGGGTTTGTGGTCATTACACTTACAGCTTAAGTTTGGGATATTCATTCATTGTCTTCAGCTACCTCCTAAAGGCTCAGAGGGGCGGGGTGTCGCCAGAGGCTCACAGGGATGTCTAAGAGAGGATTCAACCTGGAGCAGCGGTGACCATGTTCTTTCTCCACAGGAGAAATAATTCAAGAGTGAGACACATGCAAGAAAGCATAGAGAGTTTACTGAAACCTAAGTACACACTTGAGAGGGAAGTGCTGGGGACTCAGAGAGCAAGTCAACTGTAGGAAGTCCTGACTAGGGGTCTTTATACACCCCGGGGTAGGATTTGGTGACTTTTCATTGACATGACTTGTCAGTTTCCTCCTAGTAGGTGGGATGCTCAGTTTCCCACTCTTTCTTCCTATGTGGCTCCTTTGGAACTGTCATGGCATCAGATGGATACCAGGAGTCATAGTAATCACAATGCAAATGAGATTAAAGTGACATTATAATTAGCAGAATGTCAGGTCCTGGTCAAGGGTATTAACCTTACTGGCTTAAACTGGTTCTGGTTCGTCTCCAGCTGCAGGTGCCAAATATAGTCACTTCTTACTTGTGTAACGAGTGAGGCACCTCACTTTGGATCCTCTAGGGGATTGTCAATTTCCTAGGCTAACTGTCCTGATTCAGGGGTAAAATAAGAGGTCGTCTGGGCTCAGAATGCAGCATAAAGAAAGAAGTTGACAGCACAGGAAAACTTGAAAGAGACTATGGTCTTCTCGGTCCCACTAAATTCACTGGATTTTCTGTTTTTGGTAGACCTCCCACCTCCAATTTCTACTTTGCTCATTGGGCTCATTCTTAAGTTTATAAAAAGCTTCAATTCAAATGTATGTTTCTGATCCCCAATTGCCTCTCTACTGTATATTAAGTATGTGCTTTCAGAGTAATGGACTCTTAGGGCATAGCTGAAGTACACATGCAGATATAGAAGGTGGCAACCTACAATATGGCTACTGACCCTCTGCACTGAATAATGTTTCCCCAGTAAATTCTGCCCTTTGTTCCAACCCATATCATCTTAAAATGGAGTATTTGCACTGAAATCTACTCAATCATATGCCAGTGTCATCAGTTTATCAGTTTACAGATTCTACTCAGATTCCTGGGAACACGTATAGAATAAAGTAGATTAAAAAAAAAAAGTCACTTCAATCCTAGGGGTACTATCTGACAGTGAAAAGTATGAATATAGAGTCAAAGGCAGTGTATATATCAATTTGATTTGCCATAACATAGTAACAGGATAGATTCGGTAGCTTAAATAACAAGTGTTTATTTCTCACAGATCTATAATTTGGTTTCTCAATGTTAATCTCCACTAAACGGAACCAAGACTCTTTGGAAAAAAAAAAAAAATTGATAATAAGTTTGGGGTGGGAAAAGTAAAAATAACCCTGATTTTTTCTTTTAATTTTAAAAGATTTATTTATTTATTTAGCCAGAAAGTAAGGAAGAAGTCAAAGAGTGATTAGGGACATGTCAAAAAAGATACTGGAACCACCTTGAATAAGATTTCATTGCCAAAATATGGAATAATTTGATCAGGAAAATAAATATTGATGGTAATAGATTGTAACACATTAAATAAAATAAGCGTGTATCCATATGGATAGAAATAAATGAACACATTGAAATATTGATGTGGAACAGGATGTTTGCATAGTTTCAAAGTACTCAAACATCAAATTCCAATTAGTTACAAAGGAAAATAGAGTAACATTGTGGCAGAGAAGCCTCATAGGTACTACCTAAATCTAATGATCACAGGCAACCGTATTGAGAATAGGGCAAATACAATTTTGTGCTGCCTACTAAGAGGCAATGAGAACACAGCAGCACTTCTGTAACACAGTTGCCAAATATACATAGCCTGATATTATCATGAAGAAACATCATACAAACCCAACTTAACAGGTGTTATACAGTGTAATTGACCTGTAGTTTTCAAAATTGGTAAGTCCATAAAAAAGTGAGGGAAAATTTGAGAATGAAGAATACTAAATGGACATGACAACTAAATGCAACAGGTTATTCTAAACTGGGTGCTTTTGCTATACAAGGTATTATTAGAACAATTTTGAAGTTTGAATAGGTTCTGAGAATTACATGATGGTAATCCGTCAATTTCCTAATTTTGATGGTTGAATTATAGTTACATAAGAGAATGTCCCTCTCATAAGGAAATATATGGAGTCTTTGGGAGTGTGATCATGTAAACCATTCCTTGAAATAAATCCCTTTAACATCTATTTCTAAGGAACTGGCTTACCTGACTGCGAGAACTGGCAAGTCCAAAATCTGTAGGGCACGCCACCAGCTAACTAGAAACTCTCAGGCAGCAGCTGATGCTGCAGCATAAAGGTAGAGCTTTTTGTTCCTCAGGGAAATTTTGGTTTTGCTTAAAGCCTTCCACTGATTGCTGAGGCACACCCAGATTAAAGAGGATAATCTTCTGTACGTAAAAGCGACTGATGTAGATGGTAACTACATCTACAAATTACTTTCACAGCAACACCTAGATTAGTGTTTAAATAACTGGGTACTATAGCTTGGCCAAGTTGATACACAAAACTATCAATGTCCACCCTTGTCAATTTGGCATTCATACACATCTTCTTAAATCATACTTATTCCCTAAATAGAGATAATAAAGTTATTCTTCACCTAGCATGATACAGCAATCTTGATATAACTGAAAACATGCTAAGACTTTTTCCAAGAGAGGAATCAAAGTCTTGGGTGATGTTCACTCTTTTCCTTGACATCCTACCATTTAAGTACTACAGTTTCATTTAACTGTTGCTAATACATCTTATGTTAGAGTCTATGGGTGTCAGATAGGGAGAAAAATATGCGTGCTATTCACAATATATATGCTATCTATTCACAATGAATATATTCATATTTGCAAGGAGGAAATACTCTTATAATTATGGTCCTCATTCTGCCACTGGTTCCATGGCTGTAGCTTGTATTTTAAGTATCTCATTTCACTACCCTTTCCATATTCTCTTTGTCCTCAATGAGTACTTCAGGTGGTCATTGTTCTTCTCACGATGGGGTAACCAAAACTTTTATTTCTCAAATACATGGGTTACTTAGGTAATGCTGCCTCAATTGGGTTGTTGCAATTTTCCATTGACTTTACTGACAGTGCATTGTCAGTTTTGGTAATTGAAGTGGGATTGATTGCCTCATCTTGGTAAAATTTTGTCAAGATAGATTAAAATTATCAACAAGAAATTTCATGGTATGCAATACCTGTACCTGAAATTTATTTTTAAAACTATGTAATGATAAATGCATGCTTATATGTATAGGACTGTTGATTGTGGCAATGCTGCTAAAACATAAAAAATACAACAATATAGTTAAAGGCAAACTTGAATGTACATCAAAAGGAACAATACCAAATGCATTTTGTTACAATGGAAAGAAAACTTGAATGACTTGCAGTTGCACAGCGTATCTTCCACCCACCCTCACTTCTGTTCAGCCTCTCATGTATACTACATATACATGTGTACAGGTTCTTGCTATACTAACGTCGTAGTTATTCCTACATGGCTCCATCATCATTTTGCTCTCTGTAATCCTCCCCATACTAAACCGTTTTGTTATACCCATTTTCATTTTCTTATGAACTTCTACTTATTTTTAGAGTTATAGTGCTTGCTTCTACATTGTGAAATGTCGCATGAGTCAAATTGACATTTATACACTCTTTCTTCCCTTAGAATATTTAATATTTTAGTACAATTGGTATTTATCTTTAATATATTTTGTGCTCCTTTGAAGTACTAATACACATTTTGAAGTGTGTACCTCTAGCACTGCATCAGACACATAGAAACTGCCCTAACTAATTACAAAATAAATGAATGTTTATAGATATGTCTAAATTAGTATGTGAATGGGCTGTACATGTCTCTGTCAGTATTTAAATTTTAATTAAAATGCATTTTAAATGTTCATAAAAGATGTTAGAGTATTAGTGGAACATATTTGATGAACTAAGGATCATTATATTTTCATGACACTGAGTTGCATAACAAATTGGAATAGTAAATTTTGCTTAAATCAGGATTATGTAATTAAGTGATAAATAATATAATAAAGATTGGACAATTTATAAAACACTAGTCTGAAGATATAAATTAGCAGTAGCTGGGTTCCTGCAAATCATCACATAAAACCCCATGTGAACAGCATGCATATTAATTATCATTTCACAGTGTCTCCATGACATAGAATGTTTTGAAATGACATTGATCCAGTCATTTTTCTGTTATGCAGACTATATACTAAAACATTTATAATTTTGTCAAATTATAGTTGCAGGGTTAAACACATTTAATGGTAATATTGCTTTTTTGTCTTACAACTTTTATGGATTTAGAGTTAAATCAACATAATCTTAGAATCACTGCCAACATCACTCCTGTACCTGTGCTTTATTATATGCTTATTATGTTTCAGGAATGTATTAGATCTTTTACATTAATTGTACCTAATTTTATAATACACATCCACAATAGTTGTTTTGTTATTATTATTATTTTTTTAAGTGAACCAATTGATTTTCACAGAAATTAATTAGTTTCCTTAATCTCAAATTATTGCTATTGCTGCAGCCAGGAAAAGAATGAATGTTTGTAAAACTTCAGTCAGGTCTATTTCCTGAAAGCCTTGTTTGTACTGTTTTTTGTTTTGTTTTGTTTTGTTTTCTGTTTTTTTTTTGTTTGTTTGTTTTTGCTCATGAAATGCATTTACCTACATCGAAAATTTTATCTGAAATAGTTCATATACATAGATATATTAATATATTAATATAAACAAATATGTGTATATATACTAAGGGTGCCAAAAAAAAGTATACATATGACTTGTATTCATCTTTTGTTATTGGTATGTTAAATATTACAATACAGTTTTTTTCCTTTCTTAAAATGTGTGTACTTTTTTTGGCACTGTATGTATGTATGTATACGTGTGTGTGTGTGTGTGTGTGTAATTTATGTAAAATAAGTTTCTGGACTAAAATATTCTTATATTACTTGCAAATTTTTATGGGGTAAACAAATTAGTTTTGAACATACTTAATGATAATAATATTTACCCACAACCCATACTATTTTTTAATCTGTAAAGTCGGATTGTGCTGGTTATTTACCTATTGACTCACAGCTAAAAGTTTCCCCTTGCTCTGGTCTGTAATACTGAGACTGGGATCTGAGTACCTATTTTCAGACTACTTTACTGTTAGTATCCTGTGGTTTTGTCCATGCAATTATTAGTGGGCATTAGATACGCAAGAAGAGGGAAGAAAGGACCTATTTCTTTCTGTTACTAGGTTTGTAAGCATTTCTCCCCAGACTCCAGGTTTTCTACGTGTTCATTTAGTAATTCTTACCCCTCAAGCATCAGCTGTTCTGAGTCCCCTCAGAGACACCTCAGCATGAGCCAGCTGTGCTCCCTCAGTAGTGTGAATCTCAGACATGGGCAGTAGGACCCTGCATCCTAGCTCCTGATTGTCGGTAACCGCACTTCTTCCCGTTCATTGTTAACACTGTAGGTAGTAGCTGCTTGCTGCTGCTGTGTCCTATGTTACTTTGAGCTTTCCAACAGAAGTGTAACCAATTCCCCGTATTCCAGTCATTAAAAAGGAAACTAAACCTGGACTTATCCAGTACCAGTACAGTACTTTGGACCATTAGCATTTCTGTCATCAAGGCATTTTTGTAAATGATAATCTTTATATTATAGGGAGCAGGTTTTTTTCAATATAACAAAAGGTATTTAGACTTTTCATCATTGAAACAAGGAAAATAAAGTGTGATCACGTATTCGCACTTGTATAGATTTAAATAAGCAATTAATGATGATATTATAAACATTTCTGTCACATGTCCATCAGGGCTGATATTCCAGATCAAAGCTCATCTTGACAGCTCCCTGTGTGTCCCTTGACTGCTTTTGCTTTTGTCTCACAGTTTGAATGTCCTTTCTGTTGTACTCCTGGCCCTTCTCAAACTCAAAGGAAATTAACCTGAGGCCTGAACATGAGGCTTCACTTTTAATACTATGTGTCTCAGAATTACAAAGACATTTAGTTACTCTTTCTGGGAAAATGTCAATTTTTCCTTTAAATGTATTCCAGAATTTATCATAATTTCTAAAACCATAGTGTGCATATGACAGAAACAAGATCCCATTTGTTTATATATTTTAATCCCTGAAATCACTTAACATGTATCAATTAAATTTGAGTGAATAATGCAAATATAATAACGATAAAAACTCCCTTTAAAGGAATACTGCAGATACCAATATGGCTGATATTTTATACTGCCAACAGAACTTGCATCCAAAATGCAATACCATGTTCCCTAAACATGGGAGTAAAAATAACGAATTAACACCAGTTTATAAGTAAATTATAGTTTAAGGATTTTTAGTTGAATTTTTATTAAATTTATTCACCTTTCTAAAACTACGTCAAGCAGTTCAAAGTTAGTCACAACTACATTGCTAAATAAAAATCTGGGGCTTTCTTTTTAACATTGAGTAACTTTAGTGGACACTTTTATAACTGTAAAACTGCTGTATGACTGTAAACTCTAAAAGAGAGCCTTACAGAAAATATCACAAAAATTATTAAAAATGTAAACAAAATAATATATAATTATTTTCCTTTACCAGTTAACATTGGTTTTAGCTTTTTGTTTACAAGAGTCATAATTTCAGCTAAAGTCTTTTGCATGTGTTTATTTTTTTTTGGATTATTGTATTTTTTTTTTGTCTAGATGTATTGCATCTAGTACTCCCTACCGCTAATGTATTATGATTGTATTTTTTAATTTGTTAGAATAAGCAATATTTAGAGGTGTTTTCTTTTATTTCCCCCACAGAAAAAACAACAACAAAATTTCCTATAAGAACCTGAACTTCAAAAATATGTTTACATAATATTTTCCTTTTTTTTTTTTCTCTAGCCTAGTTATTTCCATAAAATTTGTCTTCGGGAAATGTTTATTAAACTTCTAGTATTATACTTGTTCATTCAACAGATATTAATACTTATCAGATACAGCCTAAGCACTGATATTATAGTGATAAATTAAAGAAAATCTACTCCCACATTTGGCTTACCGAAAGAATTTGGAGTGGTAGATGTTAAACAAATGAATGTGAAGTTGAACATACAGTTTTAATTGTGGTAAGTACTAAAAAGATCACATGTAAAAAGTCCCAATATAGACCATTTGCTTGCTTTATTCTGTGTCACATTTCGGTACCAAGAACAGTGTTTAGCACAGCATAGCCAATAAATAATGTTTTAAAACAAATGGTTTTAGGCAAGAAACTGCTTAATTTTTAAAGAATACAAAACTGAGTTTAGTTTCTTCTACTACATAACACACCATCCTAGTACAGACACAAGACAAACAAAATTAAAAATGGTCATGATATAACAGATCAAAGCAACAGCAAAATGTGAACATAAGGGATCTCCCAAGAATCAGTCTTACATGAATTAATCTGAAAGTAATTCCTCTAGCAATTTGAATATGAAGAACCCAATTGAAATTGAAGGGCCGGGGAACTCCTTAATCTAAAAATTGCAGTATTTGGGTTGGAGATTGATGGCAAAGAAGAATTTATATGAGTGGGAAGGACATTACTGGTGCCATTGCAGACTGGTAAAATACTAGGAGAGGAAAGCAAAGATAAATTGATCTAATAGAGTTATGCAATACATCTGAGAGTTATAAGAGGTATAAAAAGGATAATTTTAAATTTTATTGTCTTGCTTGAAGAAAGATTTTCTAATAAATTAGAAGTATTTATTTATAGAGAAAGAAAATTAATCATTTTCACATAGCTGCCAACACATTTCCTGTCAAAGCATGGTGTTATGGACTGAATATTTGTGGTTCCTCTGTAAAAAATTCTTATGTTGAAATCCTAATGTGATGGTATTAAGTAAACCCCCAGTGTGATGGTATTAAGAGATGGGGTCTTTGGGATTTGATTTGGTCATGAGATTGGAGCTCTCACGAAAGGGATCAGTGCCCTGATAAAAGAGACTCCAAAGAACTCTCTTGTCTTTTCCCACCATGAGAGGATACAGTGAGAATGGACTGAGATATATGGGAAACAAATTTGTTCCAATAAGAGAAGCTCTTAAACAAGCATTGAAAGGTGAAGATAATTTATTAGTGAAGAATCATACCTCTTGCATTTGTATATACAAGGTGGTAATAAACAGCAGAATAAGTAACTAGACTTATGGAAATAAAATTTATGAAGATCTTATACTTTAAAATCTCAATGGAGATAGAAGACTGAAAAACATTGAAAATAATCTCTCAACTTTAATGCAAGATGAATGGATAACAATTGAGAATATAAAAAAGATTAAATAGACAATGGACAATTAAGAGGATGGCAGAACATTTCCAAACTAGACTTAATTCGTACAACAGTTAGACTATTTCTAAGTGTAGATAATGTATTTTAAGAATTGTGCTATTATTATATCTAACTAGGTAATTATTTTTCTCAAGCTGTTTATTTGTACATAATTTATTTCATAATATGTAATCAACCTCAATAAAAATTAATGATTTTACAAAGTGCCAATTTTTTTTTTAAATGTAGACTTTAGAAAGAAGATATACTTAAACAGGTGGATCTTATAACCATTCCTAAAAAAGTTATTAGGTCAAAAGTATACACAGTTAGCATTTATGGTGTTATCCTTAAAGAGGAAGAGTGTACATTGCAGAGCTCTACATTTGGTGTAGAGATATACAAGTTTATTCTGGGTATGCCATCCTGGAACTTCTTTAATTTCTTTTTTTTTTTAATTAAAGTTTAAGGGGGTGACAATTGTTAGTAAAGTTGCATAGGTTTCAGGTGTACAATTTTGTAATACATCACCAAGACAAATAATAAGAAGTTTTGGAGAGACTATGGAGAAAAAGAATCCTCATACACTGTTGGTGGGAATGCAGATTGGTGCAGCCGCTATGGAAGGCAGTGTGGAAGTTCCTCAGAAAATTAAGAATATAATTACCATATGACCCAGCAATCCCTCTCCTGGGTATCTACCCAAAAAATCTGAAAACATGCATCCATAAAGATATATGTGTTCCGATGTTCGTTGCAGCATTATTTATGGTGGCCAAGACATGGGAACAACCAAAGTGCCCTTTGATAGATGATTGGATAAATAAGAAGTGGTGTATAAACACAATAGACTACTGTTCTTTAATTTTTTGAGCCTGAATATTTCCAAATTAGACATATTTAAAATTAATAATGCATACTTGAGAGTTTAATTTAAGAATCATGTTCTAAATATATTGTTTCCTGGCTCATAGCATATGATGATACTGAAGTGTGACATTGGGTACAAACCCAAATTCAAGTGGGTAAACAGCAAATAGTTTTGGAAAGAAACAGAACCCACATTAGTTTCTGAGTTCTGAACTGACTTTTTTGTTTGTTTTATTTATTGACTTTTCAAAGTGAATTTATTGGGGTGGCAATGGTTAGTAAAATTACATAGGTTTCAAGTATACAGTTCTGTAATACATTATCTATATATCACATTGTGTGTTCACCACCCAGAGTCAGTTCTTCTTCCATCACCATATATTTCACCTCCTTTACCCTCTTCTGCCATCACTCCTCCCCCTTATCCTCTGGCAACCACTACACTGTTGTCTGTATGTATGAGTTTTTGTTTGTTTATTTGTTTGTCTTGTTCATTTGCTGCTTTCAGTTTTATAACCTACAATGAGTGAAGTCATATGGTCCTTGACTTTTTCTGACTTATTTCGCTTAGCAAAATAATCTCGAGATCCATCCATGTTGTCACAAATGGCAGAATTTCATCTTATGGCCGAGTAATATTCCATTGTGTATATTACCACATCTTCTTTATCCAATCATCTGTCGAAGGACACTTTCATTGTTTCCACGTCTTGGCCACCATAAATAATGCTGCAGTGAACACAGGGATACATATATCTTCATGAATGAGTGTTTTCAGATTTCTTAGGTAGATACCCAGGAGAGGGATTGCTAGGTCATATGGTAATTCTTATCCAAGGTTAATACCACTTTAGAAAAGAGAATTGGGACTTTTATCATGCTAGGCCACTGCTTCTTAGAGTCAAAATTGACTTACACATCCTCTCCAAACTTTGTAAAAAAAAGTTGAATGAATGAATAAATAAAACATTAAGTTCAGTCTAATTTCTTAGTCCAAATTCAAACCCAAATGTTCTTGTCAATAATCCTAACCTAACATTGATCTTTCATATTTCTCAAGTTATGGGTTTAGAATGTTTTCAAATTTTTAACATTCCTCAATTGTTGTAGTTTAGTTTTAATTTTCAGAGTTAATAAAGCTTGGGGAAAATTAATATGCATTATTTGTAATGTTTGGATTTTCAAAAAGTTTTCAAGACGTTGATCAATGATGGTTATTTTACAAACATAGTATCTGCCTGTTGTTAAACTAACCTCTCCAAGATTATGCACACAACCCTAAACAGGAAAAGAAGAAAATGTTTTTTTTTCAGTCTTCTTAAATAATTAATTTTTGTTCCTAAGATTTTGCTGTACCAAAATTTTGCTTGTGCTTACATACTTACATATTTGAATCATATATTATTCACGTAGGCCTTAAGGGAAAACTGTTCCATTAACATAGAAGTGAAGTTCATAAAATCTAATTAGAAAATAATTACCAAGAATGGAAAGAATTAAGAAATATTTCAGACTTTGAAAAATGCTTCTTCTATATAAGTCTTCCATTTGGTTATGACTATTTATTGGGTGATTCAATATTTAATGTGGATTTATTACATCTAATAAAGTTCTGGAGTCAATTTTTTCTATTAGGTGTAGCCAGATCCAATTGTGTACAACTGGGAGTATGCCCTCATTCATATTTCACAGGGGAAACAGAGGGAAGTCCATCAGAGAGAATCTCTTTTAATTCTTCTTTGTAAAGACTCATCCATTTTGATAATACAGTGGAGAAGCATTTAATTTTAACAAGTTAAACTTATCTTCATTGCAAAGGACAATTTCACTTTATTCACAAGGATAACAGTATAGAAGACAAATTAGACAAAGCAAGAATACATATAAAAAGAAAAAATGTTTTTTAACTTATGAAACATATGAAGCAGCTATAGTTGTTTAGGTACATTCACAAATTCAGAAACATGGCAATTTCAAAAATTTTGAACATTTAATAATGACTATATTACATTCAGTCTTAAGGAAAAAGTAAAAATATTGACGTTTCAGATTTGTTTTAAGGTGGAAAGAACATATGAGTTGTTCAGAGTTTGTGATTGTCTCACATACAGTAATGATGATAAAATAAACACATACACACTGTATTGTAGAGGAAAAGCTGATCACACATGACCTTTCCTTGGTGCCTGTGCACAGGTTGGGGCAAGGAGAAAGAAAGAGCTCTTTCTCTTCCTCTTATAAGGTCACTGATCCCACCAAGACGGCCTCAACCTTATGACCAAATTTAATCCTGATCACTTCCCAAAGACCCATCTTAAAAAACAGTCAGACTGGAGATTAGGGTTTAAACATAAGAATTTGGGGAGGGGGTGTTGCACAAGCATTCAATCCATAACAAGACTTCAAAAGATTGGAGGTGCAGTAGGGAAGATACGTGGCAAATATCCCAATATTCTAAAATGAGATATTAGGTATCATTTAGGGAATTAAGAAAGAAGTGGTCAAACTTTTTATTTATTTATATTTCAGTATTATTTTCATAATGATTATTTCTACCTTCAGCCTACCACCTACTTGAGAGGATAAAAAAGACTGAAGATAAAGAGGAAAGGAGAAAAACATTTAGAAAGAAAAATGAGAGATTCCCTGTTGTTTTACTTCCCATCCCTGTGGAGGGGACGAATAGGGTATCTCTCCTCATGATGACAAATCCCCCTGTAGTGTGGAAATAATAAACAATGTTCAACTCATGTTTGAGTAGCCTGAGGCTTTCATATTTGCAAACAGGGAGAGAGAAAAGATTTCACTGGGAGCCAGCTACACTTGTGTAAGTTTGGGCTGTTTTTCATGTACCAGGTGTGTACTGTGCAAGGAAGGAGCCAAGTTAATGTCAAATATGCTGCTTCTAAGGACTGTCCGGAGGTCATATAATGCGAACAACAGGGTGGATCTCTGGTTGTCCACATACTGAGACTATCATAAGCATCAGCCTGAAAAAATGCATTTCCTTTGTCAAGAAAATGGAATTTTAATATTCTCTAAGTAGTCGTATTTTAAGTTAAGCAACTTAAAATATACCCTGTTAGAGAGTATCTTTCGCTGGATAACAAGCCCCAAATTAGCAAAAAACAAATCGTTATACAACCAGGTGAGTAAAAATGTTTCCATCTTTTAAACTTCCTTTCTATCCTGTGTCACTACTTTCCCCAGGAAGTCATACTCTATGCTTAATAAGCAACAGAAAATAGTAAAAGAGCAAGGTAGGGAAAGAGAAAAATTCTCCCAAATGCCCCTTTCTCATTTAGATCTCCAGCCTGATTTAGGCCCGTATCAGTGAAAAGGAGAATCTTTAAGTTAAATTTAGTTTCACTATAACACAGGATAATTTAATTATTGATTAAATAAATCTTTTGTGAGACTTACAGTTACTGAGAAATTGTTGTGTTGAGTAACCTCAAAAGGTTACTGAAAAGTTCAAAAGTAATGAATAGTTCCTTGAGTTTTATTCAATAGAAGTGAAAGAATTAGCCCCTCAGAATGGGTTCGTTCAAGACATATGACAAAAGATGTTTTTCTCTTGCATCCTATGGAGTCCTACTCTGTCTAAATTTTGACTCAACAAAAAGTGAAGCATGTTGCATAGTATTTCTGACACAATAAGACCTAAGTATCGTGTATTATAAAACACCTAAGCAATTAATGGTGATATCTGGGACCCAGATATAATTTGAATGAGAAAAATTCCCTCAATTTCTAGTGCTATTCTCTTTCTTCTGGGAGGTTAGACCTGATTACTGAACTTGACTAAAGGCCTTGTACAAACCTAGCAATAGTCTGGATTGGTTGAACAACTAATTCCCAAGGACCACATTTTGATGTCGCTTTATGGAAATTCACTCTTTCAACCTCTTTCCTTATGCATCATGCAATTTGAATTCAATTGGACCCTCATCCCCAGATCCCAAATGTGTATATAGAACTGCGTCATTGCACAACTTCAGTACGCACCTTTCACATCGTCAGCCATGTGAAGTAGTGTCTAGAGCTGGAAAGTACAACATGTGCGTCTGTGCATTGACTTTGTGCTTGTTTCTATCCTCAAGGCTTCGTGCAGAAGAACACACTGGTTATGCATGCAAATAAAAGCCAGATCACACAATGTGTAAATACCCCTTCTTCTACTTAGTACTCATTTAAGGAGCCACAGCACATTTAATCTCCAGTTTATTCATTTGTAAAATGGGAATAAAATTAGTGTAATATTATGTAGTATTCTTGTAAAAGTCAAATGAGTTATGGCAAACTCCTGGACTCAGTTCATATAATAATCAAAAGCATAACTCTTAATTTAATGTTAGTATTGGATTGATTAAATTCTTATTGGTATAGTTGCCATTTAATAACATTAGCAAAACTATTTCATTGTGAAATGAATGACTGTTTTTTTAGGGTGATACTAATTTTAAAATATATCTTAAAATGCTACCTATGAGGTGCTATAATCAAGAGAATTGTGTCTTTAGAGAGCTCAAACAAATGATTGATGTGCAAACCAAAGACAAACATTGATTCATCAATATTATTTTCTCTACTTAGATTTTAACGATTATGCCTCCTTTGTTTGGCACAGAGAACATAAACAGATTCTTAAAGAGTCATTGCCCAGTCATGTCTAAACAATGTGAAATAGTCTAGAGTGCTTCAGAGCAAACCCATTTCTGAAGGAAAGGTAGGTATTCCCTCCATCATTCACAGTTTACTCAAGAGGAAGCTCAATTCTTTTGAATGCAAAGGAAAGTAGAATTGGGAAAAAAATTAATTGTCAGATTACCCGAAGCTTCAATAGAACAGAGGTGAGCAAGCAGAGGGTAGAGGGGAGGAAAAGCAAAATAAAAACATTGAAGAGAACACAGTATTCATGAAATATTACAAATGATCTACCTTCTATAAAGAGGATATAAATATCTCTAAGTAAGCATGATGTATTTTCACTGATGAAACTGAATTTTGTATATCAAAAAAAATTTTTGATCATTTTTTGTTATAATCCACTAATCAGAATTAAATGTACAAAAACCAGCATGGACATTTTTAATTTTGAATGAATTTCACTGGAATGTGATGCAAGTTTTCTTTGCAACTAACTAGAGTAGCTCTCTCAGTTACGTCATCTTAGTAACTCAACATACTTTTTCTTTACTCCTTTATAGTGTAATATCTAGGCAATTAAAAATAAATGTTACAAATGGCAAATAGACATATGAACAAATGCTCAACATCACTAATCATCAGAGAAATGCAAATAAAAACCACAATGAGCTATCACCTCACCCCAGTCAGAATGGCTATCATCAATAAGACAAATAATAACAAGTGTTGGAGAGGCTGTGGAGAGAAAGGAACCCTCGTACACTGTTGGTGGGAATGCAGACTGGTGTAGCCTTTATGGAAGGCAGTGTGGAGGTTCCTCAAAAAATTACGAATAGAATTGCCATATGACCCAGCAATCCCTCTCCTGGGTATCTACCCAAAGAATCTGAAAACATTTATACATAAAGACACGTTTGCTCCAATGTTCACTGCAGCTTTGTTTACGGTGGCCAAGACATGGAAACAACCAAAATGTCCTTCAATAGATGAATGGATAAAGAAGTTGTGGTATATATACACAATGGAATACTATTCGGCAGTAAGAAAAGATGATATAGGAACATTTGTGACAACATGGATGGATCTTGAGAGTGTAATGCTGAGCGAAATAAGTCAGACAGAAAAAGCAGAGAACCGTGTGATTTCACTGATATGTGGTATATAAACCCAAAACAACAAAAGAACAAGACAAACAAATGAGAAACAGATACTCATAGACACAGACAATAGTTTAGTGGTTACCAGAGGGTAAAGGGCGTGGGGGGTGGGAGATGAGGGTAAGGGGGATCAAATATATAGTGATGGAAGGAGAACTGACTCTGGGTGGTGAACACACAACGGGATTTATAGATGATGTAATACAGAATTGTACACCTGAAATCTATGTAATTTTACTAACAATTGTCACCCCAATAAATTTAAAAAAATCAAGATCAATTTGATTTATGAAAAATATGAGGAAGGAATATTTCTTGCTCTTAGGGTTTATAAACTAAAATTCA
This sequence comes from Rhinolophus sinicus, assembly GCF_057876585.1. Taxonomy (NCBI): domain Eukaryota; kingdom Metazoa; phylum Chordata; class Mammalia; order Chiroptera; family Rhinolophidae; genus Rhinolophus; species Rhinolophus sinicus. Next base: position 155,779,818 of record NC_142516.1, read on the forward strand.
CAGCAGTTTCATGCATTGCTTCATTCCTAGACATTGAGTCATAGAGGTGAAAAAAAAGTGGAATTGGGTATATGCTAACATAAAAATAATTCCAATGTGAATATATTTGGGGCTAATTTGCTCCAACCTCTTCTATGACTGCAATTAGGAGTGGAATTAAAGACTACTGACAGACCGTGTGTGTAAGTCATGACTAAAAGTTTTCAGTAAAGATGTAGAAAATGTTGTAAAGTGACGGTAAGGAGATATGTGTGTATTTTATCTTGCCCTTTACAGGTTTTTGTTTATTTTAATTTGAACACATTTAGACAGATATTTTGGTTTTCAGTTTCCCTGGAAGCATACCTGAGACAAATATTCGAATGCAAGTAGTTTATGTGAGTGGAGATCCAGAAAAACTCTGGAAAGAAAGTGAGACAGAGAAGAGAAGAAAACGAACATCAGGTACATTTTCAAGTGAACTAGTGCTATGGGCAATTGGAACTTAATCTTGCTGGGAAACTCTGAAAGTAAGGATAAAACAAGTACCTCAGAATTATCCCTCCCACGAGACAAGGGAGCTGGAATATTGGTTTGCAAATGCTCATCATTTATTGGATGATAGTTTTTCCATGAGAATCTTAATCTTAGTACATCTGGTTAACTATATGCATGGTAAACATAAACAGAGAAAGCTCTCAGGCAAAAAAAAAAAAAAATCAAACGCTGGCATTTGGCAGCCCAGTGTGAAGTGAAGGTGGATAATTACAGAGAACATAGACCATATATATATATATATATATATATATATATATATATATATATATACACACACACACACACACACACACGTGTGTGTGTACATACATATATACATATATATGTATATACATATACACACACATATATATGTATATACATATATATGTATATATGTATGTATATATATTTTATCACAGGGCTCGGCCATCCCTATTTTATGATGTCTCACTGCTTGATTTACTTATATAGTTATATAGTTACTGCATGGCCTTAATAGGCCTTTGAATTCACAACTTCTGACATCAACAACTCCTTCAGAGTTGTGATTACAAATTTCTTAGTATCTTAAACAATGCTAGAAATGACTTTTTAAAGAGTTTTAAAAAGAAAATCGTATCTAGATGAACATGTATTTAATTAGCATTCTGTAACAATCTGCATGCAATCCAAAATTCACTTTCAAGGAGTGAAATGCCACAGAAATGTTCTCTGAAAAGAGGAATAAATAATTGATAACTAGGGAAAAAACACATTAAAAACAACCACATTTTTTTGTGCTCTGACATCATGAAGTTATCATTTGATTAATAGAGAGCCTTTATTTTCTAGTTTCCATATGCAAGGTTTCTTGCTGCTTACATAATTAAATCAAAATTATAGATCATTCAGAAGGTTAATAGGAGAGGTGAATGCGTAATTCAAATTTACTAATCCTTGCTTTGGTAGTGAATTGTTTTTGAACACTGTAGATCTGTGGAAAAAGATATGGTCCTGAAGTCCTATGATCCTTTTAGATCCACGTGATTCAATTAATATTTGTATATGCAAAATAAATTTGGGTCAAATCTTTTGATTATTAAAATCTTGACAAATGAACAAAAATAAATCGCATCATCAAGATGCATTATGAGTCAATGTTAAATATATTGATTGTTACCTATTTAAAAATGTCAATCATTTATCATTCCATTCACTTATTCAAAACCAACACATGCCTACATTAGAGATCTTAAGAATATTTTACACTTTTGTTATAGCAATAGTGACAGAGTCTAGTACTTTCTTTGGCCAGGCCATCTAAGTGCAAGTACAAGTATTTATACTAAATATTTTTATGATACTACAAATGCTTTCTAGCATTATCAAAATAATAACCCTGGTTATTTACTTATTAATTTTTGCTAGTGTGTATGTAAGTGAATACTAGAAGTTTTGACACATAAATGATAACGAATGACCACAATGATGGTATATTCAGCCTTACTACTTCCATAAACAGCTGGAGAGGAAATTTAGATGATTATTTGAAACAAAAGAGTTGATCGTAATTCTTGATCTTAAACTTGATTGAAGAAGCTAAAATATATTTTTAATTTTAACACATGGTATTCTGTGACGTTAATTAAAATACATTGAAATGAAGGATAATTGGAAACAAGTAACTCATTTTACAGTATTCAATTTAAAGATACAAGACGTTATTGAATTTTAGAATTTAAGTGGATTTTAAAAATAATCTTATTGGAATCATTCTTTTTGCAAGTGAGAAAAATGACACTCAGATCATTGACATGCCAAGTTGAAATAGTCAGTGGCCGCATAAACGTTTTAGCACAGACATGCTTTCTGCAAAGCTTATGTACATATGTGTCATTGTTTCTATTAAGAGTGCTCAAGGGATCCACTCTTTTGCAAATGCTTTTAGTCATATCTTTCATTTATGATCCAGTCAATATATCCGTATTCCCCTAACTATGAATCACTGGTGATCCAGTGTCTATAGCTCTGATTATGGCCCTACTGTAAATGGAGCAAATATGTTAAATGTGTATTAGGGGCACAGCAGGGATATATCTAAACTGTTTGTGGATGTGTATGCTCTAGATTATAAGTAAATGCCTGCACAGCACAACATAGCAGCGTAACAATACTCAGCCCTGTCAGGGACCTTAAATGAAGAGCCCCAGGCATCTTTACCAGCAACTTACTCATTCCATTTTATAACATTTTGGCTGATAGAATGAAAGAGAAAAAGCTCTAGTTGTATCATTCACTGAAATCATGTAAATGAAAAGCAGGGGAAGCATGACTGTACTGAATGAGACATAATTGTGGATGATCCTTCCACTGAAAATTATGAATGAATAATTCCTTCACCGAGAGCATTATCTATCAGAATAAACCATCAAAGATCTTAATGTAATATTGTATAGAGCCAGGTATTTCCTAAGCTCAAGCTACTCTCATGAGTTTGTTCATCATCTCTTAAACATTTTATACAGTATAGAGTTTAATTAATTATATCAAGACTGTTTTTTTTTTTAAATTTAGCTTATCTGAGTACTAGGCAACAACATTTGTACTACATAGTCATTAATCCTAAATGGCTAAGTATAAAAATTCTATACTCTCAGAGGTATAACTATGTATAACTGTAGTATGTATGTATAACAATCCAAGACATAAGACTTAAAAGATAGTTACTATAAAGGCATTTCATATTAACAATAGAAATATATGTTTCCTTTAATTTCATTTAGGAAAAGATTTTCAACTTTGTGCACAAAGCTAACCATATAATATCGAATTTGAATTGTAAAAGTAAACTATTAGTCAAACTCATCACACTGAGCCATCCATAACTCAACAAGAAATATCATATTCCAATTTTTTTGAGAGGGGTTTGCCAGTAGCTATAAAGGCACACTTTTTTCCCCTAAAGATCTTTCATTAAATAACAATGAGTATTTTACATATATTATATTTTAGCATATCAGTTCCAGCACCTGCAAAATGTAGTTAAACCTTGTTCATTTTAACTCAGAGTGTTACAATAGAATGAAATTAGATAAAATATGAGAGAGAGCGTTTTTAAAATGAAAACTGGTCTATAAATATTACCTTTTTTTTATCACTTATTCTCAATTCCAGTAACATAATTGTACTCCTGAGCTCTGAATATTGTTTGCTTTGTGCTGTTAAGTCCCTTTAATTCCTATTGGACTCTATTCCATTGATCATATTAAAGCTTTTTTGCTCTATAAATAAATGAACATAACATACGATTATCACCTTATTTGGCAAAGCCTTGATTTTATGTCGTTTTGGTAAAGCATGTAAACAAAGAAAAACAAACAAAAAATAATGTCATTTTAGTATTTTGCAAGGTTTTAAAGGGCATTAAAATCAACAAACAACTTTTTCATAAGTGTCGAAACTACAATTTTAGATGATTTCCCCTATATCATATAAATAAGTAATTGCAAAAGCAAATTACCAAAGAGAACCATCAGAGAAACATGATACATGCTACAGTTAGAAAACAAGTTTGTTTCAAGTCTTTTTCATTTACTGGACTTAGGATTTAGGGTTTTTGCCATTTATCACCCTCCTCAGATTTCTCATGTAAGAAATTATATAAATAAAAATAGAACCAAATTTAAAGAATGTTACTGCTGATGCCATGCTCTTGAAACACCATCCAAATATCCAAATTTATTTGTAAAATTATCTGGATATTTACTTAAAAAAAATTTTTTTTAATGTATTCCAACTCAAATCGGGTAACTAAAGTGGTATATAAGCATCTTATGTTAGCCTATTTAACATGAAAACATACTTAAAGTAATTCTCAAAAGCTGTTTTTCTGATATTCTACTTTGCTGGAAATAAAGGTTGGTCTTGTTTGATGCCATAGAAATCCCATTGTCTAAAATGTAGAATTTATGTGGACAATGAAGAAACACACTTTTTCACTGAGGAACTTGAGAGAATTGGTAGTTGATAGGCCAAACAACTAGAGAGTTTTCTACACAACTTGCATAAACTATTGCAAGGCAGATAATTTTGTTGTGTGAATAAAAAACAGAAGAGGTTTAGACATATTCTATACTTTTCTCAATTAAAAAATTTTTTTTGAAGAATCCTAAGGCCAAAACGTATTTGTCATCATTTTAATTTTTGTTTGAGTCTCAAATTTTATTGCTTGGCATTCCTTAGTCCAAAGTAGGTCACTTAAAATTTTAACTCTTCTTGTATCTATTTGGTAGATGTTTTACTTCTATTAATAAACATTTGGTATTCTGCAACTTATATTTTCTCAAGCATGGGGGAAGTGGATTACAATAATTTTAAGAGAAAAAAAAGTCAACTCTCTCAACTATAACCAACTCTCTCTTCCAGAATTCTCAACTTCCTCAAATTTCTTTCCATATAGTTCTGTTAGTTTCCAGAACATTGTTTCTAACATATTGTCCACTTATTCTTTGAAATTTGCCATCATAAAATTTCTGCTGTAGCTTTAGAGGATGTCTGTCTCCAGAGTACCTGTAACTATGAAACTTTTAAGTTACTGGTAGTGAAATAAGGCTGTGGCTATCTTTGCTCATCACAAGTGCAAGTATTATTATATAACTATTGAAAAATCTGCTTACACAACTGCTGAAATTTTGTTGAAATTTCTTTTAGCCTTTATTCATATGTTCATTTTAACGTTCGTTCTCTTGGACATGGGTATGAGCCCACGATGGAGATGGGATAAATTCAGTGACAGACATTTGACCCAAATGTGACCCTTTCTCAGTAAGACTTACTAGTTCCCTTACACAGAGAGCCTCTCTCTATAAGAGACCATTACTTACATGCACGTTATATATGGGAAAATATTTAACGGCTTAATCTGTATTCACCTAATATCTATTATGCACACACTATAGACCTTCAGGATTGTAGCTGGACAATATACTTACAAAAGAATTAGAGTATAAAGTGATATGTTCAGGAGAGAGTATTGGTTAACATTATAGATTAGAGCCAAGTGTCTGAGATAAGACTGTAGAACCATGGACAAGTTATTCAGCTTTACTAAATATCTATTTATTCATCAGTATTAATGAGGTTAATAATGATATCTAGTTCATATGGTTGGGGTCTAGTTTTAAAGATTTTGCATATGAAACACAATAAATGTGCAGCTAAAACATATAATAAATATTACTACCATTATTTTATGCCTATTATTCCCACTCATCTTCAAATCTAGAAAGTTATAATTCATTTAAGGTTAGAAAAAAATACTTCAGTTTAGAAAAAAATAGATACAAAGTATGAGTGAAGATATATCGTCGATAAATGAAGAGGCAACAGCATTGGTAAAACAATGTATGATTAATAGAAAAAAATTAGAAAGGAAATTAGCTTCCTGCTCTAATTTTTCTTTATCATTCCAGAGGTTCTTAAAACAATAAAGATGGAGAGGGGAAATATTTAGAGAAAAAATAAGAAAAACAACTATATAAAATTAGAAAAAAATTATAAAACTTTAGCATGATTCAGTTAATCTTATAATCATGTTATAAAATAGTATCTTTAAACAGAATACTTTAGAAAACAATAAAGCACACCTTTCAGATTTATACAAAACCACTTGAAAAAATTAGAATTTTAAATGAGATCATAGCAATTATACATGTTAATTAGACATATGGTTACTGCCACTGATTTATCATAGCTATATTCCAGCAAACATGCCTATAGAATTAATGTGCCTTTCACAGAATTTGAAAATTGGAATTTTCTTGGTTTGTATAAACATTACTATGGTTGTAAGAACAATGCAAAACAAATGTACATATGCAATGACACCAAATATAAAATTTGGTTAAAACTGCTTTAGAACACCATCAAAAAAAATTGCTGCTTTTTGAAGCAAATAAAAGGTTTTATGTGGAGGCTTTCTCATGCAAAAATGCTTGTTGCAGTATTTCTATGCTTCTGAAGTGTGAATAAATTATGACATGTTTTCATTTGGGGAATTGCACACGTAAACAATATTATATAGCTATCAATTGAGTTTACAAAACGCTGCCAGATGGAATTTACATAACGTTTCCAGTGCCATCCTTGTCAATTAATTCTGGCAAACAAACTGATCAGGTAACAAAGATGGGAAAGTAAGAAGAGAAAAATGGTTCTCCTTCCGCCCATGGCTCGATCCTCATCTTAGTGAATGAAATAGACAGAAAATTTGACAGAATGATCACAAAGTTACTGATTCCCCCATTTTAACCCACTTTCAAATTTTTTAAATGTGGTCTTTAACATTCTTTAAAATGAATTAGGAAACCCATTAATTAAAAACAATAATTACTTTTAGTATTGACTTAAAATAATGTTTATTCCTTAATAAACCCATGGAAGTGAATAAAATTGGAAAGCCTAAGAAGTAGAAGCAAAATATCAAAAATGTTTTCTTTTCTACAGTTTATCCAATTATTTAAAAGTATACTGGTACATATTGCTATATATGTTAATATATATACGGATAGCTGGTGAATAAAACATAGAATATCCAACGCTTTCCAAAAGAGTACATATTCTGATGAAGAAAAAAGTATGCCAAGTAATTCGCATATACATGTATGTCACAAATATATACCACATACATATCCATGCAATTGATTTTAGGTAAATCAATGATGGCAATTATCTTGCTCATGAATATTTAATTTGGGTAGGGCTCAGTATATCTCATCTTTACTCAATTTGGAGTCAGCTGGAGTGGTCCAAAGGCTAGGGCTAGAATTATTAACAGGCTTTCTCACATCATGGCAATTATTGGTGGCTTTAGGGTGATATGGGCTATGAGCTGATAAATGGAGTTTTCAGCCAGAATATCTACATGTTACCTCACTATGTTGCTAAATTTTGTTACATCATGGTAAATGCATTTCATGATCAAGGTCCCAACATAGACTGAGACAAGGTAAAACTTCATCACTTTGTATGACCTAACATCATAAATTACCTTATTTCTTCAACCAAATTATATTTTTCAAAGCATTCACAAAATTACAGGCAATTACAAGCAGAAGGAAAATAGGCCACTTTTTCATGGGTATAGCATATTTCTCGAACGGTATGCAGGACCATAAATATTGCTTAAAAACATTTTTTTCAAAATACAATATGCTGTAACTGTTCAATTATTTTATAGATATACTCTATGTGTGTATTGTACAAAAGAATGAAAAATATTAAATATTTATCAGTAAAGAAAATAATGAATTTACAATGAAGTATTAGACACATGATAAAAAAGGAGAAAGCTCTGCATTTTCTTCTATAGAATAACTTTCAGGTAAATAAAATAAGCCTAAGAAGTGTGCATGGTAACAGGAGTGATGCAAAAATGAATATACTCATAGATACAGAGGTATGTGTATATATGAAGTAGATCTCAGGTATAATGCATAAGAAATTATTAACCTACTTGCCACCAGGTAAGGAAACTGGGTGACAGGAAGACAGAGGTGGAAGTAATACTTTAGCTTGCTTACCTTTTAGGCATTATAAATTGTTTTATTAAAATTTATTGGGGTGACAATGGTCAACAAAACTACATAGAGTTCAAGCGTACAATTCTATAATACATCATCTATATATACATATTGCATTATGTGTTTACCACTGCAGAATCAGTTCTTTTTCCATCACTATATATTTACCCCCTTTTACCCTCTTCTATCATCCGCCTTTCCCCTTACCCTCTGGTAACCACTAAACGGTTGTCTGTCTATGAGTTTTTGTTTCTTTGTCTTGTTTCTTTGTTGCCTTCAGTTTTATATCCCATATACTCGTATGAGTGAAGTCATATGGTTCTCGACTTTTTCTGCCTGACTTATTTCACTTAGCATAATGATCTCAAGATCCATCCATGTTGTTGAAAATGGCAGTATTTAATCTTTTCTTATGGTAGAGCAATATTCCATTGTGTATGTATACCACATCTTCTTTATCCAGTCATCTATCAAAGGACATTTTGGTGTTACCATGTTTTGGCCACTGTAAGTAATGCTGCAATGGACATTGGAATACCTGTATCTTTACAGATAAATGTTTTCATTTTTGGGGGCTAGGTATCCAGGAGACAGATTGGTGGGTCATATGGTAATTCTATTCTTAATTTTTTGAGGAACCTCCATACTGTTTTCCATAGCGGCCGTACCAATTTACATTCCCACCAACAGTAATGAGGTTTCCTTTTTCTCCACAGCCTTTCCAACACTTGTTATTTGTCTTGTTGATGATAGCCATTCTAACGAGTGTGAGGCAATATCTCCCTGTGGTTTTGATTTGCATTTCCCTAATAGCTGGTGAAGGTGAATATTTTTTCATGTATCAGTTGGCTGTTTGTACGTTTTGTTAGGAGAAATTTCTGTTCCTGTCTTCTGCCCATTTTTTAATTGGATTGTTTGTCTTTTTGTTGTTGAGTTGTATGAGTTACATATATATTTTGGATATCAGCCCCTTATTGGAGGCTTGTTTGCAAATATCTTCTCCCATTCGGTTGGTTGCCTCTTTGTTTTGTTAATGGTTACTCTTGCTGTCCCTCTGCATTTTATTAATATTTTGATACAATCCCATTCATTTATGTTAGCTTTTATTTCCCTTGCCTTTGAGGTCAAATTCATAAAATCCTCTTTGAACCCAAGGTCCATAAGTTTTAGCACCCATGCTTTCTTCTATTCAGTTTATTGTTTCAGGTCTTATATTTATTTAGGTCTTTGATCTATTTTGAGTTAATTTTTGTACACGGTTACAGATAGCAGTCCAGTTTCATTCTTTTGCATGTGGCTTTCCAATTTTCCCAGCACCATTTATTGAGGAGGCTGTCTTTTCTCCATTGCATGTTTTTGGCTCCTTTATTGAAAATTATCTGTCCATCGTTATGTGGGTTTATTTCTGGGTTTTTTCAATGCTATTCAATTGGTCTGTATCTGTTTTTCTGCCAGTACCATGCTGTTTTGATTATTGTTGCCCTATAGTACAAGCTAAAGTCAGGGATTGTGATACCTCCAGTATTCTTCATTTTAGGATTGCTTTGGCTATTCAGGGTCTTTTGTGATTTCATGCAAATCTGATGCTTTTTTGTTTCATTTCTTTAAATTTTAATAACAGGTATAGAGCTAGATAAATAGTGTTATAATTGAAATGACAGCAATTTGGGTACCTGGTAATATGATAAATATTTTCAGAGATGTTAGGAAGGAACTCTTGAATAATCCAATAGTTCTGGGGAAGTTAGAAATGCCTTTGCTAAGCAAGGTACAACATTTAGCTTGCATATAGTTTGTTACTAATGTTGGCTTTTTTCAGTATGCATCTATGTATGTCCATCACGTTATAATTAAAATTTGTTTTAGATTTTTAAAAGTTCTTCTCACCCATTAAATGTACGTCAGCTTCTTCATTTCATTTTCTAATGCTTGATCATAAGAACTGAGTCCATGGTCCAGATGCACTGTAACTGAGCCAAACACATAAGATAGGAATAAGCATAGAGCATCCACTCTCAAAAATGGGAAGAGAGGAGATCAAATTATACTTGTTGACGCTCTCTAAAGAAGTAGGTTGAAGGCTTTTTTTGTTTGTTTGTTTGTTTGTTTTTAATTTATTTCCCTTAAAATGTTTTCAACCAAAATCAAAGAGAAAATTTTATTAAATGACTAGATAATCCAGCCAAATGCCTTGATATAGACTCCTATGACTAAAATTTGGCTAACTGAATGTCTACTGTATTAGAATATGTAAATTTTTTTCATCAAAGAAATAGTAAAATATGGACTAAAATTACTGCATGTTGGTAAATAAAGTATTTCTGGGAGGTAAAAATTCTATGCTGTCTACATTGACACAGTGTCAAGTGAAAGTATATCTAATACAGACTTACTATTTCTATGATAATTTGATCACATCAGGAGATCATAGGCATGCATTTTGGTAAATAAGAAGATTTGGCTCTTAAACTTGAAAGCCAATATTGTGATGACAAATAACAGATCTTGTATGTCTAAGCTCCCATGGAGAATTCAATTGCTTCACCTTTATTACTGAAGAGTGATACTATTTTAAAAGTATTTTATTTAAACACACAACTGAGCTGTGAATTCTATAACATGATGTTTTTATACAGAGTTACAGATGCACATTTTTCACTGGAACAATTATTCATTTCCAGTTAGTCACCACTTAGAGAATCATGACACTCATTCTAGGAGTATGTTTGAAAAATTGTTGATGAGTTTAGCACTTAGTAATTAGATTATGTTCTTAGAGGATAAGAACAGATTTCAGAAACCTCTTGCTGAGGGTACTTGATTCCATTCCCATGGAAACTGTTGCAGCCTTGACAAATAACCTGTAAAGTGGCTTTTGAAAAAATGAGTATTAGATTTTTAAGCTTTTGCTGTTGGTGAAAAATGTAAGCATAACAATATACTTCAGGTGATATTTCCCTTTCCTGAAATTTTTGTGTTACCACTAGTAAAAGCTAGGGTTTATTATGAAAAATAATTTTTTAAAACCTATTTTTTTAAATAAATACTTGGTATTTTACACTGTATGTGAAACGGTGTAGTGCCATTTGTAGGCATAGTAGTATAAATAAAATACACTACTTTTCAAACCTTAGGGCAATGAACACGTAAAAGTGAATTTTAAATCATAAGCCAATGGTGTAGATAAAAATGAATAATAATAATAATAACCCATTAATAGAAAAGCAAAAAGAGAGAAGAGAAAAAGGAAAAAAAGAACAGATAAAACAAATAAAAAACAGCAAGGTGGCCGACTTAAAGCTAAACATAGCAATATTGACATTATATTAAAATATTCTAAATACTCCAATTAGAAGACCTATAGCGTCAGATTGTATGTAAATACAACATCCAATTACATGTTGCTTCTTTAAATATAAAGATTCAAAAACATTAACAATTAAAGGTTCTAAAAGATATACCATACCAAGTGTCTCAAAGCTATGGAAGGTAGACTGTTCATGGAGACACCTATAAAGTTTTTCCTCTCCAGAGGGATCCCTGAATTTAAGAAACAACTTAAAAAGCCAACTGAAACTTGTTATAGTTGGAAAGGATTGCATGTTTTCTGTAACTTCGGGGTGAATTAATGACTCAGAATTAATCATGATTTTGTTGTCATATTATGTTTTAGATTCTGTCAGAAAGAAGGCTGGCTGAGTAAAACAAGAGAATAAAGACATCCTCTTGTTTGAAGAGTTTTTGTTTGTTTGTTTTTTTGTTTGTTTTTTTAACAAGGCATTACTTCATCAGACATTTTCTTAAGAGAAGAAAACTTTAGACTATTTCAGAACAAGATAATCTGTTTTAAATTGTATGAATGACTGACAAAATTTGTGCCATGTAAAAAACTATATAATTCTTTCTTCTTTATGTTTTCCCAACAAGTTTTAAAAGATATTTACTACCACATATTTTCTCTCTAATATGATAGAGTATGAATCATTTGCCTCTATGATTTCTCAAGTCACTACTTCTGTAAACTCAGAATGAACTACTATGATAATGGCAAAAGTTAGGTTACTAGAGTCTAAATGATTCTTAGTTGTAAATCTTCAGAAGTTGTGTGTGTGTGTGTGTGTGTGTGTGTGTGTGTGTGTGTGTGTGTGTAGAGAGAGAGAGAGGAAAAACAATAATGTGATATCAGGCAAGAATCTCATTTAAAAAAAAACAAAACATATATGCCATTGGCTTACATTGGCAGATAAAATATTTAATGCAGTCTCTCATATTTGGAAATAATATAACTCAAATATAGACCATTTCTCAAAGTATATACAAATGATATAATTTTGGTAACTTGAAGTTGATCATGTGAAAAGTATGGTTTTGATTCTGGAGCTTCTATTTTTTAGTGGGATTTTATAGGCTGCATGTACAATTGAATATGCTTTCTTTTTCTACCTAGCATATTCAAGAATCTGTAAAGTATATATTTAAAATCACACATAATGCAAAGATTCACTGTACTTTTCCCAGAAGACTTTGATTTAATTTTGTATACTTGTTCATAATAATATTTAAATATAGAAAGGACTGCCATTTTTTGCATATTCATTGCATATTTCAGGATATCAAATGTGATTGGCATAATTAAAAAAGCAGATATAAATGAGATTGTTTAAATTGGTGTCAGGCAGTTGAATACCCACTGTTTCTCACTGACCCTACACTGCAGTTTGTACTTAGGGTCAAGTGGCTAATGAGGAAATTCAGCCCTGTTCAAAGATGCACAACTGAGAGTAAAATATTGTGCCAGTTTTTGAAGCCTTTCAGTTTAACACAAATATTCATACAACACAGACAAAACTGTGGAGCTATCTAGAATTTACATTCTATGAGTCTATTAGCCATTGCTTTATTCCCAGTGTCTAGAGTAACACCTGGCAAATAGCAGGTGCTCAACAAATATTTGTTGAATGAATGAAGATAGATAGATAGATAGATAGATAGATAGATAGATAGATAGATAGATAGATAGATGCATCAAGGGGACATAATTAAACAAATAAATATAGAAACAGCTTCCTCTCCACCATCATTCAATACGTGCCCATGAAAGTTGCTGGATAAAGCAATAATACTAATCAGCTCATTCTTATATTCCTTCAGAATCACACCCCTATTGTGATCTGGAAAAAAAGTACTTATATCACCAGAACAGATCTCAGGAACAAAATAGCACTAAGGAATCACTGTCACATAAACGGAAAAGCATGACTTGAGGAATTTGGAAGATATAAACTTGAAGCTTTGTTCAATTTGTAATTGTATTATCTATAGTGCAATCTAACTGATGATGTGAGGTCCCCTATCTCTAAAGCTAGGGTACTTATACATATCTCTCCCATTGCTTTGATTCTCCTGATATACAGTATACATATAAAATAATATTTGATTAAATGAAAATCATGACTTCACAATTTTTAAAATTGTTGTTTATGTTCTATGTGGAATAGTTTAGCAAAAATGAATGTAGTTCATATATAATACAACCTCTTGTGTATTATAAGTTATAGGACCTCTTCTGATAAATGATAATACTAGTTTTAGTGGAACAAATTTTCTAGTTCCTAATTGATTTCTCATAGACTAGAAGAATACCTAAAATTTAGTGGCTTCAGCAGCCTAAAAAAATTTAGAGGAGCCTATAATCCTGCTAGTTAGAGGAGTTTAGAAGCACAGAGAGGGGAAGAGTGTTGCTGCAGGAATTCAGTGTTCAAGGATCTACATTTTGGTCAAAAATGAGATCTATTTCGTTCCTTTGATACCACCCTATGTGGACATAAATTCTAGTTTCAGGGATCTTATTTTCTTGCTGTACCAGAGTTACACAATCTAGTCATATACAATGCTAAAAAATCATGTTAGATAACCTAGATTCTATTGTATTTTTCTTTTCGCTGAACCATGGGTATATTTAAGGTGTCAAGACAGCTATCCTTTCCATGGCCTGACATAAATCATCATTCAGTTGGGACATAAATGGCAATAACTTAATCACATCTATTTTCTGATTATGTAAACATATACAGCTACCTCTTGAAACTGGAAAAAGTACATTTGTGTTCCACATTCTGAAATTTTATCAAAATTTATTAAAGATAACAGTTAAAAAGGCTGCCCCAATCTCTTGCTAGATTTAGGTATTCATCTTTGGCTCTACAGATAAATCCAGATAGAATGGGTTAGGTGAAAGCAAAGTATAAATGGATTCCTCCCTTCCTCCCTTCCTCTTCCTTCCTTCCCTTCCCCCACCCCCCAGTGTGTGTCTCTCTCTCTCTCTCTCTCTCTCTCTCTCTCTCTCTCTCTCTCTCTCTCTCTCTCTCCTTTCTTAGTTTTCTAACCAGTAATTAAGGACTAGCCATTTCATTTTTATTTATTTTAACCTCATACTTTACTAATCATGTTCAAAATTATCCATCTTTCATAGCTGGTCAATTAGCATTCATTCCTTCAACTATAATTATAATAATTATTTTGGAGGAAGGCTTAGTTCTCAGTTTCCAAAGTACATATCTGTACATAATAAATTAAACTTTACATTATATCACAACAACATTTTATGATTGCAAAAATAAAGATAAGTAAGTATCACAAAGATATAAGGTAGTCTTGGAAAATGGCATCAGTCTAATCTAATGGCCATATTACCAGTTTTCTGGTTGCCCTGGTTATCCAGTTTTACAAAATAAATTTTCTTTGTCCCTCTAACTGGATTTGTCTTCTTACTGAAGAGGTGATTGGAGAAATTACATTTGATTGGTTCATGCTTCCCAAAATGATTTTGAACCCAATGATAACATGCTGAAGTTGTGCCTAGTTTTTTTTTTTTTTTTTTTTAATTGCAGCCATATCAAAGTGATCTTAAAGTAATGGCTTTTTGAAGTGGAAAATAAACTTCTGAACACTTCCTCTGAAAATTATATTCAATTAAGCCCTTCCATAAAGATTCATATTTAGTCAGAGCTTGGCTCAAGTTTTTGCTTTTATTGGTCTGAATTTGTTTCAACATTTTTTGGAGAGAATTATGGCTTTTCTCTTTCTCAGCCTACAGCTTCGTCTGTACCCATGTGGTCAGAGGCCTATTAGACCTAAGGAAGCAATGACATGAACAGATTGTTGCTACATAAGCACCAATGAAAAGGTCTGCATCCCAGGATTGCTAGTCCCACCATCTCTATTTCCTTTTAGATTTTTACATTTGGATCACCTCATATAGCAGCAGCCATCATCGTCTACTTTCTCTTTCTTTGCATTTTTCCATGCGCAGCTCCCCATACTACATGGGCTCGATACCTTCAGGGTCTAGCTTGGTGGAAGAAAAAAAAAAATGGAGCCCGAAGAGAATGAATGGAACATTCACTTTTACCAAATATATGTTCTTTCTGTCTTATACACCCTGGATCAAAGAGACATAATGATCCTCCTCTGCTCTTTTTCCCTTAAGAAGAAGCTAGGAGATGGGATTCTAAGCTGCAGTTTAACCATCCAAAAGGGCTTTTCTTTTTGTCTTTTAATCCACTGATCAAATCTTTCTAGGTTGTTTGGACTTCTTAATTGTTCCTTTTATAGAGGGTTTGTCCAGTGAGCTTCAATACCACAAAAACATATCATTACAATAATAGTGACATGAATAATATAAACATGCTCTCAGTTTTTTTAATCCCACAATATTCAATAGAATATAAATCACACATACTTCAAGAAGACTTAGGCAATGCAAGCCACTATATTTTTGGTAAAGACAAGGAAAAACAAAACCAAACACAAAACTGCAGGTAAATGAAAACACTAAAGGCAAGAGAAAATTACGTTTTATTTCAAATACTATAATATATTGTCTGTTTATCAATCTGAAAGTTTTTTCTGACATTTATTTAAAGTCAGTTAAGTCATTGATATTTTAGAAGAGTTAACCTCAATAAGGTATATAATTTACAATAAAATGTGTATATGTAAACACTGAAATAAAACATTCATCATTATCATTAAGTAGGCATATATTAATTTCATCTGCATTAAAAATAAACTAGGAATCGATATTCTATACTATCTTAAAGGTTGCATAGTCAAAAATTGCCCTCATCATTCTCTGGTAGAAAATCATTATTCTTACCATGTAATACAAATAAAAAAACTTACAGTTTTAATGCCTCAGCTAATGATATACAGATAGACAGTTATGGCAAGGGTCAACAATCAGAATTTATTTGGAGATGTCACTTTCAAACTGCTGTTTCACATTGACCTCTGAAAGAAAATCAATTATATAGAGCTTACTGGCTTAGAGAATGTCAATGCAATGCAGTTGAATTCATCATTAAACCTGTACTGTCTACTTTACCAGTCTGTTGTTTACTGTGAATAGTAATGCAAAATAAAAAAACACATCTGGAGAATAAGGAAAGATTTATTTATTGGAATGTCTACTAGACATTAGTAACATTCCTACTGAAGTGCTTTCCTATCACAACAAATACATTTTTTAAAGGTTTAAGCTTATTCAATGACACTGAAGCAGAAAGTAGAAGAGATCATTATTCTATCATACCAAACGTAGAGTGCTATTGTTACAACTTCTGAAATTGCATTGAGATACACAGGGAAATGATCTTTCTCAATAAAGAATACCGGATTCAAAGAACAAATGGAATGCAGAAATCGGTAACTATTTTCCCAATGCCAGGCAATTTACCATCTGACAAAATAAAAGGCATACATACACGCACACACACACATGCGCACACACACACATATACATACACACATATATACATATATACACACACACATATACTATTACTTGTAAGTGTGCATGGTGGAAAGTTCATAGACTTTAATTGACCATGTATATATCGACCATATATATGTATATGAGTATATGCACATATATATAGGGTGGAGATCATTGCTTTTTTTCTGGGATGGCATACAGAGAGGCAGTGGGATTCAGCCAGTGAATCTTACATAAAGAAGAAAATATGACAACAAAAAGGCAATGTCAACTAAAAATATTGTCTAAAGACATAAAAATTTTTCTCAAAAGAATACTTCATTAATTGAATGTCAACAAAATGGAAATCTGAATGTTAACTTGTAATTTACTACAATAATTTTAATGGTAATTAAAATATCTAAAAGAATAGCTAAGAATTCCTATAAACAGTTCTAAAATAAAATTCATAGCGGGTATTTTATAGGAGCTGATTGAAATCATTTTATAATTTAATTTGATGACTTCCTAAGGGTGCAAATTTTGTATTCTTTGGGTTAAAACAAAGAGATATATGTTAGAAATAACACATGCAGGAGGAAATGGAAAAGGGGTCATCTACATAGGATTGTGTAGGTTGTGCATTGTACAGCTTCATGTGGCACCATTTATGTAAGCTGGAATATGGAACGTGGCCCTGGAATTGTGCATGTGGTAGCCCTGGAAAGGAGGGTTACCATATTTTCTCTAATGTTATATAAAATTTGCCTTTTAAATTTAAGAGTTCTAGTGTTACTATGCTAATTAAATACTACAGAATCTTCTGTCCGTCTTTCTGTACTTTGTTCTAGTCAATTTTTTTAATATCTACTTTTCAGTACTCTTGAAACTCGCCTCCTCTTAAGTTCTCTGATGCATTTTTGTTTTTCATTTCAAAAATCTCATTAAAAAATTCTAGCAGTTCTACTTATTTCTTTAAAAAATTGGCCTTTTAATATTTTCCTTTCCTTTAATTATGCTTTTATTTCCTATTTATCTGTTTATACATTTGATGCAAATAACTTTATAGACTTTTTCAGATTGTTATATCATTATAAGTTGTTATGTTGTTAATGGTTCAATTTTATTATTTCTCTTGTATGTATCCAGTTATATTCAACTGATTTGGGTGTGTTCATTTTGTTATTTTTTTACTCTTAGAGTCCTGAAGTTCCTCACAGAGCAGTGAGTACTGCTGTAGACTGTTTTTCCCCTGGGTGGGAGCAGAAGTACAGTGACTTTACTGTTAATGGACCAGCTTTTGCATTTTTTTCTTCCTCCCTGAATTCCTACAACATGCAGACAGTATGAATTTGGATCCCTGAGTTGTACATGGAACAAATTCAGGGATTAAATTTTAATGGGATATATTTCTCCGACTTCCAGCCTCAAGGTGTAAGACAGACTCTCTGGTACTTTCTTAGGTCCATGTGCACATTTTCTCTACTGTAATTACAATGGAAGGATAATTTGTCATGGCTTATATTTTTTAGAAGTGATTTTGGCTTTATTTAGACCCAAGGTCACACGTTTTGCCCTTGATAGGTACTTTAATAAACTGCAGCTCTAGCAATTAGATCATAGGTTTATTTATCCTCTATTGAAATTATTTCATGGGTTACCTTCTCCTACTTTGAATTACCATTTGTTTTTCTAGAATTTCCTAGGATTTATTTTTAGCTTAGTATGTTATAAAATAAGTGAAGTGTGTGTACCTACGTATGCTAAGTTCAGCATGTTTCTAATACATAAATAACATCATAACTTTTGTGTTTTTAGAATATATCTTTAAAACAGTCTGCATGACTTCCTCCCTGGATTACACATTCCTGTTCAACCTACTGCATTTTCTTTCCTCTCTATGACGTAATAACCTAGTTATGTGCTTACATATATGCAGGTATTCATATGGAATACTTTTGGTGAAGTTAAAAGAATCATTGCCTTTTTTTATAAGGGGTATTAGAGAACATGTCTTTCCATTTCTTACTATTATTAGGAAATAAAGACACTCAGACCTTAAAAAGTCACAGGCATTCAGCATGCTATCCTGGCACAATCTCATGAAAACTCATTCTGATTCTGCAAATAAAACTTGTGGATCATTTCTAAAAGATAATGTATTCATAAAATTTGAAGATTTTATACTGCTGTATTGAAGTAGCATCAGATCTTCGTTAAATTGAACTAAAGATAATAATAAGAGGCATGACAGTGTTTTAAATTACTTTAGAACACTAACCTTGATTTCTTTTCCCATCCTTGGCTTTTATTAAGCACTGAATATTGTAAAGTAGTTGTGTTTTTTTGTTTGTTTTAACTTTTCTCTTTCCTGAATTGTTCTGGTTGTATTGAATTATAATTAAATATATTTTATTTAGGTTTTAAAATGTATGTATTAAAAAGGTCATTCAAACTAAAGCTTAGTTTTAGCATATGAATGAACATATATCAAGCATAGATTTTTCTCAATTTAATAAAGGTTGCTTAAAAAAAGGAGATTTCTAGTTTCTATCTTAGACCAAAGAATTTGAAACTTTGAAATTGTCCACTACCCACTTCTACACATAAATTACTTGAAGACTACTACTCAGAATGAAGTACAAAAATTCTTAGCATGTCTTAAGAGGTTGATTATCTTTTGGTCCATGTTTGCCTATCATTCTCATCTCCTAAATTGACAAGCTCAAACTACCACCTCCCCGTTAGGGAATTTTGTATATTTTATATATTCCTTAAGATTCCATAGCATCTCACACATTCTTCCATCTGCACAAGTTGCTTTCCTTTCATGGAAGGTGCTTAGATAAATTTCCTCAGGCAAAGTTTGATTTATCCTTGAAACATCTTTTTAGATACTGCCTGGTTCATAAAATTTAATAGACCCATTTGTGGTAGGAAGAAAATGAAGCATGTTTTGAGTCACTAAGCTAATTGAGAATCTCCATTTAATAATCACAGCAGAAGTGTGGGTGATAATCATTTAATTTTGTTATTTCCTTTTAATTATGTAAAAGATAGCTAGCTAGGCTCCCTGTGTCTGCAAGCTTCTGATCCTCTGAACTACTCACTCTGCTCATGTGTCTTGACCACTGAAGTGTAGTGGCTCATTCATAAAACCTGAGGAGCTACACATTTCTGTGGGTTATTTCTTATTCCTTCATTAGCCAGAGAGTTTTGTAAAGGCAAGGAATGTTTTACAAATGAAGAAAACTGAATTTTAATATGAAAAGTCTCTTGCTTGCCTAATTAAGATAAAACAAAATATAAAATTAAAAAATAAAAATAAAACAATGTTTCTCCTACCTGAAGACAACTTGCTCTTAGTTTCTTCTGACTATGGGACCAGAATGGAATGATATATTTAAGGGTTTCTAGTTATATAGATTTTTGCTTCAAAATAAAAACACTGAAAAAATTAATATTCATTTTTAAATTATATTTTTGAAATGTACTTGACATAACATTGTGTAAGTTTAAGGTGTACAAGGTATTCATTTAATACGTTTGTATGTTTCAATATGATTCCCACCATAGCATTAGCTGAATCTCTATCAGGTCATGTAATTATATATATTTTTTGTGATGATAACTTTTAAGATCTAGTGTCTTGGAAATTCTGAAGTATATAATACAGTATTATTAACTATTATCATTATGCTCTGCCTTAAATACTCATTTTGAATCATAAAATATATTGATATGCTAAATATAATTTCAAAACAGAAATATTAAAAAAGTTCTTGAGAGCACAAATTGAAGGTAAAGTTTATCAAAATACTCCTAAAATTTATGTCCTAGACAGTATTGTCTACGAATTTATCGGGGTAACTTTGGTTAATAACATGTAAGTTTCAAGTATATAATTCTGTAATACATCATCTGTATATTGCATTGTATACTGACTAACAAAAGTCTAGTGTAATTCTGTCAGCATATACTCTATACTTGACCCTCTTTACTCTCTCAGACAATAATACGTGGTTACCAGAGTGACAGCGGTGGGAGTGGAGGATGAAGAGGGTGAATTTATCTTTTAGAAGTGAAGTACTCACACAATTGCTTACTGATACCGTTTCTGTAAGACGAAAGAAATAAAGAAAATTCAACCATTTAAAAGCCCATCAATCAAGGCTTTCGAGTAAAAAGCTCTTAATCCCATTCTAATCCTACTTCCAAAAGCTAACTATTCATAATAGTTTCCTATGTATTCATCCAAGATTTATGTCTATGCTAATACCATTAAACGATATTTTAACAACAAGGAATCTGTTATAAAAGTTACACTTTAACTTACTTTTTTTCAGTTAATAATACCACAATGTTAAGTACATATTTTGCTATTCTAATGCATGGTGCTCAACTATATTATTTAAACAGAGCTATAATAATGTTTAATGCATTATTTTAGAAACTTTCAAAAGAGTAATTCCATTTGTTACAGCGAATTTAACTGATATTTTATGCTGTGTTATAATTTTATGATGCCTCACCCATATGGAAATACTGAGCACAAAATCCATTTTAATATACATATATTAAATATACCTACATATATTTTACATATATATATATATGATTAAAAGAATGATACCCAAGTGCTAAGAAAAAAGAGAACTCAAAGCCACAATAGTAAGTTAGAATTAAAGTTGCATTAGTTTTTGTCTATATTTTAACTGGATATATGCTTAGTGGCTTGGATTTTAAAACTAGCATGGAGATCAGACACATGCATGGTTATAACTAAAACTGATAAACTTCATAAAGCTGAGAGCTGAGCAAAGCTGTCATATCTATTAATAGAGAACCCTTGTTAATGAGCTTAAATGCTGCAATCACATAGCATACATAGGGATTATTGCCAACTGTCAATTAAAAAACAAATCCAGAATTAGGTAAGAAGAGACTTTATTTGAAAAGATGATTTCAGTATATAGAGCTCTGTGACCTGAGTATCTGCAAATGTTTCAAAATTAAACAGAAAAGATTTTTCTTTTATAGGGAGGGATAATTGGGAACAGAAGGATCCTTGTGGCGAAGTGAGGCAATCAGATGGAATTGAACATCAGTGGAGTGGTTTGACAGAAAATGTACCTCTCTGTAGTTGGCCCATTCTGAGAATGAGTTTTAAGGTGGATGTTACGGACCATACTGATTGCTGAAGCTTGGAGTCAAGCCATAAATCAGGGGTGTGTGGGAAGGAAACCTCTGAAGATGTGCTAAAGTTGGGTTAAGCCAAGTCACTGAATAAGTTATTAGTAATTATGAACACTTGATTGTAACTGAGACAATTCAAACATCAATGAGTTTGCAAATCCACACCCCAGCAATATGAAAGAGACTAAATTCATTTATGTTTAAATGACCTCAGAGATATTGAAAAAATAGAAGAGAAAATGTGATTCAGAATATCATGGCCAACACCTAAAATGTTAGAATTTACAATACTATAAATAGAAGCTAGATTTGGTAAAGAATCAAATAGATTTTCTATAAAATAAAACCTACAGTAACTATATTAAAAGAGCAACCTAAAATGAGTAAGTTAGTAAGCTGAAGATAGGATTAGTGACATGTTTTTAACTGGAATACAGTATCCATAACAGGTAAAGGATTACTACCGGTAATGTACTTTTTTTTAAAAGTTTGTGTTATATATATATATATATATATATATATATATATATATATATATATATATACACACACACACACACACACACACACACACACACACGTATATATATACATACATATATGTTTTAAAAAGAAGCAAAATATAGAAAATGGTACAAAATAAGAGTGACAGCTCAAAAAGAAAAAAAGAAAGTGTAAAAAGCCAATAGACACATGAATATTATAATGTAAAAAAGTTAAGACAAAATACTATTTCTCAGTTACCATATTGGAAAAAAATTAAGACACTGAAAATATTAGTTAAAACTTGTGGGAAAATCGATTGCAACCCTTGATGGAAGGTAATTGTTGCCACATTTGAGGAATAATTTGGCATTATCTATTGAAATTTAATGTGTGCATCTTTGCCCTAGTGATTCTGTTTGTAGAAATTTATTTAATAAAATTCTACTTAAGTCTGTAAAAGTATAAACAGTGTTTATGAAAACAAAAATATCCAAACAATTTAAATTACAACCCTTAGAAAATTTCATTTTAGAATATACTTGCGCAATAAAGTTTAAAAACCTAACGGTTTTCAATGCACTTTTTTGGATAGTATGATTCATCTGCTTTTCTCTCTATATATACATTATCAAGAATAAATAATCAGTGGGTTGTTCTACTATGATCCTTTTGAATCAGGAAGCCACAAAATGCATTTTAACTACCAAGCATTAATAATTATAGTGTTAAGGTCATTTCACTTATTAAATTCGTCAAATATATTTTGAAGATTTTAAATATTAATGTAGTAAAGAATGTTTTATCTGCTATGAGCAAAAAATTGAAACATTCATTTTAAGATGTCTGTATCTAGTTTTAAGACCAAGAGAAGTCAACACCAAATCTGAGAAGCCTTTAGAGCCCAGAAAACTGAGTTATTTGTCATCATAGCAAGAAGGACATATTTTAATAATGCTAAAGTCAAATTGAAAGATTCAATGTGATGTAAAGTCTAGTAGGAGGATATTTTGGAATAGCTGTTTTTTTCTTTTTTTTTAATCTTGCTGGTTACTGCACTGAGAGAGCTATATTGTAAAGAAAGAATCTTTTGCCTCAGGAAATGGAGGTTAAAAAATTAAGATCAATGCTTTATACTCTGGGAGGTGGCAAGGCTAACAGAAACTCAAGTCATGAAATTTGCCTGATGCATACTATGCAACCGAAACTTTCCAAATCTATTAATTATTATCCAAATCTATTAATTATTTCCAAATCTATTAATTATTAATCTATTAATTATGTAGAACTAGAAAATCAAGAGAAAAAAATCATCTGTGTTGCTAGGTCCCTCAGTGGGTAGATTGTTGAACACTCCATCCATCATTAGTTTAAGGAGGATGAGAGAATAGACACGATTAGTGCCAACTCTCCCATGTTAAATCTTGATAGCTGAACACAATTTAGTAAGATAAAGTGTCAAAATGGTAATACAAGGTAGACAGCATCTGAAGTGCCTTAGTCTCAGCAAGTTTCCTGTGGGACATGGAGATCCTAGAGCACCCTAATTGTCCTAAGTGCCAAGATACCCACTGAAGTGTAAAGAAAAACTGACATATTTAAATAGGCTAAAATACAAACAGAGGTCTTGATTCATAAAATGAGCAATGACATGTTAATAACCTGCCTATGTCTATAAATGAGGACTCTGAGAAAAAGATGGTCACATATGGTGGTGGCACCACATAGATAGACAACGATATAAAACTACATTATTCAGCCTTAGCCCCACACCACCAAATGCATCCTCAATACTATATAATATTTAGGACAACATTTAGGAAGATAGCACCCATTCAACTATTTGAAAATTATTTTTTTCCCACATGTTTACCACTCTGACCCTGAGACTTCTATGTTACTCTTTCACAGTAAAATGAACCTTGTGCTTACGTTGGGCCTATGTGGACAATCCACAGTAATCTCTCTAATGTAAGGTCCACTTACTAGCAAACTTTATTCCATTTGCAGCCATAATTCCATTTTGCCATGTAACATAACATATTCACAGGTTCTGTGGATTAGGGCACAGGTATATTTGGGGGACCATTATTCTGTCACCACAGAGGGAAACTGAAGAGTGTAGTGTTCTTAAGTCCAAATGCTACCAAGAAGAGAAAGTGATCAAGCATGGTTGAATCTTGCTGATGACCTAATTATGTTAACTAGGTTACTTGCTAATCATTCCATAAATTGAGAAATGCAGTCTTGGCATGGATTTAGCATTTGGAGGATACTGGTAACATGATAAGAACAGTTTATATGTACTGGTTTGGGTGAAAGTCTGGTATAAGTAAAACGGGCAACAAACGATAAGGAAAAATATAGATATATTAAGTACGGATAACTTTTAATATTTATAAGAGGTCCATGAAGTATCAGTTACCTCTGAATGTTCATGTAATCTTCACAAAAACTGTATTTAATAAAATGGACTTTTGTTATTCACATCTCTCTGTAACATGTTATAGAAATATTGATCATGATATGGTTGATTTTCGTTATTAATATAACTTTAAAATGCAGAAAAATAATATTACAAGGAGTGTATGACATTAAACTACTTTAAATAGTATGGTAATGAATCTGATATTATAATTCTGCATATTTCGTGGTCTACTGTATTTTAGGAATGGGGACTGATCTCCCTTTTAATTTGGGATTCTTTAAACAGATTATATGTCTTTTAGTAGAGTAGTAGCAAATAATTAAAATAATCAAATAATTAAAATATTCATATTTTAAAGATCACATATTATTAAGAGAGGTTACCAGTGAACTATACAAGTTAAGGTGAAAGGTTTCTGATAGCTCTATTAAACTGTAGCATTGTTTTAGCATTTTATGGGACTTATTATGTTGAATATCCATCATTTTTAAGTCATACTTCCTGAGACCTGTAAATTCTAAATTTATTTCTACCAGTTGTATGCTATTTGACTTTTATAATGTACCTAAGTAGCTTGGCGTTTCAGTTTTCTTATCTGTAAAATAACTGTAAGCATATCGATTTATTATATTGTGTTGTATTCATTTAAAACAATATGATTTGTATAAATTATGAAAATATTTTATTACTACTTAATTCTCAAATTACAAACAAGAAATTCAGAGGACATTGATGTATAGTAACTTAAGGAATAACAAGATTATTTGTAGGTGTAGGGGAGGCAGAATCAGACACTGTATTTTATCTGCAGAATCTCATAGTGTTTCTTACTAGGATAAAGATGGCATAAAAAGAAATTTTTATATATGTTTATTGTTTTCTTTTTGTTATAAATAAAAAAAAAATTAAAAACTAATGGCAAAAGAAAAAATAAGCGCATGCTTTACACAAAAGACATGTTTGAATGTCGATGATGTATTATATTTTAATAGTCATACATTATTGTTCTTAATGAACATACACTTTTTCATATGGGTTGATGAATACATAGTTATAAATGTATTTATTTACTCATACTTGACTGTTCAACTTGGTTAAAAAAATAGACTCAAAAGGTCTTGTCTTTTTAGAAAAATCATATTTGAACATTTTCTTGTATTAAAAATATGTATTGGGTACTTAATATGTGCCAAGCACTATTCTAGGAGCTGGGTATATAGCAATTAAAACACAGGCACGCGTGCACACACACACACACACACACACACACACACCCCTTGCCTTCATGCTGCTTACATTTTATGCAGGAAGATAAATTTTGCATATAAATTTATATATATACCATATGCTTTTTAAGTAGATTTTAAATATTGAGACTAAATCTAAAATTTTTAAGGAGCTATCCCAAGACCATATTTATGTCACTTTTTAATAAATATTTATTTTTATGTTTGAACATCATGATTGAGCCAATTGAAAATTTACCAAAACAATATGGTAATATATTTATTGCTCTTTATGCACATTGAGGTATCATAAAATTTGAAGGAATAATTTATTTTGTATGCATTTTATTAAAATTATAAAATTGTGACCATACAACATAAATTTGAAGTACAATTGATTTACCAAGAAAAGATAATTAAGCGCAGTTTTTAAGTAAAAAGTAATACATATGACTTTAATAAACAAATGTCACACACAAATTATATCCTGAAGAGATCTCAGTTTGTTTAGCTCTTTGAAATTTAATTATCACGTTTTTAAGATGGTGAATGTTTTTCCATAAACATGTATAAAGAGTTTGTACTTTTTGAAACGTATCATTTATCCCCTCTATTTTGGACTATTTTGAATACCAAGCAAATGTTGCTTGTTATTATTTCCCTAATATTTTTACATAATGTAGAAGCAATATTATCATGAACTTTTAAACTACATTACATCATTGTATACTCACAAATCTGTATGCTTATTGTTGTGAAACTAGTCAGAGCTTTTCACAGAATGTGTAATTAAATGTTCAAAATTGCTTTTTCTCTCAGGACATAATAATGGGATGCAATACATTTTGCTACAAAAATTGTCTAAAGATTACTCTGCCATATTTTTAGCACTAGCTGAGTAATTGAATGCATTAGGAGCCTACGAATTTCATCAAGAATCTGCATTAATCCCCACCAAGCTTGAGTTAGACTTACAGTAGAAACCCTGAAGGACTCTATACTCTTAATTACTGCTCCTTTCTTTCTAGATATAGAACTCCCCTGGTGATGAGCAACTGAACAAAAATCCATCATTAAGGCACTCTTGAAGTTTATACTCATTACCCCTGACCGTCTATGAACCAAGTTTAAGGACATGTTAAACAAAAGTGTGTAAGTATAACATTTAAGAAACTAACTTAATTAAAACAGTAAACTTTAAAATAATCGTATTGTTTGGCATAAAAAAACAATTCCTGATAGATAACTTGTCAGCACATCAAAGAACAATTTTTGTTTTTGTTCTTAAACTTAACTTTCTCAACAGAGACCTTTATTTACATTTTTTATCAGAGATAATTTTATTTTACAGACATTTTAAAAATCCAAACTCACCTAAATTTGCTGTAGTTAAAAATCAACTTTTAAGTAGATGAGGGTAAACAGGGTCAAATATATTGTGATGGAAAGAGAACTAACTCTGGGTAGTGAAAACACAATGGGGTATATAGATGATGTATTACAGAATTGTACACTTGAAACTTATGTAACTTTACTAACCATTGTCACCCCAATAAACTTCAAAAAATATTCAAGATTTTAATATGAACACTTCATTTTAAAATTCTGATAGTCTTTGATAACTATTTATAAATTTAGGCAACCTTAAATATGGTTGCATTGTCGTCACCTTAGCTCCTCTTAATTCATTTTATTTTTGGAAGGATTTTGAGAAATTACAATGCAATAATCTCTATGAACCTCCAAATCATGAGACTGCAATAGACTTGATAGCACTCAGCCCAAAGCATCATTTAAGTCAATTTTTTTCTTTGTTATTCTTTTGAACTGTCAATACTTTTGTGTTATTGCCTGTATTGTGCATAATGATACTTCAGTTTTTTCTAAACTGTGTGAGGATTTTCAACTGCAATGCACAATACATCTAACAATCAGTGGATATGCATCAGTTTATTTAAATTTTTGTCAAAGTTTTTGGTGTCAAAAATATGTTCAAATTTTGTATGTGATCACACCTGAACTTACAGTACTAAGGAGAGTAAATAAGAAGCAATAAAAAGTGGGTAATTTCCCTTCAGTGAAAATAGAGACGATCTCTGATATTATTATTCTTAAAGTATCACTGAGGCACGTTGTTTACAAACACCATTATTTCATCTTTCTGTCTTGTGTTTACTGCCTTTTTTTTTTTTTTTTTTTTTTTTGGTGTCTGAAACTTGCTATGTGGAATCTTATTAAACTTATATAACTTTTCATGTGACTGTCTTTCCTGTGAATCAGGATATATCTGTTTCATATAGAAGAAAGTTAAGTCAAATACTTCTTAACAAAACAAAAGGAAATGAGGGATTGAATGGCTTAGCTCAGTGAACCATTGGACCACCAGAAGCAGAGATGGCTCTAGTGACAACTGAAGTTATGGATCTGAACATTGTAGCACTCCATCTTTGTACCGTGTTTTCATATCTCTCAGTTTGTCATATTCTCTTTCTCAGGACAGCTTCTCTACACAGGAAGAGACTTGACTGCCTACTATACCCTAGGTTGCTACTTTAAAATAGAATTTCAGAGGAATCATTAAAGGCTCTAGATTTACAGTGGGTGCACAGCTTAATTCAAGTCACTTACATAGGTACTTGCTTATAAACACCAAAACATAAAGTTTAAACTATTTATTTTGATAAAACAGATAATTGTAGTAATCAGTTATAATAACTAACTAGTTTTGGCATTACTTTGCTTATAAAATCACCCTAATGAGAATAAAAAATTCATAAACAAAAACTATGTAGTTACTGCTTTTCTGATTTTTTTCAGATAACTTACAAAAGCAGAACTAATATTGCAAACAAATTCTCTAACATGAAGGCTTTGTAGTTAACACTTTTCTATTCACTCTTGTTACAAAAAAACAACAATAAAAAAAACTAGATGAAATAGGTTTAAAAATAAATAAAAAGTGTAAACTCCATAGGTATTTTATCTAAAAGCATTGATATAAAAATGATTTACAGTGCTAAAATCCTTTGTGGATAGGTTACAGATGATATCCATCAGCCTACGAAATCCTTCAACCTTGCAATATTTTTGTCATTGTAATCTTTATTATTACCATAACTGGACAATATTTTATATACTACATATATTCTGTCACCCAAACCAACTATAAACCGCTTGAGTATAGGACCATATTTTGAAAGTGTCTGTATCTACAATAGTATGTATTGCAAACTATACTCATATATCCTATCAGAATTTGTCATTACTTTACAGTATTTTAAAATGAGTCAGAAATATTTCTTGAAATATACTTCAAATTGAATGATTGTATAATACTTACTAATCATCACTTTAAAACCCTAATAATTAATTTTTCAGTTAGAGTATTAGAAGTGAGTATTAGAGTATTAGAAATCATCTAAAAAAGTATTGTATTTTTAGAGGCAATAGTTATATTTAGACTACATTTATAATTCGAGGAGTCTACAAAGAACTTCACTGATGCTCAAGGCTGAAACTGGGACTGACAGAGTCAGATATTTTGAGTAACATTAAACAGTACCAAAAAAGCCAAGTCTACTACAGAATAAATGCAAAATATTTTTTTTAACACAAAGTGCTTAAAAATCCCTTTTCTGCACTATTATTATTGCGTTCATTGACTTGTTCCTTCTAAGGTGAATAATGTAGCAATTGGAGTGTGCATAGCTCTTCAAGTGATCTGAGGGGTGCTTCTCTTGACAGCTGAAGTGTCTGTTGAGACATTTAGTATGGCTTTGCAAGTTTTGAATATCCTTCAGAAATACTGCTCTCCATATATATATATATATACATATATATACATATACATATATATACGTATATATACATATACATATATATGTGTATATATGCATATATATAATATGTGCATATGCATATTTATTTAATTCAACCTAAAATATTTTCCTGTAGAATTTATCTGGCTCCCTTGATCATTTTCTTGTGGTAGTTTTGAAAATTCCCTCAGTTGCTAATGGAATACATACACCAAATAAGTTCTCTTAATTAATTAATTAATAGAAATAAAAAAAATAAAAAACAAGTCATACAGAGAAATAGAACTTACTCTCAGAAAACATGACTCAATACATAGAAAATATGAATGGGTTTCTAAGTAAGCTACTCGAAATAAGTGAATCTGAATTTAATGTTTCAAGATATAAGGTAAATATGCAAAAATGCATTATATTTCCACATAACAAGAGTGAATATTTGAATATTGAGATTTTTAAGGTGATAATAATTACAACAATCACAAAACATAGAATGTATGGGTATAAATCTAATGAAATGTGTTCAAGATTTATGCCAAACTACAAAAAGATTCAAAGATCCAAATAAAACAAGCTACATACCATTGTCACTAATTGGAACACGTAAGACTGTCCATTTTCCCAAAATTGATGTAATGATTTAACATAATCTCCCCAAAATCTCATTAGTATTGTTGGTCACAATCAACAAACTAATTCAAAAATGCATATGGAAATTAAAATGTAATTTAACAGTAGAAACAATTTTGAAAAGAAGGAGTGTTATTCCTTGCTTCAGGCTGCTGAGGCCAACATATGTGCCTTTAAGTGTTTTCAGCACAATCTGCCCAGAGCACTGCCAGCCTTGGGACGACTTTGACTGAGACAAAACAAAGGGAAACCTCTATACTGGTTCCTGAGGAAGCTACGTGACCAGCTGAGGCCATGTCCACAGCCCTTTTAGAATAGAGTTCACTAACTCTGGCACCGGCCCCTAAACCAAGCCTTTGTGCTGCCACCCTCACCATCTTCACTGCTTCTTCTACCCTGGTGTATGGGGAATGGTAGACAGTCCATTTAAAACACAACAGTGATCTCTTACCGCAAAGCAACAGCTTATTTCTTCATCAAGTCTTACCCTGTTTGTAGAAAAGTTTTGAATAGATCCCAGTGCTCTGCAAAAGTCAGTTCTAACTCTTTTGCCAGCTCATTAGTTGCTCTTGGACAGGGACAGAGCTCTGCAATTAGCATGCTTAACCCCCACTGTTCTTTACCTTCCAATATACTAAACATGTACTGATTTGTTCATTTATTACATGCCTTACCCATCGAAAAATGTAACACAAATATAGCAACTGTTTTGCTCTTTATTTTCAACTATGCCTGGCAATGGTTGTATCAATTATGCAGATCCAAAATAAAACAAAGGAGGAAAATAAGCAACAGAATATGACCATGAAAAATTTTAGCAGTAAACTTGCCTAGTAGTCCAGGGAGAATATTCTCTCAGGATGTGGCTCTCCTCCTTTCAGTCCAAGTTTCCAAGTGTTTCTGCGGTTTTCTGGGGACTTTTTCTTATGTCAATTCAGAAAGAGGAAAAAGAGAGTTGTAGGAGGTACACTACTTCTTGTTCCCAAAGTGGCACACATCACTTCTACTCCCATTCCACTTGGTTATTTGTCTGAGAAATATAGTTCAGAAGAAGAGCAAATGGATTTTGGTAAAGGGCAAGCAATTTCTTTCACAGGATAGTTAGAGTCAGTTTCCTTTCAGAAGATTACTGAAGAATGGTGGATAGTTTGCTTAGGAAGAGTGGGCTGAAGTGAAACCCAGAAAGAGAAAGTACACATACTAAGATCTCGAGTCATAAGAGTTTGGGCTATTTCATACCTGACTGAATACGAGTGTGCCCAACAGGGAAAGGAGTAAGAGTTGATGTTGGTAAAGTATGCAAAGGACAGATCAAACAAAACATTTGTACAATACACATATTTTATAGAGGTTTTAAATTGTATTTGTGTTGCATTGAAAAGCTGCTTTAATAGATGTTAACCAGACAAAAAAATCACTTGATTTAGCATATTTTGGCGATCACTAACCTTTTCGAAAGCAGAAATTAACATTAAGCTGTGGTATATGCAAGGGCAACCAGGAAGTTTGGACTAAGAGAATGACAACAAAGATAAAAATAAATATATGGTTTACAGTGATGTTTATGAGGTAAAAATCAGTACAAAATGGTTGACACAAACTTACAATATTAGCCTGAAAAAAGTTAGGTATGTATAATTTTAGCCTGTGAAGATAGTCCTCAGATATCTGAGAAGATACCATATAGAAATATTCTGCGTTATTATTTGGAGTTGTTCGCTGTACAAGTATACCTTGCATTTAAGTAAATGAATGTCTTTAAATACAGAAAAAGTATACACTAGAGGCAGAAAAGGGAAGAATAGCTGCTGTGTATGGAATACATTCAGCTCAATGTAAGAAAGAATGACATGAGAATACGAAAATGTCCTTATATTAAACCAGATACCATTGAAGCCAGTGCCCTTTTCATAAAAGAGGTTGGGTTATCTGAGGTTAGACACTGAATCACAGAGGAAGAACTACTTACTTAGCAGAAGCACTGAAAATATCTGCTCAGATTTAATGCACAAGGAAACTTTGTTCTAAAATGTGAATTTGACAGTATTGTAGGTGAACCCAAAGCCCAGCAAGGGAGCAGGTGCTTGCAGACAATCTTCTCTTAGTGCTTACTTGGCTTTATGTTCAGTGCACAGTGGCAGGGAATTAGTATTAACACAAAAAGGTACCAGGTGCAATGACAGATGATGTGCCTATGGCAAAAGTAAAGAGCATCTAAACTTGCATCCTAAACATGTCATTCATAATTCTCCTTAATACTTAATATGTAAATATTCTTTATCTAAAGAGGCAGTGTTCGCATCCCTTTACTGTGATTTGTTTGATGAGCAACACATTGCTTTTTTTTTTTACTTTAAAATCTTATACTTTCTGTGGTTATAGCAACTTAAAAATTGATGCTTGGTATAAAAACACATTTATGTTTTAATAATTTCTTTTGAAAGACTCAGAGTCTTGATTGAAACGATTACCTACTACAAAAATTAGGAAGATTTTTAATTAGCTTTATTGAAGCTGGTTAGATAGTGATAAATGGTGAATATCTTTTTTATTTTTGCTTGTTTATATTATTAAGATTTGGTTAATGGAATTCAGTATATAACCAGTTTACATCAATTGTTTAATTTTCAAAGGAAATTTTAGTGAACTACACTTCATTAGAAAAATTCTATTTTTAAGATGAAAAATCTCTCAAATCCAAATGGCAATTAAATAAAACAGGTCAGGTTGATCCTCTGCCTCAAGTGACAGGAAAAGTGAGTCTGAGTCAAAATATAATGGAAAAGGAAGAGATGTGACATAAAGTGAAGCAGAAGAATGTCACATGTGCTGTAAGGGTTTTATTAAAAACTTAAAAATAAACTTCTTTCACTGGGGCTTGGTCATTAGCATATGTTCAAACAATAGAATTTACATTATCATAGTTTCATAAATCATCAAATGACATAAAACATTTTCTGTGATATTCCTTTCCCTCTTTCTGTTGCAACAACATAAGCTAATTGAGTTTTTATGGACATTCTCTGTTGGGATCAATAGTGTGTGTGTGAGATGACTGTCAAAGCACATAGCCCAGGGGTCTGAAGTTTTACTAGGAGAGGACTGGCCAACAACCTGAAACAGGGACCCTCAGAAGTAGTGTTTAAGTATCTGCTGATAATGGAGTTTTGAAGAAAATGGTTCTAATCTAAATGTTTCATTCCAGTCAACCACCATCATCACTTTTCTCTCAATTCCAAAAAATCATAGACTTGAAAGGATTCTTCCCACTCTGGAAAGTTTAGGAGGGAAAAAAGGATTTTGACTCACAAACAGTTCTGAGTCAGCCCACTGTAATTCCTAGTTATGTATTTTCTGGTTCTGATCAAGCTTCTTGGTCCAATTTTGACTTGACCGCTCAATAGATCTGTATATTGTGGTTGCTTTTCTCAATTGTTCTAATGCTTCCACCCATCTACCAGCCACATCGAACAGTTGACGTGGAAAATCCATTATTTTCTATTACAAAATTCCAGCTTCCCTAGAATGCCATCATTTTTAGTTTGTTCTAGATCATAGGCTTTCAGAGAAAAGTTGAGCACATTGATGAAAGCTTCAGCATCATCCAGAATGTGGTGTAACTCCTTTTTTATTTGCTTGAGCACGTTTAACTCTGTCAATCTCTTGGCCTACAAATGCATATCTGTAAAATATTAAGGTGACTTTGAACAGTTTGGGTCTTCTGCTTCTGAGTTTCACCCTGAACAACAGAACATGGAAATTTTGAGTTACAACTTTTCTGGGCTGCCAGCATCATCAACCTTGTTGTTATGTCCACTTTAGCTAACAATCAGAGAAGTGAGCTATCGATTGATCAATAGAGGTATATATATGGCCAAAAAAAAACACACCAAAAAACAGTATACACATTTTAAGAAAGGAAAAAACTGTATTAAAATTGTAATACTCAATATATACCAACACTAAAAGATGAATACAAGTCATGTTTGACTTCTGCAATTACGAGAGGTGTTCAAAGTGGTTACCATCAGCATAATTTTAATACAGTATTTTCCTTTCTTTAAATGTGTATACATTTTTTGTCTCTCTCTCTCTCTCTCTCTCTCTCTCTCTCTCTCTCTCTATATATATATATATATATACACATATATATATGTATATATATATACATATATATATGTGTATATATATATATATATATATATATATATATATATGTAATATGCCAATTGAGAACATGTATTAAATGTATTAACATTGGATTTCAAATAATTAAAAATAAAAATATATTTCCAGGCTTTATCCTGACATCCTTAGTATTTCCTCACACAGAACACCAGATCCTCTTCCAGCTGCACAAGTAGTCTGTTACAGAAGCTGATGACATGCTTAAGTTTCCTTAAGTTGTGCTTTATGCTGTGAACTAGCAGTTTTCAATTGATGTTACTTAGTGGCTAAGAGTAAGGAATGCTGCTAAACACCAGCAGTGCACAGGACGGAACTCACCAAGAAGAATTATCCAGCCCAAAATGTTAACAGTGCCGACTAAGGTAAGGACTCCTTGCTGTAACTGACAGATGTACCCTCTGTGTGAGATGCCCAGATCCACTGCAATGCATTCACAACCTAAAAGTATTGTTTAGTAGATAAACTGAGAGTGGATATTTTGAGCAAATAATTATTATGTCATTAAGAATACCTTACATATGTATTTTCAAATTTTCATCATAAAAATTCATCAGAATAAGACTTAAGAAAGATATTGCTTTCTCCATATTTAGACAAGGAGAATATTTACTGGAATGTTAGCTGTTACAAAGCCTCAGCTAACATCCAGTACATTCCCATACTCTTCAGATACAAGAACTAAAAAGAAATCAAGTAGATTTATTTGAATTACATTGCTAGATAATATAAGACTAAGTACAAAAGGACCTTTTTAAAAGGTAATGTCAATGCCCCACCCAGTTCCCACTTAAAGGGTGAGTATCCCTCACTCCCAGCAGCTGTGAGAGCTGAATACTAATCAAAGCCATTCCCTCCTTGCCTTTCCATCCCACCAAAGCTTATCCAGAGAATAAGCCACAACTGATGAGAGCCACCTTACCCTGGGAAATTTCCTTCACCCATCCTCCACTCTTGGGGTGGCCAGTAGCCAGTGGTTCACACATGTTTCTATACAAGAGCCTGCCTTCCTTTCCTGAGGTAGGGGCAACTCTAGCTAGATTTCACTTGAAACTACGTACTTACCCAGATTGTTTCCATCCCCTATCCTTGTCATTCCCTCTGTTACAGAGTTTTTCTGAATCATATTCCATAAATTACATACATCTGGATTATTTTTTTTTCCATTTTCTTAGAAACTCAAACTAAATCATTTGTCACCCTCCCCTCCTCTCCACCACACCAATATCTAGGGCTATATATCCATACTCATATGGATATGGATATATAACTAAGCATCAACTAAGCAAGATCTATGTCTGCTATGGAAATATATGCCAAAGGAATGGTACAAGCCATTTTAACCTGTACAGGCAAGAATTGGGAGAGTAGGATAGAAGTGTATTCCAAGAGTTCTGGATAAAGAGAGGAAAAGCAAAGTTGGCCCTCAAAAGCAGATTTGGATAGGATGCTAGTGTAGGATTACTCACTGGCTAATAAAACTCGTGGTACTCACTGCATGTCATTGCAGTGTAGCTGCTAAACCTTTCAACTGTGGTGAACTGGGATGGAATACCACTGCCTCATCCAACATCCCTGGCATTTAAAGAAAGTTTAACATATCAATAAACTTAGGTATCAATAAGCTTAATGTATCAATAAACACATAAATATTAAACTCAGTTTAGATGCATTTGCATAGTAATATTAGTAATATTACTAATATTTGTAATAATAATGATGGTGATAATAATAATAGAGCAATTCATTTACTTAATTGTTTACACTCTCTAGTTGAAAAGTAGGCTGAAAAGGTAGTTGAAAGCTTACCTTGCTAAGGACTATGCAAAAACCTGAAAGGAGATGTCTTAGGAGATAATGCTGCTTTCCTCAGAATCTGCCCTGTCTTTTCTTCACCAAACAAATAATTAGGGCCAAATCTCTATATCCATTGACCTGCAAGTTCTAGGTTTGCTAAGGAAAGAGGATTATAAACCAAAGAAGCTACAAGACCTGCTACCAGGACCTGGAAGAGTAGGGCAAGGAGAGCATCCTGAGGCGATTAGATTAAAGAAAGTAAAATGTAAAGCTGAATAAGAAAGAGTTTGTTAATAAAGGGTTACTCTCCCATTACACAGAGTTTAACATCATGGAAAGGTTGCAGGATATGCTTATCATATGCAGGCAGGGAGGCTCTTGGACGTTTGGGGAAAGCATTTATGAATTATGAAAGGCTTTATGAAACAGAGATGTGAGAATTGTCATGACAGACTGTGAAAGAAGAGATCAAATGACTTAGAAAATTGTGCATGCTGTAATGGGGCTACTATTTAATTATACATGACATAATGGAGAAACCACTAACTTCCACTGACTGGAGATTAAAATTCATCTTGCTGTAAATCCTATTTATGATTATTTAAAAAGATTTAGGTGTGCCTCAGGGATTCTTTACCTAAGTCAATAAAGAACACAGTGGTTAGAGGAGGCATAAACCTTCCTGAGAAGGTCAGCAATGGCAATTACGTGGTAGGCCAAGATGGATGGTTGGATATGCTATTACAGAATTGTGTGTGTGTGTGTGTGTGTGTGTGTGTGTGTGTGTGTGTGTGAGTTTCTTTTCTATTAGAAAACTAACTGTACAGTATTTAACTGAATATATTGGGTTTTTCAAAAATCTTTCTTACTGAGGTATAATTGACATAAAATTATGTTAGTTTCAAGTGTACAACCAAACAATTAGATACATTGTGAAATGATCACCACAATAAGTCCACTTAACCTTCATTATCATACATAGCTATAATCATTTTTTATAATGTTAACTTTTAAGATACACTTGCTCAGCAATTTTCAAATATGTAGTACAATATTATTAACTATGATCCCAATGCTGTATATTACATCCCCGTGACAGAAAACTGTACATTACATCCTCAAATCTTTATTTTTAATTCTTTGTTTTAATTTTGACTTTATAGCTTTTCCTTTTCATCATCCATATCTTTTCTTTTGTATTTTTTTTAAGTTAAAGTTTATTGGGGTGACAATTGTTAGTAAAGTTACATTGACTTCAGGTGTACAATTCTGTATTACATCATCTATAAATCCCATTGTGTGTTCACCAACCGGAGTCAGTTCTCCTTCCATCACCCTGTATTTGATCCCATTTACCCTCGTCTACCACCCCCCTCCCCCCTTATCCTCTGGTAACTACTAAACTATTGTCTGTGTCTATGAGTTTTTCTTTCTCATTTGTTTGTCTTGTTTTGTTGTTTTTGGTTAATATACCACATATCAATGAAATCATATGGTTCTCTGGTTTTTCTGTCTGACTTATTTTGCTTAGAATTATAATATCAAGATCCATCCATGTTGTCACAAATGCTCCTATTTCATCTTTTCTAACTGCCAAATAGTATTCCATTGAGTATATATACCACAACTACTTTATCCATTCCTCTATTGAAGGACATTTTGGTTGTTTCCATGTCTTGGCCACCGTAAATAAAGTTGCAGTGAACATTGTAGCAAACATGTCTTTATGGATAAATGTTTTCAGATTTTTTGGGTAGATGCCCAGAAGAGGGATTGCTGGGTCATACAGTAATTCTATTTGCAATTTTTTGAGAAATCTCCACACTGCCTTCCATAACGGCTGCACCAGTCTGCATTCCCACCAACAGTGTATGAGGGTTCCTTTTTCTCCACAGCCTCTCCAACACTTGTTACTATTTGTTTTGTTGATGATAGCCATTCTAACAGGTGTGAGGTGATATCTCATTGTGGTTTTTATTTGCATTTCTCTGATGATTAGTGATGTTGAGCATGTTTTCATATGTCTATTTGTCATTTGTCTGTCCTCTTTGAAGAAATGTCTCTTCAGGTCCTCTGCCCATTTTTCAATTGGGTTGTTTGTTTTTTCGTTGTTGAGTTGCATGAGTTCCTTGTATATTTTGGATATTAGCCCCTTATCGGAGGCACTGTTTGCAAAAATCTTCTCCCATTCAGTTGGTTGCCTCTTTATTTTGTCGATGGTTTCTTTTGCTGTGCAGAAGCTTTTAAGTTTGATACAGTCCCATTCATTTATTTTAGCTTTTACTTCCCTTGCCTTTGGAGTCAAACTCATAATACGCTCTTTGAACCCAAGGTCCATAAGTTTAGTGTCTATGTTTTTTCTATGCAGTTTATTATTTCAGGTCTTATGCTTAAATCGTTGGTCCATTTTGAATTAATTTTGGTACATGGTGACAGATAACAGTCCAGTTTCATTCTTTTGCACAGGGCTTTCCAATTCTGCCAGCACCATTTATTGAAGAGGCTGTCTTTGCTCCATTCTACATTTTTGGCTTCTTTGTCAAAAATTATCTGTCCATATTTATGTGGTTTTATTTCTGAGTTCTCAATTCTATTCCATTGGTCTATGTGTCTGTTATTCTGCCAACACCATGCTGTTTTGATTATAGTTGCCCTGAAGTACAAGCTAAAGTCAGGGAGTGTGATACCTCCAGCATTGCTTTTTTTCTTAAGATTGCTTTGGCTATTCAGGGTCTTTTGTGGTTCCAAACAAATCTGATGATTTTTTGTTCTATTTCTTTAAAAAATGCCATTGCGATTTTTGATGGGGATTGCATTAAATCTGTATATTACTTTGGGTAATATGGCCATTTTAACTATGTTGATTCTTCCATTCCATGAGCATGGAATGTAATTTCCATTTCTTTGAGTCTTCTTCAATTTCTTTTAAAAATCTCTTATAGTTTACAGCATATAGGTCTTTCACATCCTTGGTTAAGTTTATTCCTAGGTATTTTATTCTTTTTGCTGCAATTGAAAAAGGAATTGTTTTTGTTTTTTTATTTCTTTTTCTGAGATTTCATTGTTAGTGTATAGCAATGCAATGGACTTTTGTACATTGATTTTGTAGCCGGCAACTTTACTGTATTTGTTGATTGTTTCTAATAACTTTTTGGTGGAGTCTTTAGGGTTTTCTATATATAGTATAATGTCATCTGCAAAGAGTGACAATTTAACTTCTTTATTCCCAATTTGGATGCCTTTTATTTCTTTCTCTTGCCTGATTGTTCTGGTAAGGACTTCCAACACTATGTTGCAAAGTAGAGGTGATAGGGGACAGCCCTGTCGTGTTCCTGAATGTAGAGCAAAGGGCTTCAGTTTTTCACTGTTAATTATAAGATTAGCTAAGGGTTTGTTATACATGGCCTTTATTATGTTAAGGTATTTTCCTTCTATACCTATTTTATTAAGTGTTTTAATCATAAATGGATGCTGTATCTTGTGAAATGCTTTTTCTGCATCAATTGATATAACCATATGATTTTTGTCCTTTATTTTGTTTTTGTGATGTATCACATTGATGGATTTGCGGATGTTGAACCATCCTTGTGCCCCTGGGATGAACCCCACTTGGTTGTGATGAATAATCTTTTTAATGCATGGTTGCATTCGATTTGCTAGAATTTTGTTTAGGATTTTTGCATCTGTGTTCGTCAGAGATATTGGTCTGTAGTTCTCTTTTTTGTGTGTTGTCCTTACAAGGTTTTGGTATTAGGGTAATGTTGGCCTAATAAAATGAGTTAGGGAATACTGTCTCTTCTTCAAGTTTTTGGAAGAGTTTGAGCCGGATTGATATTAGATCCTCATTGAAGGTTTGATAGAATTCACTAGTGAAGCCATCTGGTCCTGGACTTTTGCTTTTGGGAAGGTTTTGGATGACTGATTCAATTTCGTTACTGGTGATCAGTCTGTTTAGATTTTCCAGTTCTTCATGGTTCAGCCTAGGAAGGCTATATGTTTCTAAGAACTTGTCCATTTCTTCTAGGTTATTGTATTTGGTGACATATAGTCCTTCATAGTATTCTTGGATGATCCTTTGTATTTCTTTGTCATCCTTGATAACTTCCCCTTTCTCATTTCTGATTTTGTTTATTAGTGTCTTCTCTCTTTTTATCTTAGTGAGCCTAGCCAAGGGTTTGTCAATGTTGTTAATCTTTTCAAAGAACCAGCTCTGTGTCACATTAATTTTTTCCATTATCTTTTTGTTCTCTATTTTATTTGGTTCTGCTCTGATTTTTATTATTTCCTTTCTTCTGCTGACCTTGGGTTTCATTTTTTCATCTTTTTCTAATTCTTTAAGGTGTAACGTGTGGTTACTTATTTGGGATTTTTCTTGTTTCTTGAGATAGGCCTGTAATGATATAAATGTCCCTCTTAAAACTGCTTTTGCTGCATCCAAAAATTTTTGGTAGGATGTATTTTCATTGTTATTTGTTTCTATGTATCTTTTGATCTCTCCTCTAATTTCTTCTTTGACCCAGTCGTTCTTTAAAAATATGTTGTTTAATCTCCATGTATTTGTGGTTTTTACTGCTTTTTTTTTGCAGTTGATATCCAATTTCAAAGCCTTGTGATCAGAGAATATGCTTGGTATGAGTTCAATCTTCTAAAATTTGCTGAGGTTAGTTTTATGTTCCAATATATGGTCTATCCTTGAGAAGGTTCCATGTACACTAGAAAAAAATGTAATGTCTGGGGGCCAGCCCGGTGGCTCAGGCAGTTAGAGCTCCATACTCCTAACTCCGAAGTCTGCGGGTTCAATTCCCACATGGCCCAGTGGGCTCTCAACCAAAAGGTTGCTGGTACAACTCCTCGAGTTCTGCAAGGGATGGTTGGCAGCGCCCCCCCCGCAACTAAGATTGAACACGGCACTTTGAGCTGAGCTGCTGCTGAGCTCCCGGATGGCTCAGTTAGTTGGAGCGGGTCCTCTCAACCACAAGGTTGCCGGTTCGACTCCCGCAAGGGATGATGAGCTGTGCCCCCTGCAACTAGAAACGGCAACTGGACCTGGAGCTGAGCTGTGCCCTCCACAACTAAGACTGAAAGGACAACAACTTGAAGCTGAACAGCACACTCCACAACTAAGATTGAAATGACAACAAACTTGACTTGGAAAAAAGTCTTGGAAGTACACACTGTTCCCCAATAAAGTCCTGTTCCCCTTCCCCAATAAAATCTTAAAAAAAAAAAAAAAAATCCTTTAAAAAAAATGTATAGTCTGATGTTTTAGGATAAAGTGCTCTATAAATGTCAATTATGTCCATTTCATCTAATGTGTCGTTTAGGGCTGCTATTTCATTATTTATTTTCTGTTTGGATGATCTGTCCATAGCGGTCAATGATGTATTTAAGTCCCCTAGTATAATTGTGTTTTGGTCAATTTTTCCCTTTAATTCTTAGTAGTTGCTTGGTATATTTTGGTGCTCCCTGATT
Source organism: Rhinolophus sinicus (assembly GCF_057876585.1). NCBI lineage: Eukaryota > Metazoa > Chordata > Mammalia > Chiroptera > Rhinolophidae > Rhinolophus > Rhinolophus sinicus. The sequence continues at coordinate 155,821,883 of NC_142516.1, forward strand.
GGGGGCATAAATATTGATGACTGTTATGTCTTCTTGGTATATAGTCCCCTTTACCATTATGAAATGTTCATCTTTGTCTCTTGTTACCTTTTTCACTCTGAAGTCTGTTTTACTGATATCATTATACCTACACCTGATTTTCTCTGGATACCATTTGCTTGGAGCATCAATTTCCACCCTTTCACTTTGAGTCTATGCTTGTCCTTGTAGCTGAGATGTGTCCCTTGGAGACAACATATGTTTTTTTGATCCAATCTGCTAATCTGTGCTTTTTTATTGGTGAGTTCAGTCCATTTACATTTTGGGTGATTATTGATATGTGAGGATTTTCCATCATTCTATCTTTAGTTTTCTGGTAAGACTGTGTCTCCATTGTTTCTTTGCCTTTTTGTTGTCTATTATTTCTGTGTGGTGGTATTCTATGATGTTTCCCTTTGTTTCTTCTTTTATTACAGTATATATTTCAGTTCTGGATTTTTTTTTGAGTGGTTACCCTTATATTTATAAATAAAAGAAAGTTTGATATTTAGAGTTTGCCGTTTTCTTCAGCATGCCTACTTTCTCCCTTCCCATTTTCCAGGTCAGGCCTTCACTCTCCCCCTTTTTATGTTTTGGTTGCCACAAATTATTCCTGTTGATGGTGGTCAAATAGCCTCCTTTAGTATTCCTTGTAGTGTAGGTCTTGTATTAGAAAATTCCCTCAGCTTCTGTGTGTCTGGAAAGGTCTTTATTCCTCCTTCATATCCAAAGTATATCTTTGCTGGGTATATTATTCTTGGCTCATTATTTCTCTCTTTCAGTAGTTTGAATATTTGGTTCCACTCCTTCCTGGCTTGTAGAGTTTCTGCTGAGAAATCTGATGATAATCTAATAGGCTTTCCTTTGTAGGTTACCATCTTCTTTTCCCTGGCTTCTTTGAGGATTCTTCCTTTGTCGTTGATAATTGACAGCTTCAACACAATGTGCCTTGGAGAAGGCCTGTTGAGGTTGAGGTAATTAGGTGTTCTACTTGCTTGTTGGATTCGAGGATCCAGTTCTTTCTCTAAGTTTGGGAAGTTCTCATCGACTATTTTTTTTAATATACTCTCTGGTCCCTTCTCTCTTTGTTCTCCTTCTGGTATGCCCATTATTCTTATATTGCTCTTTCTGATGGAGTCAGAACATTCTTGTAGAGTTCCTTCATTACTTTTAAGTCTCAAGTCTCTTTCTTCTTCCATCTGTGTAATTTCCAGGTTTCTGTCTTCAATGTCACTGATTCTTTCCTCCATCTGGTTAACTCTACTACCTAAGCTGGCTATTTCATTCTTCATTTCTTCTATTGAGTTCTTAATCTCCAGAAATTCTATTTGGTTCTTTTTTTTTTTATATTTTAATCTCTTTGGTAAAATGTTCATGTTGTTCTTTGATTGTGTTTCTGAGTTCATTAAACTGCCTTTCTGTGTTTTCTTGCATCTTGTTGAGTTTTTTCAGAACTGCAGTCTTGAATTCTCTGTCATTTAAGTCACATATTTCCATATCTTTAAGTTCATTTTCTGGAGACTTTTCACTTTCTTTCTGAGCTGTCTTTTTGCCTTAGTTATTCATGGCAATTAACGACTTATTATTTCTCTTCCTAGACATCTGCAGGAGTGGGTTCTACAACAGTTTGATAGGAAGAGGTCTTCCTTTTGTTTTCCAGTATGTGTTTGTAGAATGTTTTATTTTGTCTCCAACTGCAGCCTTTTTTTCTCTCTCGCACTGTAGTGTTATGTTTTCTCTGCACTATTCCAGCTTTGCACACAATGGGAGGATTCCCTGGAAGGTTGGCTTCTCCTCTGTTAACAGTTTGCCTGGGTCATAGGGCACTGTGTCTGTGTTGGGAGGCGGAGAGCTTTTGAAGTTCCAAAGCTCTTCCTGCACCAGATTCAGAGCCTGTGTGTTTCAGCAGTTCTGTTTACTCCTGCAGGGATTCACCCAGATAGGTGGGGACAGGGGCAGGGTGTCTTGTGATAATTGGCCCAGAGCAATGGTGGCGATCTCCACCACAGTCAGTCCTGCTTCCACAGCTCCCTCCCCTTTTGCTAGAATTAGTTGGACTGCAAATTTGTGCCTGTGGACCACAGTTCTCTGAACTGCAAATGTTCTGTTCTTTTTATCTGACATGGCTGCTCTTCTGCTTCTAGCACTGGGCAGGTGGGGGCGGGGTGAGGTCTGAGAGGGTAGGGAGGGGGCGGCTAGTCTCAGTGCCTAAGGATTCCATTCTGTTCTCAGCAGTGAGGGCTTAAACCACCGTTTTCAGCCTTCTTCCCTCAGTCTTTGCTCCGAGGTCTCTGCTGTGAGCGTTGGGTTCAGCCGTGTTACGCGCTGTCCCCTCAGCCCTGTGGGCCATAAATGGAGCCCTAGCAGTCCGAGTTCTTCCCTCTCCCACAGCTGCGGTATTTCCGGGATGGAGCCTGCTTGGAGCACTGAGCTGGGTCTGCGTCCTCTGCCCGCATGGCTCTGTCTCAGCACTTCTCCCTTTCCCCCTCCCCTGCTCATGCAATTTGCCCACCTTTAGGTGAATTCAATAGTGGGCCTCTTCGTCTTGCCTGTCTGCTGTGCAGGGAGTCCTTTGTGGAGTTATAGTTTTTCAATTTGTTGTAAATTCCAGGGGAGAATTCCAGGGGAGATTTCCAGAGGTTCACCTCACACGCCATTTTGATGATGTCTCCTTCTTTTTTTTTTTTTTTTTTCTTCTTTTTTATATTTATGATTTTTGTGATAATATTCCAAATTTTCTCATGAGTGTTTGGTCTATTCAATTATGTTCATCAATGAAAACATCTGAAGGTTTTAATTGTCTCCTGATAAGTTCATTTATAATGCTGTGCATATTTGCTTTTACATGTTATTCTTGATTAAGAGTTATTTTCAAAAATTATACACACTTAGATATTTTAAAATCATATATTTGCATTTATCTATAATATAGTTTTGCTGTATTCTAATTATAAATTACATCCTGTATGATGTCTTAATTTGGAATATATGTAGATTTTTCCATGTTGTAAATTAATGCTTAGTTCCTGTACAATGTTTCATTTATGGTTTTTGCTTGTATTGTGCAATACATTTTAATAGCATAAATAAAATGTTTAGGTAATATTTATATATAAATTAAATCAATTTTGTTATTTATTTTATTTTAAATTCAATGTGTATTTTTAATTTTATGAAATAAAATTGTCAAGTCTGAGAATAATGGCTGTGGATTTTCCTGTTACTAATGGCTGTGGATTTTCATGTGACTTGTATCACAATTCATAGCCTTTGCTAACATTAACTCATGGAATTATACACTCTCTTCATTCCTTTCAATCTTTCAGTGACATTTTATTTTTAGGTAAATTTCTTGCAAATAGTAAAAATATAAATTTATTTACTTTTAAGATTTTTATTAAAGTATAGCTAACGTATTATATTAATTTCAGGTATACACAATAGTTACTCAACATTTATATACCTAAAATAGTGATCACAATAAGTCCAGCAACCATCTGACACCATACTATGTTATCACAATATCATTGACTATACTCCCCATTGTACATTATATCCCCGTAACTTATTTGTTTTATACCTGGAAATCTGAACTTCTTATTCTCCTTTTACTTTTTCTCCCTTTTAAAATTTTTCAATTACAATTGACATTCAATATAATTTTATATTGTTTCTGGTGTACAGCATAGTGGTTAGACAATTATATAATTTAAGATGTGATCTCCCTGATTAGTGTAGCACTTACCTGGCAGTATGCATAGTTATCATATCATTGACTATATAATGTATGCTTTACTTTACATCCCTGTGACTATTTTGTAACTACCAATTTGTATTTTTTAATGCCTTCACCTTTTTCACCCTGTCCCCCAAACCCCTCCCATCCATTACCCCAATAAATCTGGTAACCATCTGACACCATACATAGTTATTACAATATTATTGACTTTATTCTTTATGCTATACCCGACACCTCCCAGATTACTGTGTAACAACCAATTTGTACTTCTTAATCCCTTTCCCCTTTTCACCCATATTCTCAACCCCCCTCCCATCTGGCAAGTATCAAAATAGTCTCTGTATCTATGAGTTTGTTTCTGTTTTATTTATTTATCTTGTTCTTTAGATTCCATATACACGCGAAATCACATTGCATCTGACTTCTCTCTGACATACTACTCAGCACAATACCCTTCAAGTGCATCCATGCCACTGCAGAAGGCTAGTACCCATTCCCTTCCATGGCAGAGCAACGTTCCTTTTTATACATGTACCATCTACTCTTTATCCATTCATCCGTCCACGGACACCCAGGCTGCCTCCACCTCTTGGCCATTGTAAACATTACTGCAATGAACATATGGATGCACATGTCCCCTTGAAGTAGCATTTGGGTTTCTTCAGATAAGTGCCCAGAAGTGGGATTACTGGGTTATTCTTTGTCTCTCATTATAGCCTTTGTTTTAAAGTCTATTTTGTCTGGTATAAGTATTGCTACCACAACTTTTTGTGTAAGTTTGTTTCCATTTTCATGCAATATCTTTTTCCCATCCCTTACTTTTAGTCTGTGTGTGTCTTTTCATCTGAAGTGAGTCTCTTTTAGGCAGCATACGCGTATGTAAGAGTCTTGTTTCGTTATCCAGTCAGGGACCCTATGTTTTGATTGGGGCATTTAATCCATTTATATTGAAAGTAATTATTGATAGATATATAATTATTGCCATTTTATAATTCTTGATTGTTTGTTTGTTTGTTTGTTTGTTTATTGGCTTAAAGAAGTCCCTCAAAGATTCCTTGGTTGTGATGAACTCCTTTAGCTTTTTCTTGTCTCGGAAGCTCTTTATCTGCCCCTCAATACTGAATGATAGCTTTACTGGGTAGAGTAATCTTGATTGTAGGTCCTTGCTTTTCTTCACTTTGAGTGTTTCTTGCCAATTGCTTTTGGCCTGTGAAGTTTCTGTTGAGAAATCAGCTGACATTCTTATGGGAACTCCATTGTAGGTAACTAACTGCTTTTCTCTTGCTGCTTTTAAGATTTTTTCTTTGTGTTTAACCTTTGTCATCTTAATTATGATGTGTCTTGGTGTTGTCTATTTTGGGTTCATCTTATTTGAGAATCTGCACTTTCTAGGTTTGTATATCTTTCCTTCACCAGATGGGGAAGTTTTCAGTCACTATTCTATTAAATAGGTTTTCAATTTCTTGCTGTCTCTCTTCTCCTTCTGGTACCCATATGATGCAAATTTTGGTACACTTGATGTTGTCCCAAAGGGCCCTTAAACTCTCCTCATTTTTTTTTTTTTTTGATATTTTTTTCTTTTTGCTGTTCTGATTGGATGCTTCCTACCACATGATCTTCTAAATTGCTGATTTGATCCTCTGCTTCATCTAATCTACTGTTGATTCCCTCTAATGTATTCTTCGTTTCAGTTATTGTAGTCTTTATTTCTAACAGTTTTTTATTGTGTGAGTGTGTGTGTGTGTGTGTGTGTGTGTGTGTTTTCTATCTCCATTTTAATGTTTCCTATCTTTTTGTTGATGTTCCCCCTTAGAATATTAAGCATCCTTATAACCAGGGTTTGGAACTCTGTGTCTGGTAGATTGCTTGTATCTGTTTTGTTTAGTTATTTTTCTGGAGCTTTGTTCTGTTCTTTTATTTGGGAAATGTTTCTTTGTCTCCCCATTTTGGCTGACTCCCTGTGTTTGTTTTTATGTATTAGGTATATGTCTCTGTAATGACGAGTGGGTAAAAGAAGGAGGAGGGACACACGCTAGAATGGGACTAATTGATTATTTATTTAGCAATATATAATCAATATATTTAGTAATATGCAATACCAAAAGACAAAGGCAATTAATAGAATGTGCTGAAGACAGAAAGTAAAGGTGGTTAAGACTAAACTGTATACATTGATAACAATGTCATGTCAGAGGAGTACACATACATATAAGTTTAAGAGATCTCAACATATGTTTACTATTGATCGAAAATCAGTTGGCTAAATACACAAATAACATCAGTAAGGAGTATCCAAAAGCGGTAATAAGCTCTAGTAATTTACAGTAGATGTCAAAAGCTCACTAAACTGGGGAAGAGCAGAACTGGAAAATTCATAAATCAAAACCATGTCAAGTCTGTAGCTGAGAGAAACTCAGGCATCTCCCACACCGCTGCTTGTTAGTTCCCAAGAATGCTAGTTTGTTGTTAGAAGTCAAGGCGTCTTCTGATGCTATAAGCTGTAAACTACATATAAGTTTTCAAGGTGTTAACAATCTGAAGAACATTGCTGCTGTTGTCGTTATTGTTGTTAAGTTAGGACGTCTTCTGATGCTGTAAGCTGCAAGCTGCATACATGTTTTCTAGATGCTAACAAGTTCTCAAGAAGGTAACCGTGGGGAACAACACTGGAGAGGCCAGGAACCAGCCAGCCCTCACCAGGTTCGCGACTGAAAGTCAGGGCATCCCCTGGTGTTGTAAGCTGCATGTTGCTGGAAGTCTTCAAAATGTTAGAATGATGAGAAATCACCAATGACAAATGACCAAATGATGAAATAATAATCAATAACACTGCCAACTGAGGTCTGTCATATACATTTTCTCAGATGTAACTTAGAACTAAGTTTCTTGTTCCTGCCTCCCCCTCCAGGAATGGCCAGTTCTGGGAGGGTCCGGTGGTTATTAATATGAATGCTGCCCATCCAGCCAAAGGGCCAATTCATCTGGATAAGCAATATCTACTGTTCTTGCTTGGGACCATCAGCCCAAGGTCTTCCAAAGCCTGGTAACGTGCCTGTCACATCATCCTGATATAACTTAGCTACTTCTTCTCTTCATCTGTTGATGTGCATAAAACAGGCAGAACAAAGGGGGGATTTTCTCAACCCCTGATCAAGAATTTCTTTAATCCTAAGTTAACCATCACCTCACAACACAGACAAAACAACAAACATCATCTTATATCTCCCCTACCAGAATGAGACCAAACAGAAAAACAACCTCATCTCATGAGACCAAAGGGGGATTTTACTTAATCCTTGATCACAGCACAGAAATCACCTCACATACAGAAACAGATAAAAGCTAATAGACAAAAGCTCACATCAACCAATGAAGAAATATTTTCTTCAACATCTACCCTACAATTCAGTCTCAAAATTTGTATTCATTGGTAATCACATGTAGTCTTTTATATGAGAGAACAGTCAACAGACAAAACTAACCATCACCTCACATGCAGTCTCTCATGTAAGGGAAAAAACAAACAGACAAAAGTGAACCATCACCACAAACGCAGTCTCTCATGTGAGGGAACAAAAAGCAAACCGACAAAAGTTCACATTAACCAGTAAAGGCAAATTTTCCTTAACATCTTCCCCACAATTTAGCCTCAAAATTTGTATTTATTGGTAATAAGTCATCACTGTCACTCGTATATGAGTAGTATTCCAGTACACCTGATAAAACTGTAAACAACATGAATAATTTATAGTTTAAGGTCAAATCTTCAGTATTTAACAAAGTCCAGTAACAAGCTACTACTTCTTTTTCAAAGGGGTATAGGCCTTGGCGGCCTCTGGCAGCTTTTTGCTCCAAAAACGTAATAAGCAGTTAACAAACACCATCCATGCCTAGCCAAGAATTTTGTTTTTTATCACCTTTTCCCACAACCCTCATTAATGCCTGCCAGACATCCTCTGGTTCAGCACGATGGAAAAATCATCCCAATTTTTGTAGAGGCCCATCCATGATCCCATTCCTTCGTTAACAGCATGGAGTGGGTGTCCCCCCATCTCAGGGTTTGGGAGGAGACCCCGGGTCCCCGGGATTTTTGAAATAAGAAGGCCACCCTGCTTGCTGCGCCAGTCTCCTTGGCCTAGTAGGGTGTGCTTATGTAGTAGGGGTCTTGTGGGGCCCAGTGGCACAGTTTCCATGGTCATCAGAGCTGGCTATTTCACATGTGGGTTGTGTGTGTCCTCCTGTTGTAATTGAGACTTAATTGTTGTTTGCATATCAATAGGAGAGATTGACCTTTAGGCTGATTGGTTGTGAGGACTGGCTGTGACTACAGTGGAGGAGCTGCTGTGCAGGGGCTGACCCTATAGAACAGGGTTTGCTTTAGGGACCTGGGTGCCTGCCCAGTCTGCCCTTTGGTTGTGTCATCCATGGAGGTGATGCTCACATCCAGTCTGCAGCTGGCCACTGGACCTGCCAGTCCTGGGGCCTCTTGGGAGTGGACCCACTGTAGGCCAAGTTGCCCCACAGTCTGTGCCCTGCTCTGGGCAACCTGACGTGAACCATAAAGCAATCCAGAGACGACCGCTACACTCACTGCTTCTTGGAGGTGCTTTGAGAGGCCAAGCCACGAACCAAGGCTGGCTGTTGCTAGTGCTAGGTTGAGCGCTGCTCAGCCAGATTTATGGGAGATGCCAAAGCCAGATGCTACTCATTTGGGTTTTGTGAACCTTTGAAAGATTTTAGGAATGCTGAAGCATGAACGGACATTTTCCTTTTATAAGGAAAAGTCCCTGGAAGGGGCATGGGTGTGCCCAAAAGTTGGGTGGGGTGTGGTTTCGGAATAAGTAGGGCGGGGCATAGGAAAGGTGATAGCCATCTGTTGGAGATTCTGATGAAATGTCTGCAAGCAGGGAGGGGGAGGGCACAACAAAGAAACAATGGCTTCTGCCAGCTCCTCCTTCTGGGAGAAAGCTTCCCCTCCAGCCCTGAATCTGCAGCCAGGCAACTCAGTTCCACTCGGTCTGTCCCTGGCACCTTTGGAGCCTCTGTCCAAGCGCTGGAACTCAGAGTAAGTCCATGTGTGGTTTCTTTATGAGGAGAACCTGGGAGTGCAGCAGCCCTCCGTCTTACTCAGCCACAGTCTGTGCTGGTTTTTACAGCTAGAAATTACAGGGACTTCTCTCCCCAGCACTGAAACCCTGGGGTAGGGAGGGGCTGGGACCCCTCATTTCTTGGTGGGGAGGGGTACCTACACAGCCTAGATAGCCCTCCTGATTTTTAATGATCACATGTTGGTATGGGACCAGCCCGCTCTGCATCTCTGTTCCTCCTACCCATCCCGAGGTAGCTTCTTTGGTATGTTGGTAGTTGCAGGGCTTTGGTTCAGCTGACTTCAGGTGATTCTCAGTAATGGTTATTCTGTGGTTTAGTTGTAATTGATGTGGTTCTGAGAAGAGGTGAGCACAGCATTTACTTACACTGCCAGCTTGACCAGAAATCTAAAAATATAAGTTTAGTTTTGCTTACTTTGATTCCTCAACAAGGAAAGTAAAGGCATTCATGTTTAAGATGGTGAATATTTTTGTTTATATTCTTTCAGTGTCAAAAAATGTTTATTCCTGCTAGCCATTTTATTCTTTGTTTATTGTATTTTTTATTGTTGTAATTACATCATATTATATTTATGTCTTATTTTCATATACCCTGAAATTTTATATGGACACATTTAAAATACACTTTTATCAATATCAAGACAAATATTCTATGTGATTCCACTTATAGAAAGATACAGCCTTCACTGTTTCTTATTAATTAGCCCAACATTCACCTCTAGAGTCCTGTTATAGTAAGTTAATGCATTAACAATCTTTCTTAGATTGTGAATCTCTTCAAACTAGAACTTTGCATTATTTCTATCTCACTCCCCAATGTCAGAAGAGTTCATTCCACACATGCTGAACTTAAGGGAATATAAGCAAAAAAGATTATTTCCTAGATCCTATTGCAGTGACCTTCAACTGTCTTTGAGGTTCATGTGTTTTGTAGTACTGGTTTTTTACTCACCAGTGCAAGGCTTTCCAATTTAGTTGATCTGGCTAGGAAATACAACACTATGATTATTGATTGTTTCCCCAAATAGTCCTCATTGTTCCTATACCTCTCCCTATTTCAACATATATTTGCATTACACTCTGCCTTTCATTTAGTTTGTAGTTGGATTCTGTTTACCATTGTATTCTCAGAATTAATTAATGCTTAACTTTCAACTCCATTCAATGCATATAAAACATGGACATTTTGAAACTATGTTCAGTAATTATCAAATACTTATTACTAAATAAAAAGATTACAGTGGCTTTAGGCAATAGTTTTATTTCCCAAGAACATTCAAAGTTTACTAGCATTGCCTGTATTGAAACTAACCATGTGCTTGGGTTATTATAAAAATGTGTTTTCACCTTGAACAAAATTAAGTAAAAGATCATGTCCATTCAAGAACATAAGGTCCCACCTAACCCAGGATTAAATTCTCACAGTTACAGTTGTATGTTTATTTATGGGCACCACATCCTACAGGAACATTGATAAATTTGAGTATATCCAGAGGAGTGTGTTAAGACAGTTAATCATGCGTTTTCAAGAATAATTGGAGATACTAGCAATGTTTAATTTGGGAAAGAGAAATACTATAGGATCTGTAATAATTATACTCAAGTGTTTGAATATATTTTCTTGAAAAATTAGACCATGTTGCGTCAGTGAGAGGAACTCATAATCATAATTGAAGTCATAAGGAGGTAGAAATTAATTCATCACATGAAAGGACTGTTATACATAATTTAAATTGGCCAGCTTGGAATACTTTGAATCTCCAATCACTAAAAACACTCACAGGCTTGGTGGCTATTTATTGAGATAATTCGAGAATAGAAGAGTGGGGCTTGACTATGTAATAGATCCTTTCAGATCTTTTCCAATCTTAAGATATCAAGAGTCTATGAAATATATTTTAGTCTCCTCCTCTTATTCCTAATCTTCTCATATGGTATTTTTAAAGTTCTATAGATTTATAATAGAATTATAGCATTAGATGGGATCATTTCCTCATAACACAGATGAGTAAACTGAATACAGCAATATGGGTGACCTGCATAAAGACCCATAGGGAGATTCAATAATGGAAAATAAGGTAGATTAGGAATTTAAACCTAATCTAGAATGATTAAATTCATTAGAGGTTCAAAAACCTCTCTATATATGTGATATAATAGAAAGTTACTTGCTTCATTAAATAAGTAGAAGTTTCCATCTATGAAAAAGAAAGTAATTGCTACAGGAGAAAACATTCTCTATCATTTAAGAAGCTATCCAAGGGGCCACCATGTGTTGGCACCTTGCTAAAATTGTATTTCTAGATTAGTTTATTTTGTTGTTGTTTTTTTAAAATAGGGTTAAGTTTAGAGTTATTCTTAAGTTGTTAAACAAAACAATTGGATGGATAAACATTTAATGATATCCTACTCTAAGTATATATTGATCGAATGGACTTTTTTTATTTAACAATGTACTAAAGAAGGAATTATTATCTTATGAAAATGGGCAATACTTTTATTCATCATAAATGGCCCATGAATATTTTTTACAAGGAAAGTAATCAATGCAATAAATATAAAACATCCAAAGATATATACATACACAGAAATGAGATGATGGGAGAAAAATTGCCTTTTGGTCGTTTAAATCTGACAACAAACAGGGACAAATTTAATTGCAATATTTGGACAGTCACTGTGATATGGGAAGCTACAAGAAATGGTGAGAAAAGAGGTATTACTGAAAGAGTTAGATGGATAGGAGAGATCAAGGGATGATACATGTTTTCATAATTGTGGGATTAGGGAAAGAGAAAAGAAAGTCTACAGAGGAAATCTAAGAAATCTTTCTGAGAAATGAGCTCAATAAAAACCCACGATGGCTCTTTTAGGGAAGACTTAATTAATAAAAACACACACATATATATATTTATATATATATATATATATATATATATATATATATATATATATATGTATAAGTCTTTTAGGGAAGACTTAATTAAAAAAATAAAAAATACGTGTGTGTGTGTGTGTGTGTGTGTGTGTATATATATATATATATTTTTTTTTTTTAAATTAAGTCTTCCCTAAAAGACTTATACATATACATATGTATGTATATATATATATATATATATATATATATATATATATATATATATGTATATATATATATATATATATTTCCTCATTGTTACTGGACTCATATTTGTGTTTTTATTAAATTATATTAAATGTATGTAAATTTAGATGATGTTACAACATGGAGAGTCTGCACCAAAGAGGAATCCAACATTTTGTAAGATATTTTCTTCAAATATTATGATTACCAAATCCAAGTTATTTCCACAGACTTTGATTTACAGTTCTTTATTATCTGGATTGTCCCAATTATTTTCAGGAAATAATTAAGAATTTTATACTGTTGGACCGGCAAAAACAATGATTGTATTCTACAACACAAAATAAATGCATAATGATGATTTATTCTTTGTCTCCAGATAAAATTATTAAAACTCTATTATAATAAACACTAAAAAGTTAAGAATCATGACCTATTACTTAAACTTAAAAAGCAACACAACTTGAAGCAATTGCAGGTAATCAACCTCTATTTGAGAATTGTCCTCTTCCTTACACAAAAAAATGTGCAGAGTTGAAAATAGTGTCTTTGTTTTTGGTAGTTCACTGACTCCCTGCTGTATATCTTCACCTAAAGTAGCATTTTAGAACAATTAGTGACTGTAGCGATGATTATAATGTCACAAATGTGGGATTATGACTTTAGCTAAAGAATAAACAGCAGGAGGAGAAAGCCTATTAAGGAGTAAATATCCTATTTCCAGAGAAGAATGGTTTGCAATTAGAAAGAAATGGGAACAAGAGAAAACAGAAACACTCCGTTATAAACACTTACGAATTTTTATATTGTTGTTAGTTTTTTAGCAGGAAACTATTCCTATTAAGTGAACAGTCCACTGATAATAAAAAAAGTTAAATGAATACTGTGATTTTGATGTGTTCTCCTTTTTCTTGGAAAAGAAAACAAATGTTTAGAATGGCAAAAGTGATGAAGATCAAAGAAGGAAAATATTACTCAACAACTTTGAAAAGTATTAAGTATATAGGTAACATTAACTTTGAATGACTAAACATATTTAATTCAATAACTTGAATGAAAAGCTCTGCTAAAATACATGGAAAACAAAGTAGATTTCAAGAACCATGAAATACCCACTTCATACCGTAAACCCAATAAACAAGGAATGAGTAGAATCAAGACCCAGGCTGTTCAAATATTTTTCTTAATTTGTATCATTATATTTTTTCAAATAACACTATAAAAAAAGAAGAGATAGAAGATGATAGATAGATAGATAGATAGATAGATAGATAGATAGATAGATAGATAGATAGATAGATGATAGATAGACAGACAAAATGGCAGGGGGTCAATTGAAGTTATAGATAATGTTTTTGAGGAAATTGCTTTCAAATACAATTTCCTTCTAAAGTCTTTTGTCTTTAATTCCCTAAGTAAAAAATATATTCCCAACAATTAAAAAGAAAATATTAAAATATCTGAAGGACATGTAGAATTATTAATAGAAAAAAGGAAAATCTGAAATATACTAACTCTGTGTCATTTTAAGAAAATCCTCCTTGCAATAAGATTTTTAGCTGGCAGTTTTCAGGGGGAGAAATGGAATTCTAAGTGATAGAAAAATATGGTACAATAATGATCAAATTAGGAACCTGAACACCAGAGGGAAAAAAATACAACGAGTTCTAGTTCAATAATGTTAAATCCAAGTCGGTTGTGCCTAAAGTACACTGTGTAAGGGAGTGGGTGGTGGGTCAAGAGGTTGAAGAGAGCACAGAATTAGGTTATTGTCTAAGTCGGGTTCTCCAGGGAAACAGAACCAATGGTGTGTGTGTGTGTGTGTGTGTGTGTGTGTGTGTGTGTGTATTATATGTTTATGTACACAGACATAAAGAAAGTAATTTTAAAGAATTGGTTCATACAATTGTGGGGACTGGCAAGTTCAAAATCTGTAGGGACAGTTCAACAGGCTAGAAATTCAGGTAGGAGTGGACACTGTAACTCTGAGGCAGAATTTATTTTCCAGGAAACCATAGTTTTGCTCCGATGGATTTTCAACTTATTGGATGAAGCACATCCACATTATTGAATGTGATTACCTTTACTTATGTCAATTGATTGTAGATGCTAACCATCTAGGTAAACAGAAACAGCTACATTAGTGTTGGGTTAAATAACTAGGTACTATACCCTAGCTGACACAAAACTAATCATCACAATCAGGTGTAGTGTTCTGGGCTATGTCAAGGAATTTGGAGTTTATTTTAAATGCAGTGAGAAGCTTTTGATGGGTATAGACAGATGGAAGGAGGTGCAATAGTTGTAAACGTGGGGCCTAACCACAAGACATTTATATTCTGTGCTTATAATGGTGATTTGAAACAGGAATGGGCATATTCAAGAACAATGATCCAGTAAGCAGAATATGAACTCATTTACTTAAAGGAAATTTCCCAAGCATCTCAAAAAAATACTCAATCACAATAGTAAGTTTCCTAAAGAGGATAGAGTTCATTTCTAAAAGTGTTTTTAGAGATAATTTACAGCATATTCAAGGAAAAATACACACACATTTCTTTAGATTCCATTTTTGCTTTTTAAATGTTCAAATGATTATTAAAAGGAATTCAGGTAAACCAAACATATTCCAATTTTTGAAGATAAATTTACATTCAGTTTTTTTAAATTAAATCTGGTTTATTATAGTATCTAATCAGTGCAAAGATACTGCATGTATTTTTTTAATAGCTAAAACATAAAGTATACTGATATTAGGAGAACATCAATTATATTCCAAGTCACTTTATATAATGGATCATTGACACTGGAAAAGTGTACTTAACGATTATGGAACACAGGGATAGAATAACAGTGTAGGTGCATTAAAATATATATTGCTTTTATGAAATTTCTATTGTTTTTTTAAGGTAAAATATTATTTATTTTTTGTAATAAAGATAATTAATATTTTCTCTTATTCCTAGGTATACTGAAATTATGAAATACTACCTGTATCATCATTATAATTTAAAAACTCATACAATATTCATTAATTCATAGAAATTATTTTCTTAATCTGAATTATCTAGCTTGTAAAAGTCATAACTCCATTCGTATCGAACTCTTCTCCAAGAATTCAGAGAATTTTAGTCATTTACTAATTAAACCACTAGGTAATGAATCCTTACAATTTTTAAGTCATGTAACAGTTTCTTCCCTTCCCTTCTTACATACTAACCTTTATTTGGATTGGAAATGTGATAGTTTGATAGCATCTCTTTTTAATATTTGGAATGCTTTAGGTAAAAGTAACTGATGCATTACATTTATCAAGATAGCATCTTTTCTGATAAATAAAATAGAGGGCTTGTTTCCAGATTCAGGCCAGGCATTCAACACCAGAATTTTATTTTTTATTCACAATCCTGATTCTACCATAGGCCATTACATTAACTACAAAGACATGTCGAAATGGGCAATACAGAACGATGAAAGGTATAGTGTGATCCCATTGTAAAGGTTATAAGTCCATTATAACCAGTGAACTTTCTTTTGGAATAGGTTGGTAACTATATAAATGGACTTAATCATTATGAGAAACTCATAATTGACTACTTTAATGGGAACATACATCACTGCCAAAGTCACAGGGGGACTTGGTTTGTGTGGATGGTTGTTTGACATTAACATGGTACTCCAACCTGACCCAGAGAGACTACCTTCAAAGCTGGTTCCCGTGGTATGATTCAACTCATTCTGTGTAGTTGGTTCCCTACTGAGTTCATCTATAGCTCCTATCTTTGCTTTTGGAGACCTTTGACTTCCAAAGGTACTCTGAAGAAAAATCACAAAGGTTCTAAGAGTTATAGATGCTTCATAACCTCTACCTAAAAAAAAAAAAAAAAAAAAAAGATACTTGTGATAGTATTACTAAGGTAGGACTCATTGGTAATACAGACTAAAGTAAGAAAATTCTACACACAGAATGTCACAATAGATAATAATTCAAATCAACAAAGTTCTGTTATTTTTAAGATGTTTTTCAAAGTGTAATTGTGAGTCAAGTTGTGAAAATGTATGAGTAATTTGCAAATTATTCCTGTACTTAATACAATATTTACAGGTTATTTAGAAGCTACAATATTCTAAATACTGTCCACAAAAACCATAGTAAAATATTTTAGTATTTTTATTTATTTTGATTTGGATAATTCAATTACCTTAGTTTTATAGAAACAGTATCTTCCTAAAAAATCCAGAGATTTTCAATAAGAAGTTAAGGAAATTTCTCAAATGGTTTGAATTGTTTTCATAAAGTTGCAGAGGCAAACTCATCTATTCCCTCATGCATTTAACAAGTATTATGAGATTTCCTACTATGTACCAGGAATACTACCAGATGCTGGAAATAAAATGTTGAGCTAAAAGAAATGCAGTCCCACTGCTATGAATCTTTTGGTCTAATGGATACACCAGCATTGGAAAAAATAAATAACAATAAATATTCAGCTACATATTGAGGCATATTCTAAAAGCAGGCAAAGGAATTCTATGAAAAATAAGTTATAAAAATATCCTTATTTTGAATGGGGGAATGAATTTTAGGGAAATTTATAGTTGCCCTACACTCTGATGTTTGACTAAAGTTAGAAAGCATAATTTTGGTTAACAAAGAATTGGCTGCAAAAGGAAGTAATACTACAAAAAGAAGGGAAAGAATGTGGAAAGAACCTGTGTCAAGAAATCATCAAACATTGATGGAACTAAAGCAAAGTCAGTATAATTAAGCAGAAGGAACCATGAGCAGATTAGTTGTAAATCAGGATAGAGTGGAAAGCAGTGACCACGTCACCGAGCCTTCAAACCTTTTGAAGAAATGAGTTATTTACCCAAATATCAGTGGAAAGCCAATAGAAATGTTAAACAAGTGAGTAAAATTATCAATTTAAAAATGTTTGGACCTTTGTGTATAGAATAGATTGGAGAAGTACAGAGTAGATTCATAGAGACCAGCATGAGGTACACAAAGATGTCAGCCATAGAAAAGGAGAAGAAAATCTAAGATTCTGGACTTTGTACATTGACCTTGGTTTGTAAGGAGGAGGAATGCATGAATGGACATCAAATGCTCTGGCTTGTGCTTCAGAATGAATAACACTTATTTCCATTTTGGGGGGAGTAGTACTTTCATAGCAATGATTGGAATTTAGTTTTAGGAATTGCGATATTGTTGAGACATTCAAATGGGTGTATCTGGTAACTACCGTATTTCCCCGAAAATAAGACTGGGTCTTATATTAAATTTTGCTCCAAAAGACACATTAGGGCTTATTTTATATTACGAGCATCCTGAAAAATGCTATGGCTTATTTTCCAGTTAGGTTTTATTTTCGGGGAAACACAGTAGTTAGGCATATGAGCTGACAGTCTAGAAAGAGATATTGGCAAATATAATAAATGTGGATGTCACCCACCAATAAGGATAACGGAAGCTCTAGTGAGAAATGATTTCCCCAAAACAAAAGTAGCAGACAATATGATAAGAGAGCCTGGGCAGATACCGTGTTTCCCCGAAAATAAGACCTAGCCGGACAATCAGCTCTAATGCATTTTTTTGGAGCAAAAATTAATATAAGACCCAGTCTTATATTGTATAAGATCCGGTATTATATTATGTTATATTATGTTATGTTATGTTATGTTATGTTATGTTATGTTATGTTATGTTATGTTGTTATATTATCTTGTACTGTATACGAAGGTCTTATATTGTATAAGACCGGGTCTTATATCATATTAAAATAAAACCGGGTCTAATATTAATTTTTGCTTCAAAAGATGCATTAAAGCTGATTGTCCAGCTAGGTCTTATTTTCAGGGAAACACGGTACCATTAAATATCAGTGCTTAAATGCTAAAAAGACAGCCTTAGGAAGGCAAGGTGTTCATATTTTGGAATGCAGCTTGCAGGGAGAAACACAGTTTTCAGCATGTTTGTTGCAGGAGAGAAGAAAGCTATAAAAGTGGAATCTCTCTGTTTTGGAAGAGATAGGCTTATTAATTGCACCTCTAGGACTAAAATATTGTTAGAAAAGTGTTTCCTAATATGCATATTCTTGGAACTCCTCATATATTCTTATTCAGTTTTATTTTCCTTTCAGTATCTTTTACCTTTAAAATACAGCATAATTTACTTATTTATCATATTAAATTTCTATTTTCTCTTATAGCAATGTAAGCTCCAGAAAAGAAGGATTTTTTGTTTTTGTTTTTTAATTGTTCATTTTTCTTTGACAATACTTTGCAAATAAGTCTCAACAGATATTTGGAATGAATGAATGAAGGAAAGAGTGAAATGTACAACAATCATATGTTTGAAGCCATTCAGGCTATGAGGTAATCGGGTTCTTTGTTGGAGAAGAGGAGAGAGATGGTGTCAAAGGTCAGGTTATCACAGAATCTTAAAGAGTCTATTAGTATTTCTATTAGAACTATATCATCTAGGTGGTTGGAAGCTACTAAAATTCTTTTAAAAAGAAATAATGCAATACGAGTAATATGCTAAAATGATAATTGTAACAATAAGAAAACTTTATTGGATTATATTAATAGCATAAGAGTTCTAAACATGACTTAGGATCTGTTCTGTCTCACAGATGTTTGGAAAGATTATGACACCTCAAAAAAGAATGTATGTAAGTCATATCATTTCAGTCTTGCTAAAGCACGTAATGAGTCATGAATGAATAACAAACCTAGAATTAGGAAGCAACCCAGTACTATGGCCAACATAAAGTAGTGTATGTGGGTGTGTGAGCACTCACATGTTAATGTGCCATAGAGATGAGACTTCGGGACTTCAAATCTGTTCAAGTATTTTTTTTTAAATGTATTTTAATAGCATAATTTTGGTGATTCCTACCTAGCTCAGATTTCCCTATGTCCCAAAACAGGACATCCTTGTTTTATGCCCTTATATATAATATACGTATAGAAACAACTGCTTGTCAACTTTATCCCCTGCTCAGTCTTTGAGTATTTCTATCTTGTAAACCCATATTCAAAGCATTTGAATTCTTGTGTTATGATGAACTTACTCTCCAAATTAATTTTCATATTGAAAAGACAGAAAAATGAGGAAAGACTGTACTCCCTTCCTTCAACCAATAGAGGTGATTTTGGCATTTACCTGCTTTCATAAGATTGCATAACCTCATTTACTGGGGAATAGTTCTTATAATAATTTTAAATTTTCTTCCTGAGTTCTGAATGAAAATCTGTCTCATCTCATGCCCCAAAGTAGATGGTATGACTCAGCCAATTCATCGGTGTTTTGAGCTCAGAATATATAACAAGAAAAGGGACAGAGCAATATAAATTTCCATCAATACTTAGCTAGGGGGTTGGTTATAAAGTAATGATAATAAAACCAGACACTGAAAACTGATACTCATCCATTATATGAATAATATACTTTCTTAGGCCAGTGAGAAATAACACCTCTGATATCCCAGATGAAATTAAGTGATGATGCTTCTACACTACTGTTCTAGTCACTTCTACTCTCTGTTGCCCCTCTCTACCCTCCATCCCCAACCCCCACAATCAGGGTTCCAAGTTAGCAAGTAGCAAACAAAAGCAATTTTGATGGTTGTAATCTGGCATCTTCTTTTATATTCATGCACTTCGTTATATATTTATTTATTTGACAATTTCTATTGGCACTGAAACATCAATGATTTTATAGATTTTATTGTAAGTTAACAAAACCATTGCTCTCTCTCTCTATGTCCATACACATTTTCCTGACTTTTGAGTTTTCCATATGAAGAAATGTGTCTAATCCAATGGCAATGTTGTATGACCTAAATGTATATGCATTATGTAGGTTAACAGTGTGAACTTTAGAGTCACAGTTGAGTATATTTTAACCCTATCACAGTCACATACTTTCTATACACCTCAGTTTTCTCACTTTGGAAATACAAATACCATCTATGGGGTAGTGTGTTTTTCAGGAGTCAATGACATAATCTACACTGGGCACTTAGAATGATGTCTGATTTGTATAAAGCCCTCAAAATGGTATGTTGTCATTGCCATTAGTGCAACCATTGCTTACAAATGCATTACTAAATGGGGGTGAATGAGTAATCAGCATCCATGATTCAGTCAGGGGATGGCTCAGAAAACACTTTTCATTGCTGTTTCTTATTCACGTTCTTAAAAATATGTTCCTTTCAAGGAGGTGTACATTTAAGTATATTTATGTCTTGCTGTAATACATATTCTGCATTTGGCTCACCATATATCCTAGCATTTCTTCCACTCTTTAGGTGTATGGATTCTCTCCAAAACCTCTAAAAATACAATTGTAATATGTTCTGTTTAATAGATACAGGATCATAAAATAATTTTGTTCATAGGTTTCCTAGTAAAATGTAGGGAACTAAGGGAAGGAGTAGTCAGCATTCCTGTGAAGAAGGGAGCCATAAAGAGAAGAACATGACCTTGAACAGTGGATTGTGGGAAAATACCTTAAAGGGGCACCTTGTGGGTTATACAAAGACACTATAAAAAGATAGGAAAAAGAAACCCGGAGCCTCACTGTTTAACCCCAGAGAGGAGCATGCACATATCTCCAATGGCTGATTCAATGAAAGTAAAGAGAAACGAAACAAAACAGAAAAAAACAGAAATGGTTTGATTAGAGCTATAGACCATGTATTTATTAACATTTCATAACTTAGTTGTACTCTATCAAATGGGGATCATAATAATTCTTGAGTGATTATGATAAGGTCTCCATTATAAAATATCAGTGAATTATTATGCATTCAACAAAGCTCTATTTGACAATTATTTATATTATTAATTGTAGAATTACTGACAAATTTATTTGAATCATTTAATTTTAAGAAGTGTTTATAAGTATATGTGATTATGTGTCCAGCAATACCAGCATTCAGTGAAGAGTAAGTTCATTATACACTCAAAAAATATGGAAACTAACAATATTTCTCTCCTTTTACCTGTAGACTCTAAAACATATGCATTACTAAATTGTTTCAAGTCAGAAATATTTTAACACAAACAAAATTTCGAGAACAGAAATTGTAAACATCACTGAATGTAAACATCTTTTTGCACATAAACAATGTAAAGTGTCAGTATGTGTGTCAGTGGGATCAGATCATCCAGAAATAAAACTATTTACATTTATATTTATACCTATATTTATATCCAAATTATCATTACTGTTAACATTATTTTATGATAAGATATTTACTTGTAAACCATGTTTTACCCACTGTAATGCAAAGTAGTCAATACACTCTTAAATTTTATTTTTTAATATTCTTTAAAAGACACCATTGTTCTTTTGCTCTTTTTATTCCATTTTGTCCCTCTTTCTTTACTCAGTGGCTTTTATATCATATTGCTTCTTTCCAAATTCTCTACATTTTCTATTTCCGTCCCTTTTCCTGAAAAATGTTTTATGCTCTGACTCATGATTCATTCTTTCATCTATTGTTTAAATAAGAAACAGTAAAACTAATTTTTCAAAAAGCCCAGACATAAATATCCTGTTCATCCATGTGAATATAGCATTAGCTCCTCTAGAAAAATCTCTACTAACCCCAATCTAAAGTGGAATCTCTCATTATTCTTCATTTTTGTGTGAGTAAATACTCCTTCTGATACTTATCACGTTCTAACATTTATATATTTGAAAAAATTAAATATATGTGAATATATAAGTACATATTTCAGGTTATTTCATCAATTTATATAATACTAATACTTATTAATTAAATAAATTACTTTAGTCCCCTTTTTACTACAAGATGTTTGTATTTTGTTTTTCAGCTTGATAACCTATCAGCAGCAAGTAACAAAAATCTAATTAATAGGGCTTAACTATGCAGAGATTTATTATCCCACTTAACAAGAAGGCTAGAAGCGGATAGTTGCTGCTCAACAAAATCCTCCAGGATCTGCCCTTTTACTTTTATTCTCCTCTACAACCCAGGCCTTTGTCTTTTGTCCACATTTCGTCGCCTCATGATTATAGTAGAACTGCTATAATCTTTACCATCAAATCTATATTTCAGGTAGGATGTAATGGTAAGAGTAGCAAGATAAAGCTCCCTTCTTGGACCTTTGTAAGGAAGGAAAAGTTTTGCCAAAAGTTTCCCAGCAGACTGGCTTTTAACTTTTGCTGACTGAAGCTGAACATATTTATCACCTTGAACAAAGTCGGGGGTGGGGGGGTGGGGGTGGGGGTGGATGTAAACCCATTTTGGCCAGACAATGGACTGTGCCTGCCATGGGGTCTTCTATGCATAGACTAGTGTTTGTAGCTCATGGACTCTGTGACAACTTTGACACTTTAATTTATCTTTATATGAGTGTGCCTACTACTGTTGGATAGTTCAGAATAGAATTAAATTGGATCATCTTTTCTGTGCTTTATCTTAAAAAGTACCCTACTGTTGTGCTCTTAGGCATTAACAATGATTGATTTAAAACAAAAGAACAAGGTGCTCATACCATCAGTCCTTCCTAGCGTGGTTCCAAATAGTGTGTTGATATCTAACAATCTTCTATTTATTTTCAGGCTTCCCTTCAAATGTAGATACTGATAGCAAAGATTTTTGTTTTTTCAGTTACCAGTGAATTACTATAAATTCTAATAGTGCCAAAGACCCTAAATAAAGCACCAACATTATACCAGATTTTTAAAAAGTGTTAAAAGTGATGAAGTACATGAAACCAACTTCTTTTGCAAATACCATAATTACAGAACATCTGGCATTCTTTCTGCTGGCCCTGCCTCGCTGTTTTTTCTCAGTGGGAACTTTGGTTCCAGATGTTGTCGATGCAGTTGGATGGTCATCCACACTCTATCACTCCAAGGCACAAGGGCCAGAGCCAAAACCGACTCAAAATTCCTGATGCCAAAAATTTTCAGAACAGCTGAAGTGCCCTGAAAACAAATGATCAGGTCCTGAATTATCAAAAGTTGATTTTATAGACATTGTTTTATTTATAAGAAATGCAAAGAAGTTGTAAATTGTTTAATTTGTTTCTATAAAATACAAATTTTACTATGAAATTTCTTACTCATGATAAACTGTAATGTTATAAATATTATCTCTCATTTTGTCCTAGATTCAACAGAAAATTATTTTATTTAAAATAGAATAAGCATCTGTACACCAGACACATGCATCTAGAAAGCAAAATTGCTTAAAATATTATGAAACACATATCCTATTTTTGCTTTGACTTGGGAGTTGTATTTAAAAAAAAAAAAAATACATGTAAATGCTACTTTCATTATGTCATGGTCCCTCTTCTCTCACAACTAGAGAAAAATCATAAATAATTTATTCGAGAAAAAACAAGGTTTAGGCTTGTTAGTGGTCCTTTTCCTACTTCATCAAAATACCATTGTACAACACTTCTCTTATTTCCTTTCCTTGAAATCAGATCCTAAGTTACTACACTTCTGTTTCCTTCTACATTGCTTATCTTCCTTGATAATTAATTCTCTTAATATCAGTGATATAAATAAAATAACGATTAATTCAATTACTTGCTAATTCAATTACTTGCTTGCTACTTGACTTAAAATCACACAAATTTATTATTTTACTGTTCTGGAGGTTAAAAGTCCTAAAATCAATTAGTCAACAGGGATACATTTCTTCTTCTGGAGGCTCTAAGGAATAATTCCTTGACAGTTCCTTGACTTTTCCAGCTTCTAGAGGTCTCCTACATTTCTTGGTCTGTGGGGCCTTCCTTGATCTTCAAAGTCAATATTTTCAAATCTGTCTCCTCCGTCCCTTCCTTCCTCCCTCCAACTCCCCCCCTTCTACTTTCATCATTACATCTTTTCTGACTCCAACCCTCCTGTCTGTTTCCTTTTTATAAGGACCCCTGTGACTGTTTGGCCTCTATTATTCTACCTACTCAACGGTCCCTTTCAATTATTACATAAAATATTATATAAAAGGGGCACCTCACATAATTAGCACCAAATAGAATGGACTGAAAACATGTATGTAGAAAAAAACTAATGAATTAAAGTACAAGTTGTCAATTTTACAGTACAAGTACTCTTTATTCATGGAAGGATGTATTGGTCCTTACTTCATTAATGGTTCTTCATGGTTTGATTTTACTTAACTATAGAGATTTAGAGGTACTAGGTTATAAGAAGCAAGTGCTGATACAGAAGGAGTTGTGAGAAGTAGAAACTAAGAGTGTGATGATCTTTCTGGGGCCAAGGGTTAAATTCCAAAGAATCAAAATCCTCAAGTAATTTGCAACATTTGAGTATTCAAGTATAAACCTTAAAGTATTTTTAACATATCTGTAAAGGGTATGGATTCCCCAAACACACACCGTATTAATGTGAAACATAGATAAAATTATCATAAAAGTTCAAATTTATTTACCCCATTTAAGAAATTCAGCAGAATGATTTACATTTGGGACATCTTTGTATTCAAGTTTCCTCAAGCAAATTAATGTTTTTGTTTGAAATAGGAAGGACGCATTTGCTCTGTGAAATATTTACTAGAAATATGCCATTAGTGATACCAAATACTCACAGGATTTTTTCTGTTACTAAACTGGCAACATTTCTCTTGGAGTCACTGAATCATTTGTTAATAATTTTACACCTAAAAGAGCAATTATATAGACAGTAGGTATTTGGAAAAACACATTCGTTCAAAATGTATTCATATAGTGGATCTTCAACTTTGAAGCCTTAACGAGGTGTCTGGTTATACGTCAGGCTGAAGTAAAACCTTTTCTGAGCTCTCAGGAAAACACATGTTTGACAAAGACAATACAGAAATTCTGTTGTACTACACAAGTAGTTATCTTTCTTGCCTCAACATAATGGTATACTTTAATTAACGCTTTAATTGAATGTTGATTATTATATGTGTAGACATAAGAATATGGAGTGAGATATTTAATAAAATGGTAAATTTTCATCAGCTCCAGAATTAATGGAATTTTCTTCTCTTGACAAATAGAGATAGATGTAGTCAGTTGTGAACATGATTCTAACTCCTGATTTCATTTTACACTTACACAGATTGAGGTATATTTTTTCTACTTGCTCTTTCATGGATCTCTAGTTATCTTTCTCTATTTATTTTTGTTTGGAGTTATGTTATAAAACATTTAATTTGATTGTATATTTTTCTTTCTTATAAACTTGGGATATAAGCAATCAATCTTTACACTCCATCATACTGCCATGAATTAAATTAGTTGTCAAGTGAGAACAGTATCAGTCCAAATGCTTGATTGTGCAATATGTACATTACAATAGAAGAATTACCTTAGTTGCTGTTCATCTGTCATCTTCAAGCAGTCTTTTAAAAAGACATCTGGAAGCTTCAGGTGACAAATTATTTTGAGAAAAATAAAACTCACTCTCCAGCCAATGCTTTTAAATCACTTATGTATCTTATACTCCATTTTACCATACTGAAAAAACTCTGGGTTAGTCGTAACAAATGCCTCTCTATTCTATATCAAAGCTTTTGAATATTGGTTAGGAAAACCTACACAAGGGATGAGACTATATTCTCTTTCATCTCATGAGGATCTCTCTTACTTTTCCTTTTTGGCTAAATTTTCCATTTTTATATGAAATTTTTATACATGTTCTCTGTCCTCTTACCTCCCATTTTCTGTCCTTTACTGATATCTCAGAAGATTCCATCTTCTCTAGGAAAGAAGTACTTAGTTGTGATCTCCTTATCTTCCCACAAGCAAACCTAGTGTATTAGTTTCCTATTGCTAACAAATGATCACTTAGAGTCTTAAAACAACACAAGTTCTTTCTCTTACAGTTCTGGGCTCCAGAATTCTAAAAGTGTATCTTAAGGGACTAAAATAAAAGTGTCTTCAGGGTTACATTCTTTCTGGAGGTTCTGGGGGAAAATCTGTTTTCTTGTCTTTTTCAGCTCCTCGAGGCTGCCTGCCTGCATACCTTGGTTCCTAAGCCCCTTCTAGCAATGGCATTACTCTGACCTCTGCTTCCATCTTTCTATTTCCTTCTATCCTGAGCTTCCTACCTCCTTCTAGGGACCTTGTGATCATAGTTTGGCCCACCAGGATAATCTAGATTATCACTCCATTTCAGGAATCTTAATTTAATCATACCTTCAAACTTCCTTTGGATATGTAAAATAACATGTTCACAAGGTTGAGGGATTAGAACATTGGAATTTGGGGTGGGGGGAGCATTATCCACCCTATTATACCTGCAGTCCTACCCTCATGTTTACCACTGCTCTTTCTTCCCTCGTATTATAATGGAAAATAAAAAAAGTCCCCTCACTTATTGAAAAACAATCACTCCTCTTGTGCTCTGTTCTTTAAATCTTATATCCTCTAGCTTTCAGAATACCATTGCTCCTTAATTTACCTTTTCCTTCTTCTTGATTTACCGTCTCATTTTCCTTATAGCACCAATCATTATTTTATTCAGAAATAATGATTGGTGCTACCACTTACAAAATTCGATATTAAAATAACTCTGCCTCCATAAAATGCCAACACCAATAACCAAACTCACCCATACACCCCACATCAGCTACTGCAGCTTTCTTCCAGTCCTTTTGCAAGGACTACACATGCATTCTATTCCTTTTCTTTACTTCCCACTCACTCTAACTCACCTCAAACTGGCTCATGTTCCCCACTTTCCTGGAAATGCTGTTCATGTTACAGTCAACAAAATCCACCATTTATTTCATGGTATTAAAATAAAATAAACTAAATTCTGCCATCTTTCTTTTATTTTAAGATAGTGCATCCTACTTATTTCCATTTGAATTCACTGCCCACTGTACCTTCACTGCCTCTTTCAGTCCCCTCCTTTTCTGTTGGATCCTAAATGTCAGCATCCTCTAATGTCTTGTCTTTGGCCCTGTTCTATACCTACACTCCTTCTCTAGGCAATATTGTCTAGACCCAGAATGGAGGTCTTTCTACTTATCACTGTTATTGTCATCAGTATTTTTATGTTAGAGTTCTCCAGTCTTCAATATCCAACTTATTACTTGGCATCTCTATTTGCCTCTCATCAATGTCCAAAACAATAGAAAAACTTGTATAGGTTCTTTCCAAAATAGTTGCAAAGTTGCAAACACCTCCACCACTATGATTTTCATCCATGCAGACATATTTTGTCTCCCAGACAATTAGTTAGCCACTTATCTGGCCTCCCTTCTTCTACTTTTACCCATTCTTCAGTCCCACTTCTACCAATAGCCAACAGAGAGGCCTTTTAAAATATAAGCTATGGTATGACCCTTCTCTAATCAAAATTATCCAGTGTGTTCTTATATTGGACCAAAAGGTGATGGCAAATGGTTTCAAACTAAAAGCGTTGATGGTTTTTAGAAGGGAGGAGGATTGAGTGTACAATGTAGGCTATAGTAATTAGATAGTGGGTAGCAGTGATGAGCTGAAGAGACAGTCCAGGGTTTTGGATGATTTATCATGTTCATTTTACTTAGTGTATAAAATCGCCAATACTAGTACTGAATTAGAGAAAAAGATTTGATTTAGGAAAAAGTTTTCATTTAAGGATAGTAAATCACTTGGAAGTCAATATATGGCAGCAAGAAAGGGGTGCAGAAGACGGTATAGTGGCTTTTTTCAGGTGGAGCATATGTCTAAAGGAGTGATTTTTCAGAAAAGAGGAATCAATGATCTGGAAATTGACAATGAGAAACTAGTTATACCATTACTGTCGATTCTGTTAAAAAAAATATATATATATAGATAGATAGATAGATATAGATATAGATATAGATATAGATATAGATATATATGTGTGTGTGTTTTTAAAAAGTGTATGCAATCAGTTGCTAAAAATAATCATTAGAGGAGTGGCCAGTTAGCTCAGTTGGTTAGAGCATGGTGCTAATAACACCAAGGTTGCCAGTTTGATCCACGCATGGGCCACTGAGCTGTGCTCTCCTTAAAAAAAAATAAATAATAATAATAATCATTAATGAGATAACAAATGATTTTTAAAACCTTTGCATAAAGATGACTTACCACAACAATAAATCACAACAGCATAACATTACTCAGAAATCTTTAATGTACCATTTATTTTACTAGAATTTTCTAAAGAGAGATGTAATGTAAAAATTATTATTCATAATAATATGACAAGGATCTGCTTTAATCTATTAGATATGTAAAATTTTGTAAAGGTATGATTACAAATAGATGTTATAGTAGGCTTGAGCATCTGTTTTAATTTATATAATATCTTTTAAGGGACCTCAGAATACTTCTAATTGCAATACCAAAATTGGTGCTAGAGTAATAAAACAAACTCAGGAATGAATCAAGCTTTCAGTGGAGTCTTTATCACACCCTTAGGTACAGCAGATTTGGACAGATATGGACCCCAAAGAATTAAAGGACTCCTTAGGCTCAGGACCTCCAACAAAAAATTCATTACTATTAAAATTTGGCAGCCCAGGATTTGAAACTTGGGGAATTTTAGTAGACCATAAAATTCTCAATTAATTATGTTAATTAAAGCATTTTAATTAAAGCAATCATTAATCCTTGATTAAACATAAATCAATATCTCATTCGTAAATCAGAGGTTATTTACGATAAAAGAGGGAATAGTTCATTAAGGAAAATGAGACAAATTTTAACATTAGCTCTGGTTTTGCTCTACAACTAAAATTAAGCTATCTTAAATGTGCCGCTAGTTTTGTATTTGTATTTTTGTCTGTTGTCATTGTTTTATGGTTGATATAACTAAGCATTTTTTTTTTCCTAGTGTGGCATTGCTTTAGCCTCCATTGGCTATTAGTTACGTTACAATGATTCTGTTTAAATTGGCACATTTATTTCTGAGGATATATGTCCATTACCTTGATGCCATGACAGGGAAGACAATTCCCAGTCATTTTCAGAATGACTTACTAGAATTAATTCCTTTTAATTTAAGAAATATTTGTCAAATTGTTTACAAATTTTATTTAGTGTTTTTAGGTGAAAAAATGGCTCAAAGACAATTTATGCTTTTGAGGGTCATATGCTTAATTACCAGAGGTACTGCTGCTTTTAATGTGGAGTTTGGTGAAACAGAGACATCAACATAGAATTCTAAATAAAACACTTGAAAATCATAACAAATTAAAAACAAAATGAATCAGGTAATAGGTTAGGAAAATTAGTAGAACAGAACTAAAAGGCAGAAAAACTCAAGCGTATCTATGTTTTACTTTATTTACTTCCCTAATCATATTGGTTTCTCTAGTCTCCTTGAAGCCTTAAAACATCTATTTACCTATTTGTTTATTCCATAGCTGTATAAAAGGTAACAAGAAGGTTAATGGGGATGCTGTGTGTGACTCATCACCTTATCTCCCTAAATATTAGGTATCAAATTCCAAGATTAAAAAATCGTATTTTTTCTTAGTTTAGGTTCCAGCATTACACACACCTACTAAGCATCCTTCTTACAGAGTATTGACAGAGTGTAGGTCTTTTTTTACATTGACTGTCTTTCAACAACCAAGGCAATGATGACATACCTTAGCACCCAACAGAATAAAATGCAGAGAGGAAGTTATTATAAGACATCTTTATGGTATATTGGGAACAAGACTGTCAGTTGTTATTTTACCTGAGTTGTGATTTTGAAAGTTTTACCTTTTGACTAAGGAAACTATGATATTTAGATGGTGAGATACTTTGTTACCTGCAAACTTCCCTACCCCTTCACAAGTTTATCTCAATTTAAAAGTGGTTATCCCCTGAGGACACATTTTTTTCTTGCAGTTTACTTACCAAGAGATCCCGAATCCCACAACCTTTAAAGCACCTGAAGTTGTAGTGTTTGGATTCTAGAGTTTCCTCTCTCCTACAAACATGTCACCTTCTCTGAGACCAGTACCACCAGGATTGTAGTCTTCTCTTCATCATTATTGCATTTATTGAGTTCCTGGTTCCTCACGCCCACTTTCATACATTGACAATTGCAGCTGTCCTACTTAAGTAGCTTCTATTGAATCTTGAACAAAACCTAAATGCAAATGCTAGTATGATCGGTCCCCTGCCTACCTTTCAACCTTATCTTGTACCTCCTCTTTCTCACCAAGCATTAGACACCCTGGTTGTCTTCTAGAACCTCAAATATACCCACTTTGTCTCACCTCTGAGTTATTATGCTTACTTTTTTTCTTCTTCTCATCCCAGGCCAGCTGCTTCTCTTTCTTTACACCTGAAGCTAAATGTCATTTTCTCAGCACTGAGATGTAAGGGAATCCATTGGTTCACTACAATAAGACTGCTTGTTTTCCTAATACTAAAATGATTTTGATTAAAGGAATTTTACATGTTGCTTGTTGCAAAATTATGTCTAATCTCATACATCCAGAATCCTTTTTCTTCTAAGTGGTGATTCATGGTAAAAAGCAAACAAAAAAACAACAATTAAGCAAATGACTTATGCTTTTCCATAGTAGGGAAGACCCATTTAACTTTTATGAGGCCATCTGCCAGGATTTTGAGCCATTGGCGACTTTGAGACATTTAACTACTAGTGGCAGGACCAGAAATTCTTTATCAATCTCTCTTGTCTATGTTTTTGCCTCTATGGGGGAAACCCCTCTACTACTACATGACGAAACAGTATTTAAAACTCTACTTCCATTCCTGACACTGCACTTTGCAAGACGAGTGTTGCTTGTTTCTGACATATTGTAGCCTGCAGACAAGAAGCAGCATCTGTATAATCACCAATCAGAGTGGGATCCCGGTCTCTGAGTGATATTATCTTGGCAGCTAAAGCTGGTAGGATATCTAGACCAGCCCAAGCATATCTGATATGCACTTCATTTTTGCCTTAATAAAATGTTGAAAATGTATACTTTGACACATATTTGAATGTATTAGGCATTTATAGCTTTTGTCTAAAACAAAAACTCCAACAGTGCATAGTCTACACACTTGTACACCCACAGGTGTATACCACATAGGTATATGCAAGAATACTAACTCCCCTAAGCCCATTAAACTGACCTAAAAGAAGATTCTAAATATTTCTTCTGGCATATGATGGTCCAAATCAATTTATCATCTACTTCTGCTCCCACGACTTCTAGGGTTTTGATTTAGTTTGATATGTGGCTGGTAACTTCACCTTAGTTCAACTGACTCATGATGAGTCAAGGGAATTTATAACCCAGATATAAATTTAGCCCAGAAATACAAAGTAAAATGGTTTAATCCCATGCAATTCCACAGTGTCGGGGAGTCCAGAGTTTTGGCTTCTTGAGGAGAATCTGTATATTTCTCTGACTCAGAAACAAGCCTGTCTGAATTGAAATCCCCACCAAGGGCTCTCTTCAGAACTTCAAAAATTATCTCTCTTTCCCCATACCTTGTAGTTGTACAAGCACCCAAACTCTTGAGGTTTTTATCTTGTATCTCAACTACTTAAATAGCTATTTTCATTCATATAACACTATTTTACTCCCTAATGAGCAATTAAGTACCACCTGTTAGCATGATAAAATGTCTCCAAATTATAATATAATTAGTCATATTAAAAATCACAGACTGTATTATTATTGTGGCATGATTAGATTTTTGGCATAATCATACATTATCAGATTTTATTAATCACTTAATTTGTTGCCGTGTTTAATTTAGTAATATTTTATTTATTTAGTAGTATTTATTAACATATCTTTTGTGAAATAGATTCATGATTGTGTGTAAGATTGTTTATATGTGCTTTCAGGTCCTGCTTTTTATAAACACAGCCCATGCCACGGCAAGAAACAAAAAAGAAAACCTGTGATTTATCTCTTTCTCCCTCTTTCAATCTCACATGAATCTCTCCCATAGGTACAACTTAACTCGAAACTAACTGTAGTAGAAGGATGAATGTGAATCTGAGACCCACAGAGCAAGGGAGAAATTATGGGTAGCTATAACTGCCTTTATTTCTTTCTTTTGTTACTAAACTGTAGTTAAAATGAGCAAAAACCTTCCTCCATCACTCTTCCCATATTCACTTTTCCTATGTTCATATATATTCTGTCCTCCGCTGTTAAAATTAATTACCTGGACGCACCTTGGGTTGTCAGCGTTTTATACCTTATAGCATGGCTCAAATCTTCATTTAGGAATAATCTTAGCCTTCAGTGGCCCTGCTTGCATTGGTTGTTAATAGTTTTTCATTAACTTTATGACTGTAATGATTGTACTATGAGGAGGAGCAGAATACCTCACAAGTTCCTGGTATAATCTTCTACAAACCCACAATGTAGAAAATTTGGATAACACGAATAACAACTTCAGTGTTCCCTTTTGTGCCTATTGGTTCCTGTCATGATCTCCTGTCAAAGCAAATATTCTACTGAACAAAATTAAACGAGCAAGAAAGACTTTATTCAAGACTATTGCAATAGTGGTGAAAAGCCAGAATAGTGGAGAAAAGCCACCAAATAAAAAAGGATCAGGGAGATTTTAAGAGCTACAGTAGGGGGAATCATAGGCCATCTGTATTGTTAACCAGATTTACACAAAGGAAAAGGAAATGTTCTGATATCCTCATGACAGAAGGTAGTGTTACAACTTGGGGCAAGGTGCCTGTCCTACCCTCTTACAGAAACAGGGAGATAGGGGTCCTATATCCCCTGATGGTTACAGTTTAGAAAGATAGCTCCCAGGTTCTTCAGATAGACATCCCTGGGTTATAAACTGCCAAGATGTGGCTTTTTTTCTTTCTTTCTTTCTTTCTTTCTTTCTTTCTTTCTTTCTTTCTTTCTTTCTTTCTTTCTTTCTTTCTTTTTTTTTTTTTAATTATATCTCAAAAGGACAGCTTAAGAATGAATAATTATACATTTTCTAAAGTAAATATACTAAAGAAGGGGAGTTTAGAGCCTCAGGTCAGGAAGGAGCCTATCTAAAGATTAGCTTAGCTGGGGAAAGTTAAGACTATCTTAACCACTCCTGGTAGAGGGTTTTTTGTTTTTGTTTTTTTTAATTAATTAATTAATTAATTTTGCATTAAATGCCAAGACTCATAAACAGGAAACAAAATCTTTGTGCATCTCCTATATATATTATTGGATACCTGACCTAAACATTATGGGTATGGAAGAAACAGAAGTGTTTTTTGGTGACTGGTTTAGAACAAATGCTACAATCTATACCACAGCCCAGCAGCCTCACAAGACAGTGATCCTCCCTTTGGCCTCGCTGCCCATTGCAGTACCTGTGAGCACTGGCCAGTGATGTGAAAAGGCTGGATTATGTCATGCTCCTTGAGTACTCGGGTCTAATTCATAGCTACAAGCCCACACTTGTGCTAAGGAATTGTCAGACACACTCATCTGTGCTTTCATTGAGGAGGCTGGCCCTCTCTTCCCCAATTCGCTGTCCAATTATTGGTGAAGAGAGTGACTTCTGAGCCTTGCTGAAGGTCTTAGGTAATAACTGGGTGAACCAGACATACATAATAAATCTGGTTCAATGTCCCACCCTTTCTAAGTCTTTAGATCCTTTCTGTTAGCTGTATAATATTGAATAGAAATAAAACATTAAGCATGTATATAATTTTGAATTTTCTAATAGTCACATTTAAAAAGAAACAGATAAAATATTATAATACTATTATTTTATTTAACCTAATATATCCAAAATATTATCACTTCAACATGTAATCAATACAAAAATGAACTAATGATAGTTTACTTTTGTTTTGCAATAAGTCTTCAAAATCTGGTGTGTGTTTTACACTTAAAACATATTTTGATCTGTATAGCCAGATTTCAACTGCTTGATAGGCATATTTGGCTATTGGATACCATATACCGTATCAGACACAGCAATTATTGACTCTACCCAGAAATTTCTGGTAATTGGATCTCATACTGCATTTACTACCATTGAGTCTTTTTCAGATATCAAACTGAAAGAGAGAGAGAGAGAGAGAGAGAAAGAGAGAGAGAGAGAGAGAGAGAGATTTCTAGCTGCTAGATGTAATACTTTGAGCTTAGCACATATTTCATCCCTTCTTAGTTTAGTAAAGTTTCACAAAATAATTATGGTTTTAAAGACATGAATTTGAAAACCATGGAATATTTTTGACATTCCAGGTTCAACTTCCTAACTGACTCCCTGGGATAGGCTGAGATTAGATTATAATTGTAGATCAAGACTCATTCAGGAGTGGTAAGAATGAAGAAAATTGACAGGCCCTTGAAATATAGGTACCTAAATAATGTCTTAATAAATTTCCAATTAATGCAAGACAGATTTCATCAGACAGTGGAAGAGGAACTGTCTCTGCTGACTAGAAAGCCTCAGCAGAATTGGAGATTGTGGTCTTCAGAATTATTTAAATGTCATCATTTCAACTTTCAGGTCCCATTTTTTTCCTAATGAATAACCAAATAAATCTGGGAAACCTGTGAATTCAACCTACACAATAATTCATCAACCAGCAGTAGCAGATTCTTTGAATGATTTTTGGTGGTCAGATATCTTTTTGTAGAAATTTAATGGCTCTCTCCATATACATTGAACATTGAATTTTAAAAAGCCTATGTTTTTGTCTTCAATGTTTTAGTAATATGAGAAGCATTTAGCCCACTCTGAAATATTTGTTTTTCACATGCCCAGGACAAGTGATAGGTTAGCTGGTACTTGGTCCTCTATATCTGTGACTTCAATTGGCACTTTATTCCAGGCAACCATAGGTGATGATTTAAGTGACAGTTTTGACACTATGTGCCTTAGATTACTACTGTACCATTCTCTAATGTTAGTTTCAGCTTTAAACCTAAAGCAGGTCTGAGAGCCAATCCCAAACTCTCATCCTTGAGGTTTAGCTCTTTGTTACCATGCCTGGTACTGATTACTGAGTCACTCATGTTGAGTCACTCATGCAATTCAATGTGTTTTCATCAAAAACACAATATAATAGAACCTAAAAAAATAGATAAAAAGAAACCTAAAGTATTCAAGCTACTCGAGAGAGAAGTATTATAGAAGCTAATTATATGTAGCATAGTACAATTTTGAGATAAGCAGATTTCCATTGATATTTCTATTTAGTGTTCTTATTTTATTTTATTATGAATGATATATTATTATTTTAAATTAGTTATGTTTATTAAGCATTTTCAGTATGCCATGAATCTTGAGATTGAGATGTGCTTTATTTGCATCATTTTACTTATCACACAGAAATCATACAAGATCAGTACTAGTACAATGAGTTATTTGCCAATAAATATATATGAGGCATAGGGTGGTGAGGCAAGCTGGCCAAGGTCAAATGCCTGTCAAGGGCTAGAGCCAGGGCTTGAAGTGGAGTCTCCTTCCTAGACTGAAAACCCATGTTTTCAACTTCTATGTAACACAGACTCTCAAAATATAAAAATATCAGTGCTATTCCCGAGATCACTAAAATTTCATAGCATAGCCAGCACTTGCCAACTTGACATGAAAAGATATTTAATTTATTTCTCTTCTGGTGCCATGGATAGCTTAACCTAAGAAGAAAAATGAAGTTCAGAAGGCTGTATCAGTGTTTTGACTCAGAGTTTACTCATTATTTTACTGGTACATCTCAGCAAACATTCTACATAATATTTAAAGGAAAGTTCTAATGTCCATTTATTTACTTGCCAGATATGCAATAGCCATGAAATATGATTTTCTTAAGGTTAATTTGTTGTATTTTTTTTTTGCAAGGAGAGAAATGAATAAAGTGATCCCACGAGTTATTTCAGGCTGCTTTGAATATATTTCTAATTAATATTTTAAAACTTTAGAACTCAGATACAGGAAAGTGCAAATATCATAAACATACATCTCAGTGCATTAATATAAGTTGAATCTATGTAAAATCCATCCAGGTCCTGCGTCTCAGAAGCCTCCTTCATGTCTTGCCAATAACACTCATTTTTTCCAAGGTAACTGTGTGCTAACTTCTACAAATACACTGTATTTTGCTTGATTTAGGACTTTATACAAAGGAATCATGTAATGTATATTCCATTGAATTTGCATTCATTCACTAAGCATTCTCTTAGTTCATTATTTATGTCATTTACATCTGAAGTTAGTTGATTTTCTTTGATGTATAGAATTGTACAGCGTAAATACACTTAGGTTGGCCAGTCTTTTCCTTATAACTATTCAAGTGAGTGTGTAGCTATGTTTCATTTTTATTTCTGAATGTGCATTCACATGATTGTTAATGTAGTTGAGTACCTTTTCATATATTCTTTGGCTAACTCTTCAAGTCCCTTGCCCATTTTTTTAATTAGGTTGTCTGCCTTTCTTGATTTACACATAATTGTCGTATGTATTTTGAATGTTTGCCTTTTATCAGTGATATGTTTTACAAATATTATCTCACATTTAGTGTCTTGTATTTCCATTCTCTTAATTGTATCTTTTGAAGAAAGACATTCTAATAAGGAACACTTGGAATTATGTTATTATTGTAATGAGAGTGTAAATGTGGCTTCTAAAGAGGAGTTTTCATGAACGACTTGACTAATAAATATTCTGACTTTGACATTTCTCTCCTATATAAGAAAATTATCCACTAACTGCGCAACATGGCTCAGTTTCTTTATAGTTACTAAGAAGTCTCAATGCTTTCAGTTTCAACACTTATAAAATCCAAATTGAAAAGAAATCCCTTCAAATAAATATCTAGCTCTAGTAATTCTATTTCACTTAGAAGATTACAGTGGCTCATATTAGCTCTAGTTGAATTTTTGTTAAAAAACAAAACAAAAAGCCCTCATATCCAAGAGGAACTTGTTCACATAGCAACAGCATAATATATTTTATTTATTCTTCTAGTCTGATAGCACTGTGCACTTTAAGTTCTAACTGGAATTGATCTATTTTATTGTTTGTAAGCTGAGGAATATTCATTGCTCAATTTCACAGGAGACTAGACCCTATCAATTTCCACTACTTTCAAAGTTTCTAACATGTGATATTTTGAAAAGCATGTCCCATTTCAGATTGCTTATGAGGAGGTAAGACTTGTTATTTTCTTATAGACTAAAAATCTTTGTGATTGTGTTGTGAAATATATTTCATCGTATTTATCTTTCCCTCTGCAGAAGGCAACTGATAAGCAACTTCTTTGTCTCCTAGTACTCTAATTCTAATTCAGGTTCTAATAATATGTATCATATTGTATATTATAAGCATATTACTTTTTATGTTTAATATTGTGAGAAGATAAGTGTGTGTGTGTGTGTAAATTAGAAGTTAATTCTAAGGCTGTTCTCTCACAGCAGAAGTGAAAAGGTATTTCAGTATTTTTAGGGAGACATCAGATAATCAGAGCACATTACAGAGTTTTCTCCTAGGAAACATTTTCTTCCGATTCAGTCATTGAAAGCCAACATTATAACATCAACTAACCAGGATCATGAATCAGAATATAAGAAACAGAAACAAAGCAAGTATCAAACATAGCATAATTATTTATATCATTCCCTGCCAGGGTTCTAAACTTCTTAAATGGTAAATCAGTCACCGGTGTTGAAATGGATTATGAAAGAAGGAGGTCACTGAAATATACTGCATATCTTGACAACAATTCCACTTTAACCCTTAATTTTACAAGTAAGCCTCACTCAAATGAGATTAGTGTGCAATGTTGCACAAAAAAATAGGATGAAGGGTTAGAATTCAAACACAGACCTGTAAGACAATAGGTCCCACATATGCTACCATCAGTCCTCCATAGGCCTTTGTAGCTGCACCTGAATTTGATGGTATTTGACCAGTTTGTGAGATATCTAGGAATTCTGTAGAAGGTGTATTCGATTCTCACTATGGCTAGTATCTAACATTTCTACATACAGTTGCTGGAATACAATAAAGTGTTTCTTTATGTAATACAGTTTTCTTTGTGGGAGTTAATAATATATCAAAATTATACCAGTTAGCTTAAGAAGGAACTTGATATTAGGACCAGGCAGAAGCAGGTCATGAACTTCCTTTTTCTTAAGTTATGAATTTATTGTTTAGCGCAATTTTAAGTTCACGGCAAAAGTGGGAGGAAACGCGCTAGAGAGCTTTCCCATAAAGCCCTGCCCATACACATGTGTACCCTCCCCATTATCTACTTTGCCCACCAGAGAAGTACTGTTGTTACAATTGATGACCCTATATTGACACGTCATTGTTACCCGAAGTCCACAGTTTACATTACCGTTCACTCTTAGTGTTGTGCACCTATGAGTTTGGACAAATATATAATAACACATATCCATCAGTATAATAATCAGATAGAGTAATTTCACTGCACTAAAAATCCTCTGTGCTTTGCTTCTTTATCTCCCCCACCCAGCAACCACTGATCTTTTAACTTGCTCCATAGTTTACATCTTCCAGAATATCATACAGTTGGAATCATGTCGTATGTAGCCTTTCAAATTGGCTTCTTTCACTTAGTAATATGTGTTTAAGGTTACTTCTTGTCTTTTATTTGGTTGATAGCTCATTTCTCTTTAATACTGAATAATATTCCATTGTTTAGATTACCACAATTTAATTATTCATTCACCTACTGAAGGACATTTTGTTTGCTTCCAAGTTTGAGCAATTATGAATAAAGCTACTATGAACATCTGTGGGCAGGTTTTTGTGTGTACACAGAAATTTTCTTTTAAAATACTTGCTGTAGTTTACGTTCTACCTCAAAGGGCTGTTTGCACCTTTGTGGAAGGCTGAGTGGTTGGGGTCAAGAAGTATTTAATCTGTAATATATAGTAAAGCGAAGAAATATTGGAGAAACTGGGGACTGGTGAGTTTGAATCAACTGATTATGAAGTTAATCTTGCAGTCATCTAATCAGGCACCATCAGGAAGATCAACTGTCCTAATATTTTAACTTCAATATAGTTAAAATTATGCTTTCCAAGAGGTAGTCACAAACAAATAATTTAATTAAAATTTAGTGGACGTGACAGAATTTTAAGATGCCCCCCCATGACCTTTGCCCTGTGGTATTACTTCTGTGCTTATATCACATTATAAAGCTAAAAGTAGATTTTGTCAGTGAGTCTAATCTTATTACATGATTCCTTTAGAAGGAGAGAGTTTTCTCTGACTGGTGACAGAATTTAAAGAGGTTAGAAGTATGTAAAGGAGTCAATTCACTCTTGCTGGTTTGATGAGAGGTGGTCTCACAAGAACAAATGCAGATAGCTTATAGATACAGAGAGAAGACCCCACTTGATAGCCAGCAAAGAAATAGTATTTCAGACCTACAACTACAAGGAACTGGATTATTCTAGCATGCGTAGTAAGCTTGAAAGATGATTCCTCCCCCCCCCCCCCCATCATCCAGATAAGAGCCTAGCCCAGAGGATATTTGATTTTAGCTTCCTATGACTGAGAAGCAGAGAACTCAGCCAATTCCACCACACTTATGACTGACTGGATTGTAACATAATAAATTAGTGTTGTTGCCAGCTGCTAAGTTCCTGGGAACTTGTTGGATGTCATAAAAACTAACACAAATTTTGATATCTGGAAATGGGTATTTGCCTTAATGAATACTTACAATATGGGAATTTCTTTGGAAGTGGTCATGGGTGGAGACGGGAGAATTTAAGGAGCATGATAAAAAGCTTAGATTTCCTTGAATAAACTTTTAGTAGAAATACGGTTATTCAAGACATTGTTGAAGACTTAGGAGGAAGTGACTAGCAAGTTATTGTAAAGTAGAGTAAGGGAGATCCTTGTTATATAATGGCAAAAATCTTAGAACTGTCTCATCCATTTATGTGGAAAGCATAACTTATAAATGATTAACTTCAATATATAGCTGGTAAGATTTCCAAGCAACATATTATAGATGTGGCCTGGTTTCTTCTTGCTGCTTATAGTAAAACAGGAGAGGGGAGAGAGAAATTTAGAGAAGAACAAGTAAGTTAAAAATCAAAGAAACAAATGAGGACTTGATGATCTGGGAAATTCACAGACTACTCATGTCAAAACATGATAAAATTAAGAAACTGTTTCTGAAAGTACGGTATAGAAAAAAAATCAGGTGTATTCCTTTACAAATGGAAACTACTGAAAGATCAAGAAATTGCAGTCCATTCATAAGAGAGGAAGGATGTGCCTCAGATCTTCTCACTTGAACCAACGGACTTCTAGGAAGCTGAAAGGTGTTGCCTCTTGTCCATCTAGCCGAAGTAGCCCTAAATAGAACGGTATTATTTTAGAAGTCTCTTAAGGTGAGATTTTTTTTTTTTTTTTCCTGTTGGAGTATATCCACATGCAGACCTCACAAGATTCTTGTGAATGTTTTATCACAATAAGTTAGTTTTGTCTGAAAAGGTCAGAGTGAGTATAACATAAAAGAAAGCGTTCGAACTCCCACCCATTGAATCTACTGGCAGGATGCAGGCAGTATAAGTTCTTATTTCTGCTATAAACAAATTACCACAAATTTTGTGGCTTAAAACAAAACAAGTTTTACATCACTCTCTGAATATCATAAACCCTAGATCAAAGTGTAGATAGGCTGTTTTCCTTCTGAAGGCTCTGGGGGTTAATCTGATTTCCTGCCTTTTTTGGTCTACGTTCTGACCTCTGCTTCTAATGGCATATCACCTTCTCTCTGATTCTGACCCTCTTGCTGTTTTTTTATAAGGACCCTTGTGATTACATTGGGCCCATCTGGATTATTCAGGTTAATCGCCCATCAAAAAACCCTTAACTTAATGAAATCTACATAGTCCTTTTTTTTCCATGTAAAGTAACGTATTCATTTCCAGGGATTGAATCATAGACATATTTTGTGGCTGGGGTTTATTATTCAGCCTATAAATAATCCACCTTCTGGCCTCTAAAGATTCATATCCATCCGACATACAAAGTACATTCATCCCATCCCAGTATCACTCAAAAGTCTCAGCCCATTACACAATAAACTCAATGTGCCAAATCTCAGCTAAATCTCATCAGCTTAAAAGTTTCAGACTTCATCATCTAAACTAATTAATTCATGTTGGAGAAAGTTCTGGATATAATTTATCCCGAGGTACAATTGTTTTGAATGTGCTGACATGTTATTCTAGAAAAGAATTCATTACCTTTAAAAATACAATGGTAGAGCAGGCATAGGGCAATAATTATAGAAAAACTTATTTAAAATAGAAGAAAATGGAAGGAAAAAAGAAGCCACCACTGCTGAGCAATTTTTAAACTCAACTGGGCAAAATCTGTTAAGATTCTCTTATTTGCCTAGCTTTAGTGGAGTATAATTGACAAGTAAAATTATTACTCTGAGACCCCAGAAGAAAGCCCAGTCTGGTAACACTTTGGCTTTAAAATCTGTGAGAGCCTAAGCAAAGTACTCAGCTAAACCCACCAGAATTCTAATCTAAAGAACTGTGAGAAAATAAAAGGGTATTTCTTAGACCACTTAGTGTGTGCTAATTTTGTTATGTAGAAATTAAAAATTAATATATGGGTAATGAACCACTTGATTTAATTTTAATGATATCTAAAATGTCATGGTCATGTAGTACCACTTTGTCTATTCTTCTCATACAACATAAAATATCATTTTGTAATTAACAATTAAGTTTGAGTAGTCCCATGAATATCTGGCCTCAAAAATTTTTGGAGTGTCTTTGATTTACTACCTGATGTTGTTGTATAACTGTATAACCCATTTTTTGTACATTCGTTGTTGTGAGAGGCAGGGTATAGAGATGTCATAGAAGAGGATAGAAATAGTCAATACTAGTAGTCAATACTAGTGGCATAGATACTAGTAATTTCTAGAAGAGTTATACTCACCCTCCATTGTAAAATGATGATTTATTAGTTTGGAAATGTTCACTGAATTACTACTTCAGCCAAGAGAGAAAGTGAGCTCTTAAAATATCCAGAAAATAATTTTGTCATCCTTGTTCAGAGTTAATCTTGATGACCATTAAAGAGACATACCAGAGATGTTGAGTAATGATATATTGGGATAACCTGATAGATATTAATGACAACTGTTTTTTTATGTAAAAATGTTTGGGACAGGAAGTTGAGTATCGGTAACTATGAACCAAAATTTACCTTAGGGAATAATTTTAAGTTTCGTCAAGTGCAGTTTTAATAAAGTGTAGTTGAGGTCCAAGAGATAACCCTAACCTCCATTAAAATGGAAAAAAAACAAAAAAAACCTGTTTAAGATAGTTGGTGACCTAGAGAGAACATTATGCTAAGTGAAATAAGTCAGATGGAGAAAAACAAATACCGTGTGATCTCACCTATATGTGGAATCTAAAAAATAGAATAAATGAGCAAACTAATCAGAAATAGTCTCAGAGATATAGAGGAAAAAAAAAACAACTGAGGGTTGCTAGATGGGAGGCGGTAGTGATAAGGGAGAAGTCGAGGGGGTTAGAAAGCATAAATTGGTAACCCCAATTTGCCACTGGGATACGAAAGACAGTTTGGGGAATCTAATCAATAATGTAAAGATTTTGTAGGGTATCTGATGCACACTTGTCTTATTAGGGAGACCACTTTCTGGACAGTGTAGATGCCTGAGCACTGTAGTGTATACCTGAAGCTAAAGCTGAATTATAATGAATGTCAACTATAATATAATTTTATATGTGTGTGTGTGTGTGTGTGTGTGTGTGGTGACAGGATGTGGAGTACAGCATAGGAAATAGAATCAGTGGAGCTGTAACAGCTATATACGATGTCAGAAGGGTAGTAGATTGGGGGAGTGGGGTTGTCACTTTGTGAGGGGTGTAAATGTGTAACTATTACGTTGTTTTGTACACCTGAAACTGAAGAAGAAAAAAAAAGATGGTGAAATACAATGCTTAAATGAGAATTTGGTATAGCAACAAAAGATTCTGATAAGC
This sequence comes from Rhinolophus sinicus, assembly GCF_057876585.1. NCBI lineage: Eukaryota > Metazoa > Chordata > Mammalia > Chiroptera > Rhinolophidae > Rhinolophus > Rhinolophus sinicus. The sequence goes on from NC_142516.1 coordinate 155,864,810, forward strand.
CACTGAGGTTCACATTATTAGGGCCCTTTTTACATGTAAGAAATTCCTGAACTTAAGCAGTGGTGATGTTTTAGTATTTTTGTTTGAAATCTATTAGGAATATATAGATTCTTTTATATTTACATTTTTAGGAAGTTATTACAATAATATAACACCTTAAAACCACAAGCTGTTTGGAAGCTAACATCTCACACTGCTAAGATATACTATTGAGTTATAAAGGGATATTGATAAATAATTTATAGTAGATTAAATAAAGTTTTAAAAAGTCATTAAAATCCATTTTTTGTGTTCTTTAATCATCCTGGTTTTACAATAAAATGGAAATCAGAGTTACCCCCTGAAAAAATGGCAAATAATGTAACCTCCAAATACAAATTTAGTACAGTGAAATTAAAGAAATGCAATTAATGAATTAAAAAAAATATTTGAAGAAAATAACAATTTGTCATAAAATCAACAAATGTCTCATCAACTGAGGATGTTCTATAATCTTAACAATTTTTAAATAAATTATGTCTTAACTTAAATCAAAAGTATTAGACCAATCATTCTACTTCCGAATATCTTTAGAATAAATCTCAGGTTAAAGCAGGAAGTTAATATGCTAGTATGTTATATTATTTGAGAAATTGTTTTATAATTAAATTCTGCAGTGGGCTTAATGACAGTGGTGCAAATTTACCCATATTTGACTGATTATACTTGTTCCTAAGTGAAACACATGAATAATTAGATTTTTAAGGTAATACATAAGATAACATATTTAAAGGACCTAGAAGAATACTTAATTCATAACAACTTTGAATATTAGATTTACTAAAATTGTCTTCTTCAAAAATTAAAAGAATCCATAGTATTCCTGTATTTATTTTTATTATGGAAAATCCAGTTAGGTATTTCATATTTGAATAAAATAAACAGATAACATTTTTACTCCTCTCCCCATCTCTCTCTATCTGCATCTCTTTCTCTTTTACTGTCTCTCTTTTTCTCATTGTTCTTATTTCCAACTCTATCTCTCTCACTGTCTCTCTTTTTCTCATTATTCTTAATTAATTTGTTACATGGCAGTAGTGTGTATGTATAAGATTTCAGATTTGGCATAGTACCATCTTGGAATAATACAGTACATAAGCTTTGTATAAAATTATGAAAAGTGTGATACTACTAGCTAAAGTCAAACAAGGTTACCATATTTCTCATGAAATCTTAATGTATCAAGTATCCAAGAACTTCTGATGTTCCCTTTATTAGAAGACCTACTTATATCAATCAGTTTCGAGGATCTTTTCTTGGGAACATGAAAAAAATATATTTCAAAAATGGCAATAAAATTAGATATTAAAGCAAAAAGAGAGATTATGATTTTCATTATGCATAAATATATCATGGGAGGAATGCTATGTGAATGCATACATAAAACCAGACAGGAAAGGAAAACTTCGAAGATGTAGGAGACAATTTGCAGTGGCATGACAAAAGGAAGCAGACAGATAGCAGTAGAGGAACATTAGTGGAAAAATTTGTTAACTGCTGCAGTGATTTATAGGGCTAGAAGTGCCTTAAATCTTCTAGGGCCCATGACTTGTATGCATTATCTATAGACTTTGAAAATGTTATCCACTAAAGAAGCTTTGAACTAGAAATATAATGAAAGTTGCATAAGTAATTTTAATTATCATAGCTGTGTTAAATAAAATAAATGGAAACAAGTAAAATTTATTATAATAATGTATTTTATTTAACTTATTTATCCAAAATATTATCATATCAGTGTATAATCAAAAAAAATTTTAAATTGAGATAATTTACATTCCTTTAAAAAAGCAAACGCGTATTACTTATAGCACACTCAGTTCAGACTAGCTGCATTTGAAGTGTTCAGTATTTATTTGTGGCCACCATTCCACATATATTCTTTTAATAAAAATTGCAAAAACATTTATTACGACTGAGGTTTGTTTCTTGCAAATAAAAGTGCCTAGTTAAATGTAAATTAATTATGGCTAATTAAATTCGTACAGATTATTAAAAAAACAACTACTCTTAATGCGAAAGCGGATTGCAATGTCCCCGGGTTATTTTAGGGCTTGTGTTTTCAACATTTTTGTAAATTACTAAATTAAGGATGAAACATGGGATTAGTAAAATTTCCCGTGAAAATGAAAGTGAAGATTGTTTAGAAGCAGAATTCCTAAGGGCTCATTGAGACAACATCAGACGAGTCCATATTAGATAGGAGCAACTGTAAAACCACAAATTAAAACCAAATGTTTAAACTGAGCTTCACAATGTGGAACAGGAAGAGCATAAAGAGCATCAAGCACAACATACATAGAGTTGGTGTAAAATCTTGATAATCCAGAAGTTTTATTGTTACATTTCTCTTGGTGACAGTAAGATTAGCTAGAGAGAGGTCATGATGCTACCTCAGACTACTCTACAGAGAAGACGTCTGGTGAATGGTTCTCAGGTTTTACGGAGACCTATTAATATTAAGAAAGTTTTGAAAGTTGGAAAGCTGAGTACCCAGTATAAACTATGGACTCAATCCACATTAGGAGAGAAATGAATGCAGGCACTGTAGCTGTTCTACCTGAAGAAGAGTGGGCAGTGTGCTTGTGCATTGGGTGGGGCAGGAAGCGGTTTGGTAGTAAGTAAATGAGCTGGAAAGAGACTGAGAATTTCTGCTCTCTTCTGATATTTGAGTGATTTATATTTGAAAGGAGTAAATGTACTACAACTCAAAAGAGATAGCTGGGACTAATTGGTACAAATATCTGGAAGACTTTGGCCGTATTTATCTTAGAGCTACTCCCAAAAAGAATTTTTCTCTCAGAGAAGTGCTTATTTGATTGTTATCATTGTTATGGTAAAACATAGGTGATTCTCGAGCTAGATTTCCATATGATTCCTTTTATTTCTAAAAATCTGTTATTCTTTGAAAACTTCTGCCTTCTGATAATTAACAATAATAGGAAAAATTTAAACAAAACTAGTTAAATACTTACAAAGAACACATTTGATAATCAGAAATAAAACTTGACATGATTTTGATACCAAGTATCCAGTTCTAGTGTTATTTTTTATACTTTTACATGCATATATAAAGGTACATATGTCTGTATGCAATATTTTAGTATAAAAGAGAGTCCTATTATAAAAATTTTTATGTTACCCCTTTTATTTTAATACGATATTACTCTTTGCCAGATCAGTAACTATAGGCCTAACTCATTTTAACAGGTAAAAAATATTCTATAATATAGAAGTGCCACAATATAGTCAATCACCTTACTACCAATTAACATTTATATTAGGTTAGTGCAAAAGTTATTGCGGTTTAAAAGATTACAAATAATGGCAAAAACTGCAATTACTTTTGCACCAATCTAATACTTTTCTTCAGTTTTCACAAACTGAAACTGAAGATACTGTCATACCTATAAAAGATAATAACACTAGAAGTGGAATTGCCCTGTCAAACAATAAAGTTTCCATATCATTGATGTGATGTATTTACTTAAAAAAAGAAAATTAATACATTTACTGAATGACTTCCATGTAGGAAGCATATCTATAAAAAAGGCGTATTAGAAACAAAAATTAATTTTAAAAGGTTAGATTTCTAAGACCCTGAATGATTTTATATTCTAGCTTTCCAAATAGTATAGATATTTCCTTTATAAAATTAAATATGTAGGATTTTAGTCTTTGCTTGAATATATCAATAGAATTTAATTCAATATATAAGCAAAGTACTGAGAGCACAAAAATTAAATTGGCACTATTATTTTCTGGATATTACATGTTTCAACAGAATATTGTTAATATTTATTTTCTTCAACTAAAAAGTTATGGTTTACCAAACACATACACACACACACACACACATACACACATCCATATATGTAAACTCCTACATTGATGAATGTCTCAAACCTTTATTCAAAATAAAAAAGAATATGAACTGTGTCTTAAACATAATTTAGTCTGTTGTGTTTCTTTGCACTGAAAAATTCAAGTACATAAAACTAATTTCAGAATGAAATATATTGTATTTAAAACATCTGCAACATTTTTTCCTACTGCAAAATATAATATCACTTTAGATTGACCATAAATACATTGGCTAGATTTAAAATAAAATAATTTAAATAAAAATCAAGTAAAACAATTTAAAAAAGAACTTAAAATTGAATATTTTCCCCTTAACATATATTTAATATACAAGTTATTTAATATAGTTATTTAATACCATTTGATATGTCTATCAGTGTATTCTTATTTTTTATTTTCATTACATAAGTTGCTTTCAATTTTTTTTAAAAAGTGCTGTTCTCTTATGTTTTATTCTATACAGATTTTAATACAAGTCATTTCCAGGCAGGATTGCTTCACAATCTCTTAGCTCCCATATACTGCTGAATTATCTTTCTAAGTAGTCTCTGCTGTCTCATTCAGATGCATTTTAAATTATGTAAGCCCTATTTCAATTACTCAGGACGTCTTAAAATCATACCATTTTATGATATTATTAAAATATAAGGTGTTTCTATTTCAACAGTTTAAATGTTGTATTTAAATACTGAGTTTACATATTGACATACAAAATTTTTGATATACAAAATTGCTAATCTTTTAAATGTGTAACTTAATTTGTCACGTCTGAAGACAAGTTATCTGTATAGTTTGTAAAGATTTTGGTATAGCATGTTTGAGTATAATGTATGTACAAAATTTGGCATAAATCTTCATTTTATATTTAAAATGTAAGCATTATATAGTTAAATATCCAGATAATTGTGATATTCTCAATTGAGAAATGTATTTTTTACTTGTATTTTACCTAAAACAAAAAAGTTATAAGTATTTGAGATCAAAGCTTATGGGGATTTTCACATTATAAATATTATTGTAAACATATGGTCTATTTAAATTGTTATTGTTTGAAGTTTGTTGCACACTTCTTTTTCCTCCCTATTTTCAAAGGAGAAATGTTAAATAGAAAGCACTGGAATGCTTGGGGCTAAATTATGTATAACATTTTAAATATTTTCCTTTATGATATCTTTCTTATGCTAGTATGTGTGTGTGTGTGTGTGTATATATATATATATATATATATATATATATATATATATATGAAATACTGAGCTATTTGTGAAATTACTTCAAAGTGTGAAAACTGAATAACTGAATAATTAGGAATAAGTGGTATAGTGACAGAATTAATTCATATAATTTAAAGTAGGAAACAGTCCCTGTTCTCTTACAGTTTCTGTTATAGCAGGAAAAACAGGAATAAATTATAGTAAAAAAATAAAAGGGATGAACTTTCATAAATCTAACTAAAAATGGATAATAGACCTAAATGTATAACAAAAAACCGTAAAATATCTAGAAGCTAAAAACAGGAGATAATTCAGTGACCCTGGGTTTGGCAATGATTTTTCAGATACAACACCAAATTCATGATCCATGAAAGAAAAATTGAATAGCTGAACTTCATTGAAGTGAAAACTTCCACACTGCGGTAAGATACTGTTAATATAATTAAAGGGTAAGCTACAAACTGGGAGAAAACATTTGCAAAACACCTATCTGCTAGAGGAATTGTATCCAAAATATGCAATGAACCCTTAAGACTTAACAATAAGAAAAAACATCCAATTTTAAAATGAGCCAATCATGTGGATAAATATCTCACAAAAGGACATACACAAATGGCAAATAAGTAAATCAAAAGATTTTTATATCATATGTAAAGTATTTATATCATATATCATGAGTGATTTATAAAACGAAACAATGAGATATCACTATGCACCTATTGGAATGACTAAAATCCAAAAACACTGATAACACCAAATGCTGGCCAGGAGCTAGAGCACCAGGTACTGTCACTTATTGCTGCTGGAAAGGCAACACCCACTTTGTGAAATAGTCTGGTAGTTTCTGAGAAAGCTAAACTTTTGCCTTACCATATGATCCAGCAATCACACTCATGTTTCTCTCTGGGTATCTCTAACAAATGAGTTAAAAACTTACGTTGACACATAACTTGCACATGAATATTAATATCAGCTTTATTTATAACTGCCCCAAACTGGAAGCAATCAATAAGCAAATGGATAAACAAACTGTGATACATCCAGATAATTGAGTGTTATTCAGCAATAAAAAGAAACGAGCTGTTAAGCCACAGTAGACAAAGAAGAACATTACATGCATATTTCTAAGTAAAAAAAAAAGCCAGTCTGAAAAGGTTATTTACAGTCTGATTCCAACTACATGACATTCTGAATAAGGCTATTCTATGGAGACAATTAAAAAAAAAAAACTCAGTGGTTGCCAGGATTCTGGGGGAAAAGTAGAAGGGATGAACAGATGGAGAACAGGACATATTCAGGGCAGTGAAGCTATTCTGTATGATACTGTAATGTGAATGCATGACACCATGCTTGTCCAAACACAAAGAATACAATACAAAGCATAAACCCTAATTTAAAATATGGACTTTAGTTGATAATGATGTATCAATTTTAACAAATATGTAACAAAATGCAAGAAGTGAATAATAGGGGAACCTGGGTGGGATGGGAGAGGAACTATATGGGAATGCTCTGTACTTTCTGCTCATTTTTTCTATAAACCTAACGCTGCTCTAAAAATTAAACTGCATTCTTTTTTTAATGGTATGCACCATAATATATGTTTGACCATGTTCGTATGGATACTCATGGGAGAGGAGGTAAAATATTACTTGTAGAAAATAATTTTCTTACTTAAAAATAAAGGAGCAAAATACAATATTTCATACTAGATTTTGAGATCTCTTCTGAAAAATACATGAGAGCAAAAATGGGAAAATCCTGCATAAGACTACCTTTGGGTTCAGGAATAGGTTTTTGAAACAAGCTTCTCATCATTCATACTCTTTCCCGTACCTCAGGAAACTTTGAGGGAAAAGGATGTGGCTAGTCAAACAGCAAAATAAGTGAAATATTTTCATAGTATTTTATGCTTCTGGAATCATCTAATGATTCCTAAAATTATTGCTACCTCAATTTCTCTAAAGCAGACTGTATTTTATTTACTGTAACAGAGGAAAAAATTAAAGTTTCAGAATACACAAAAATAGGAGTTAATACTATATTTTCATGTGCTCTTTATTATCCACCAAGTGCCCAAAGCACATGCAGTGCAAATGTCCAACCACAGTGTTCAGGGCTCTGCCTGAGGGTGGAACTCTCCAGTCATTGAGGCGCCCCTGGGCCCTAGGGCTGGTGTGCTCTGTGGGTGACTGGGTGGTGAGAGATGCTTCTGTCCCCAGAGTAACAGCCACTTTCAGAACACAGGGCAAGGATTTTCAGTAAGGACAGGAGGTCTTCAAACAATTTTATGATTTTTCCTTGGTCAAAATTTATAGTAACGTGGTACAATAGTGACAGCTTCTCTTTTTCTTACTTGGTAAAACAGGGGTATGTTTCTTTCTAAACTGTGGAGATAGTTTTGAGTTTTTATATTTCCTTTGTTCCCTGGGCTTTTTCCTTTCCCTTTCCTTTTTGCCATATTGGCCATCTTGGGCCTTGTCCCACGTCATCCCCCTAGGAAGGCACCTGCCAACCTCTGTCTGCCTGCAGCACGCGTTCAAGGTCAGAGCTCAGCCTGAAGAATGGGTCGGTGCCTCCTCTACCTCTGGAACATGGTTGCTGAGGGAGAGGCTTTTAAAGAGAAATAATAAAAGGGGAGAAAAAAAGTCAATGGCAGTTTTCACCTTCTTAGATCCTTGAAGACTGCAAGGTTTTGCTGATCTAGATTCATTAAGAATGTCTCTTTGCCCACTAGGGCCAAAGCCCAGGCCAGCTGAAAGCAGAGGCCTTGCAATGCAATATATAGATGATGTTTTATAGACTTGTACACTTAAAACCTATATAATTTTACTAACCAATGTCTCTCCAATAAATTTATTAAAAACTAAAAAGAGAGAAAGGGAGGAAAGGAGAGGGGGTGAGAGAGAGAGAGAGAGAGAGAGAGAGAGAGAGAGAGAGAGAGAGAGAGAGAGACTGAGAGGAGGGAGGGAGGGCGGGAGGGAGAAAAGGGAAGGGAAGGGAAGGGAAGGGAAGGGAAGGGAAGGGAAGGGAAGGGAAGGGAAGGGAAGGGAAGGGAAGGGAAGGGAAGGGAAGGGAAGGGAAGGGAAGGGAAGGGAAGGGAAGGGAAGGGAAGGGAAGGGAAGGGAAGGGAAGGGAAGGGAAGGGAAGGGAAGGGAAGGGAAGGGAAGGGAAGGGAAGGGAAGGGAAGGGAAGGGAAGGGAAGGGAAGGGAAGGGAAGGGAAGGGAAGGGAAGGGAAGGGAAGGGAAGGGAAGGGAAGGGAAGGGAAGGGAAGGGAAGGGAAGGGAAGGGAAGGGAAGGGAAGGGAAGGGAAAGAAAGCAGAGTCTAAGTCCCCAGGCTGCCACCACCGCAGCGGGCCTTGTTGTTCTGAGGCCTAGGCTGAGACTGCAGAAATCTGGACAGCCACCCTCAAGAAGCCCTTTGAAAGGCCAGAACTCCCTTGCCAGCCAGCATGGAGTTCTCAAGTCAGGACTGCATACCTAAAGCTATTGCAGTTGTATTTCCTTTTTTCACAGCTTTCCCCCCTCCCCCCAAAATGACTTATAGCTGTGTATGCAGTGCAGCAGTTTGTCCTGATATGTGTGCTGCACAATAAAACCAAATCTGTTTTGGGGTAAAAGGAGAAGAAGTTTGCAACATTCCTGCCAAAAGCAATGGTAGGAGATTTAATCAATGGATTTGTATATTCAGTTTATTCTTTCAGAGCACAGATAAATGAACTTTACAAAGACCTTTGACTAATTGCTTAAAAATACTCATATTTACCTCAAAGAAGCAATATGGTGGATATCTCAAACCATCTCATAACATTAGCGTCTTGTCCCAAAACATGCGTGAAAATGAAGATATAGGCATTCACCTTCATTCTGATGCTGAGTAAATTTGGAAAAAAAACATATGTAAGTATTAATAATTATACTATGCACAGCTAAATTATCTAAACCTATATACTAAAGAAGGTAAAGGCATTAGATTTATAATAGAAAAATACACTAAGCACCCAAATTCCATTTTTCTGCTAATATTATGGCTTAGTTTTATATTTTATTGTTTATTGATTTTATTTTTTTTTATTTAAGGAAATAGATTAGATCACCGAAAGTAGGAAAGAATGGTAGTATTTTGTTGCCTTCTACAGTGGCAGAAAAATGACTATTTAATCATTAATCAATTTTCATTTTTAACACCATTAACATAGTTAACAATGGTTAACACCATTATCATAGTTAATTGATCCCGGCTCCAGTATCAAAATTGAATATTCATCATTTAGGGTAAAGTGGTGCCATGTGTCTTTAACTTTCACATAAGAATATGGACTTTATGAATTACTTGAAGAATAGAGAGTCTATTCATTCTTGATAGTCTGGGATTAATTACTCAATAATGACATTAGAAACTTTTGACTTTGATTAAATTACTTTGATCTAAAAAATTGCTTTAATTAAGAAGTGATTGAGGCAATTCTCGTAATTCCTTGATGTAACTAACTACAAGAAATAACTTCATGAAAACTATTTTACTTCTTACTTTAGAGATACATTGCCAATATCAATGCCGATACTCAGTGAACTCAGTATGAGGGTCTGCTCAAGAATAATTTTCACAGCCAAATAGCATTATAACTGCTTTTCTTTAAGGCAATATTATGGTGTTTTTGTCCAAATGATATATGTTATCAACTTGTTGACAGTTGACATTTTACTAATTTGTGAGAATAGCATCAGGGCCTTACAGGATGTGGAGCAAATTAGGTAGAAATATAAAAAGTAAATAATTTGCAGTGTTATTCAGCATAGAGAATGTTTTGTATAACTTTGTGAAAGAAGCATCCTGAAATCTGATGTTACCATTTTGCCTGCTGACTTAAAATAATTTAGAGAAAATATCTTGAATATTCAAAATAAAGTTTTTCTTATAACTGTTTTTTGGTGGAATCCAACTATTTCAATGTTCTTCCCTACGATAACTGTGGAGAGACTGGTCCAATACAGATGGAAGCCAATTGATGGCCTAGGGCCAACAGAAATGAGTTTTCACACTTATGAATGTAAAATGCAGAATGTAAGCTGAACTATAGTGGAATGTTGAAGTTAAAAGGCTAAAACTTCAGAGTAACAAAACAGGGAGATTATTGTTTCCTTTGCTTTACAGAAGCTTTTTAGTTTTCTGTAGTCCCACTTGTCTATTTTTGCTTTTGTTTTCTGTGCCTCTGGTGTCATAGCCAAGAAATCATTAAGGCGACCAACGTCAAGAAGCTTTTCTTCTATGTTTTATTTTAGTAGTTTTATAGTTTTAGGTCTTATGTTTAAGTTTTTAATCCCTCTTGAATGATTTTTCTGTACAGTGTAAGACAGGGGTCCAATTTCATTTTTTTTTTTTTCTTTTTGTACATGGATATTCAGTTTTCCCAACTTGTTGAATAAACTATCCTTTCTCCATTCTGTATTCTTGGCATCCTTGTCAAAGATTAGTTGGCCATACATGCTTGTGTTTATTTCTGGGATCTATTCAGTTCCATGAGTTTATATGTCTATCTTTATGTCAGTGCCATACTGTTTTAGTTACTCTAGCTTTGTAATATTTTTTAAATCAGAAAGTGTGATGACTCCCATTTTGTTCTTTTTTCTCAAGATCACTTTGGCAATTCTAGTCTTTTGTTGTTCCATATGAATTTTAGGATTTTTTTTTTCTCTGTCTACAAAATGCCTTTAGAATTTTGATGGGGGTAACATTGAATCTTGATGGGGGTAACAGTGAATTGTAGATCACTTTGTGTCATGTGAACAGTTCAACAATGTTAAGTTTCCTGATCCCTGAACATGGAGTGTCTTTCCAATTATTTGTATCTTCTTTCTTTCATCAACATTTTGTAGTTTTCAGTGCACATGTCTTTCACCTATTTGGTTAACTTTATTTCTACATATTTTATTATTTTTGATGCTATTGTAAATGGGATTGTTTTCTTAATTTCTCTTTTTTTTTCAGTAGTTCATTTTCAATGTATGGAAATGCAACCGATTTTTATATATTGTTTTTATATCTTGCAACTTCACTGAATAGTAATTCTAACAGGTTTCTTTCTTTGTGGAATCTTTAAGAATTACTACATATAAGATCTTGTCATATGTGACAGAGATAGTTTAACGTCTTACTTTCTGATTTGGATGACTTTCATTTGTATTTCTTTCCTAATTGCTCTGGGTAGAACTTTCAATACTATGTTGAACAGAAGTGGTGAGAGTGGTCACCCTCATCTTGTTCCTAATCTTAGAGAAAAAGTTTTCAGTTTACACTGTTGAGAATGATGTTAACTGTAAGCTTGTCATATACTTTATTATGTTGGTGGACATTCTTTTTTATACCTAGTTTGTTGAGTGTTTTCATCATGAAAGTGTGTTGGATTTTGTCAAATGCTTTTTCTGTGTCTACTGAGGTGATCATGTGGTTCTGCAAAACAATCAAAAGAATGAAAAAGCAAGTTACAAAATAAGAGAAAATATTTGCAAATCATGTATATGATGAAGAGTTAATATCCAGAATATGTAAGCAATGTCTGCAACTCAATAACAGAAAGCTAAATAACCTGATTTTAAAAATGAGCAAAAGACCTGAATAGATATTTCTCCAAAGAAGCATACAAAAGGCCAACAGATAAAGAAAATAGCCAAAATCACTAATTATCAGAGAAATGCACATCAAGCTCTAAGTAGATAGCACCTCACACCTTAGGTTATTATTAGAAAAAATAATAAAAATAGAACTATCATGTGATCCAGCAATCCTATTTCTGGGGATATAGCCAAAAGAATTGAAATCAGGATCTCAAAGAGGATATCCTCACTCCCATGTTCATTGCAGCATTATTTGCAGTAGCCAAGATATGGGAACAACTTAAGTGTCCATTTATAGATGAATGGATAAAGAAAATATGGTGTATTCCTGCAATGGTATATTATTCAGCTATAAAAAAAAAAAAAAGGAAATCCAGCCTTTTGTGACAACATGGATGAATTTGGAGGACATTAGACCAAGTAAAATAAACCATTCATAGGAGGACATATAATTTATTATATGAGATATCTAAAATAGTCAATATATAGAAACGGAATATAGAATGGTGGTTGCCAGGGGTTGGCAGCAAAGAGAATAATGAGTTGTTGTTCAGTGGGTATAATGTTTTAGTCATGTAAGATGAATATGTTGTAGAGATCTACTGTATAACCACAGTGCTTATAATTAATTATACTGTATTGTACACTTAAACATTTATTAAGTGGGTAGAGCTCATGTAAGTGTTCTTACTATAAACAAAACAAAACAAAATAAAAATTAAAATTAAAAAAAGAAACACAAGGAAACTTTTGGAGGTGATGGATATGTCTGTTACCTTCATTGTGATTATGGTTTCACAGGTGTTTGCATGTGTCCTAATTCATCAAATTGTATGTATTAAATATGTGCAACTTTTTGTATCTCAATTATACCTCAATAAAATTCTTTTTATTAATTTTTTAAAGTAGGAAGATGATAGTCATATAGTGAAGTGAGTACACAGAACTAAGAATTCCAAGGGGAATCAAACAGTACAAATTAAAAGTAAGAGAAGTTAATAGATAAAAATTATTTGCGTTTGGTCTTGCAGTGATCAACATGGCATCTTACTCTGGTCTTGTTTTGCTTAGCCAGAAGTTAGATTTGATTTGGTCAATGCAAAGACTTCTTCTTTCAGGTTTTTTGGGATTGTGTTTATTTGTTTCTTAATATCAATTCTTTTAAAAACGGCATATACTCCCCTTTAACAGAGCTTTTAATACTGTTTCATTAAGCATGCAACACCTTTACACTTTTAACTAATCTGCATGGATCTTTAACTAATCTGCATGGATTATTTATCTAGTGACCCAGGACTTTATTTAACATTTTTGGGGGAGGCAGATGGTGATGATGTTTTAGCATGAATTACAGTTTGAATTCGTAACACCAGTAAAATTATTTTCAAGGCTCCAAATCATAACAATGTTTAGTAGATGTTCAGTCTTTCAAATGCTATTGTCATCTAGGCACCCATTATGCTGTTACATTTGCAACCTGTAGCAGTCTCCAATATGGCCCATTACCCAACATAACTAGATTGTTCCCAGCTAGAGAAGAACCAGTTCTACTGTCTATATATTTGGAATAAATATTCTGTAAATATGTATATTTTATAAAATTATATATAATATATATAATAAACATGTATACATTAGTTCATCCCTCAGGTACCATCTTGGCAATATTACAGTTGGAAAGGAAAAATAGTTTTTTTTTGTTTTTTTTAAAATTATTTTTATTAAGGTCTAGTTGACATACAATATTGTATTAGTTTCAGGTATACAACATATTAATTGTACATTTATATACTTTACGGTGTGATCACCACAGTAAGTCTAGTGACCATCTGTCAACATACATATTAACTATATATATCATTAGAAGTATAGGTAAAATATAAAACACGTATATTAAGGTGGGAGCTGTAACAACAAAGCTTATAGAAAAGCTACTTTCTGAGCTAAGTTTAAAGCCTAAATAGAAGGTCCTTAGACTGAAAAGAATAAGAAGGGCTCCTGGTTAAGTGTGGGGAATATATATATATATATATACACACACACACACACACATACATACATATACACATATATTTTATAAAATATAATATATACATATATATTTATATATATGTGTATATATAGTGTATATACATATATACACACACACACATACATACATATACACATATATTTTATAAAATATAATATATACATATATATTTATATATGTGTGTATATATAGTGTGTATATATATATATATATATATATGTATATATATATATGTATATATATGAAAATATATAGTGAGGTGTGAAACCTCTTAACGCTTTTGGGGAAGTGTTAATAACCTGATAATCCAAGAATGCAAGTGTATTTGTAAGGATGGGTAGAAGGTTGTAAAAAGCAGTAAAATAATAATTGGAAAAATAGGCAGAGGCCATATCATGACTATTCCATCCCTGATTTCTTTATATAAGACATAATTACTTTAGGCAATAAATGCAAAATGAACTTTGGTTCCTCAGCCATTGCTTCTCTTTAAATGCCTGCAAGAGTAACCTGACCCTCCTCAATGATGCCCTAACTCTGTGCCTTACAGAGCCACCTGAAAAAGGTCTCCTACCCAATAGTGGGCACAAATAATATAGTTCAGTCAGGGCTTCTTTCTATATTCATTAGATAAAGTAGATTAAATGATAAAAGACAGAAGAAAAATTGAATTGTTTAATTTGGAAAAAAATAAAAACTTTTAGTAACATATCCCTATAATTACAAGATATTTTATATTTCTTGTAGGGTTCATGAGAACTGATGTAAATCATTAGGGAAGAATACCTTTTTGCAAGAGTGGACTGTGAGTTTCCAATTCTTTGCTCAGTTAGAATGATCTTACCTAGAAAGTCAGAAAAAGATAGGGTGTGGTGAGGAATAGGGCTGATGCTTTCTTGGGCATTATGAATGACAGGACCTGCCACCATCTGGCTGCTTAGTAAAAATAAAGCTAAAGGAAGAGGAGCTGCACTAGACACAGGTCAAATGTGTGCAATTTTGTGCTTAGCTGACTACAGAAAGGAATTGGACGTTAAAGATTTCAGAAAGGAATTACAAAATACAGTAAGAGGTAGAACAAGGTAATAGGCTTCAATTTTAGCCTTTGAAAAACACAGCGTACCCTTATTTGATGCTGGTCGTTACATGGGACAGACATCTTAAAGATCGATTCTTGCAAGATAGATTAAGAAGCACTGGGGGAATACATATTTATTAAGTTATGAGCTCCATAAGCAGGGATTCTGCTTTATTTATCACTTTAATTATGTTTTTTCACAATTTCTAGCATGACTATTTGCATGTGGTAGTAATATATATTAACTAATTACCTTAGCAGTAGAGCAATGCATTTTAAACCTCCAAATATAAAACTAGTAATTTTCCATCAAATACAAACAATAGTTTCTATAAGGTCTAAAAAACTTCTAATAGGCAAAAAAGAGAAAAAAATACACTCTAAGCTATGGGAGTAATTTATTCTCAGAATGGAACTTTTATCACATAGAATGAGGTTTTTGCAGTGATATATAGCATCTTATATTTTACAGGAAGTCTTTTTACATTTAACCACATGTCTTCTCACCTGCCAAATATGATGTATCACAAATATTCATTTAAATTTAAAGGTCTTGGCCTTGAACTAAAATGAATGGTCATTTAGAGATTTCTTAAAATGGAGGATACATACCAGAATATTTGCCTGAAACATGTTGGAGCTCTGAGAAAACATAAACTCTTTATTTTCCGCGGTTATAGCTGACAACATCTCATGGTTGACAGGTCAATCCTAATAAAACTATAAATCTGACAATCTAGGATAGAGCTCAATCTTCACCTAGAAAAGTTGATGGCATATGTTATAACTAAGAGGACACAATAATATTGTGACCTTGTATATAAGAGTAAATGACCCTTAAATTTTAGTAACTTAGTTACATGATATTAAATATATTTTCTGCATAGTAGATTAAATAATATGAAAATATTTAGGTGTATCAGAATAAAAAGCCCAGAAGATATAAACATTCTGTTTGAAGGACAAGAAAAATGGCAAACAATCATTTATTTTACAAACATTATATTCAATATACACAAATATAAATGAGTCTCAAGGAATTTTTACATATCAGTAAAACTTCTTAAACAATTAACAAATGAAGCAGTGATACCTACATAAAATTACAATTAAAATTTTTTTTTTATTGGCATTCAAACAACACTTTTGGTGGGTTTTTGTTGTTATAGTTACGTTTTCTAGGAAGCAACATTTCACTGATCTATTAAAGAGTGTAGCTCAACTGTTTATGTCCTGATAATTATAGAAAATAGTCAATACCTTTCCATATGAACATTAATTCTTTGTTTGTACATGCCCCTGTCAAATGTCATTAAAATATTGATGTTGATAATCAAGTAATCATATCTTGTCAACTGCAAAGCTTTATAGATTTAGTCAGGGTTTCGTAGTAGCATCTTTTACTTGAAATACAGAAAAAGCTTATATATAAAACACCTGGGAGTCACAAATCAAATGAATTTTATTCTAGTTATTTATAAACATAGAATACTTGCTATGTTTGTAAATATTAATTAAAAAAATTTTTTACAATGTACTTAAAATATTTACTTATATGATGTTTTCCAAGCCACCCCTCTTTTTTCCCTAAAAAATAGCAGTATGAGTAGCTATTATACCTCATTAAAGCTCTGAACTTAAATATCTTATTCTAATGTTTACAAGTATTTACATTATTTGTTTTTTTTTAAATGTATAATATGAAGATAAAATAAAATTTAAATTTCTGGAAGACTTTGCAGATAACAATTATACATTCTTTGAGCAAAAAAGTGATTAAAATAAAAAACACACTGAACACTCTAAAATGTATTAGTTTGGTGCAAACATAATTGCGGTTCAAAAGGTTAAAAATAATTCCAAAAACCGCAATTAAATTTGCACCACCCTAATAACTCCTCAGGCAGAATCTGGAAGAGATAGATAGATAGATATAGATATAGATATAGATATAGATATAGATATAGATATAGATATAGATATAGATATAGATATGATTCAGTATGATCCATGGTTTCAGGCATCCCCTGGGGATCTTGGAAAGTATCCCTCATGGATAAGATGGGAAATATGCTAAGTCATTCTTTTTTGGCTTGGATACTCTAATCAAGCAAAAGTATCTCATTTATTTAGATACATTTCTATATTCTCTCACAGTATAAGTTCCTGCAATTAAGTTTGCGAACTTGTTGCAACGATATTGCTAACCTTTTGAGATGAGATGTAAGTCACCATTTTCTCACCTGTTAGAGAAACATCAGCAATGCCTACATGAGTAGAAATAATAACCATTCATTCACCTACAATAAAAATAACCAGTCAGATTTATTTTATTTTTTAATCTTCAAATAATCCACAAAGTATTGTCTTGTTAGCATAAAATTCAATCAGTGCTCAAAAAGCGTTAATTCCTATTCATTCTCTAGAAAAATTTGAAATTGTTTCATAAAGACAAAAAAGGATACAATAAAAATTGCACGTTATGTGGATATTTTGCTGATCTACCAGCTAAGTGGAGGAATTGATTGGTTTTGTTTTTTTGACAGAATATAAAAGCCACAGAGAAATACTTGTTGGTAGACATCAATACCAAAGAAAGAAAGCTGTGGGAAGTATCATTTAACTAATATGAGAGAATCTGATCAATATAATTTTATTTTCTATCCCGCAGAATTTGAGAGTGTAATATTGGAATCGTTTTATTGTTTGCTTATCCCCTTTGGCCTAAGACAAGGAAAAAAAAAAATCTATCTATCTATCTATCTATCTATCTATCTATCTATCTATCTATCTATCTATCTATCTATCTATCTATCTATCTCCTGGGTACCAAGAAAATGTACACACATTTTAAGAGATGTTGTCTATGTATTACTTTTCAAAGTTGAATTGAATTACTGTAGCAATGTGTAGTATCAAGTTCACTCAAAAGATGGTGTTAATCAAATGCTAGCTTCACCATGCAACAGACAGGACTGTCAAAGAAAATAGTGGATACACGGCTGTTTGAAGAGCACAAGACCATTTTGAAGTGGTATCTGAAATTCAAGAACATTGTGGAAGTACAATGGCAATGGAGGTGTGAATATGCAACAGAACTTCCAACATGCCTAACAATTGCATGCATTCCTGATAAGTTTTAGAGGCATGGTACTGTGTGAAGAAATTGAAATGGCATGCGCAGGGATACAAGTGGACACTTTGGTCAGAAGTCAAACGTAACTTACAAGTCTTGTGCTCTTCATATTTTAAGAAAGGAAAACTGTATTGAAATTGTAATACTCTATATATACCAGTAACAAAAGATGAATACAAGTCACATTTGACTTCTAGAATTACAAGAGGTGCTCAGAGTAGTTACCCTTAGTGTTCAGAAACTTCTGATTATGGTGAACTACTGCTTGAGCAACACTGACGAAGCAAAGATGTGTGTGTATATATATATATTTATATATATATTTTTTCCTTTTCTTAGGCCAAAAGGAATAAGCAAACAATAAAATGATCCCGATATTTTACTCTCTAATTAGCACTAAAAAAACAAAACAAAACATATATATATATATATATATATATATATATATATATATATATATATATATATATATATATATATTTAGTACTAATCTTGACATCTTAGATTTCAGGAGAGCCCAAGGGGAAAACACATAAAAAAATTTAGGAAGAAAAAAATGTAAATACAAATGATTATCAAAGTTAATTTCAAACATTTCAGGTAAAGCATAGTTATGCCACCAATGGCCAAAAACAGTTTAAAAGATTTTGTATTGAAATATGTCTGGAATTCTGTAAGCTGAATTACTAACACTATGATTGAGTTCTAGGGAGAAAAAGTGGATTTATAGTGTTAGTGGTCATATGAGGTCAGACAATTAAGTTCGCGAACTTATCATAGAAAAAGTGCTACATACCTCATTGCTGAATATCATTATGGTCACCTTCGAAGTATTCCCCTTGGGAAGCTATGTACTGATGCCTGCCAGGTGCCTAGTCAACCTTTCAAAGCAATTTTGGAGCTCTTTTTCTGGACTTGCCATCAGAGCTGTCATCGTATTATCCTTGATGTCCTGAATGTCATCAACATATCTTCCTTTTAATATTTTATTTTTCTTCAGGTAAAGAAAGAATCATTGGGGGGCCAGGTCAGGTGAGTAGGGAGAGTGATCCAATATAGTTATTTGTTTACTAGTTAAAAACTCTCACAGACAGTGCTGTGTGAGCTCCTGCATTGTCGTGATGCAAGAGTCATGAATTGTTGGCAAAAAGTTCAGGTCATCTAACTTTTTCACGCAGCCTTTTCAGCACTTCCAAATAGTAAACTTGATGAACTGTTTGTCAAGTTGGTACAAATGCGTAATGAATAATCCCTCTGATATAAAAAAAAGGTTAGCAATATCGTTGCAACAAGTTCGCAAACTTAATTGCAGGAACTTATACTGTGAGAGAATATAGAAATGTATCTAAATAAATGAGATACTTTTGCTTGATTAGAGTATCCAAGCCAAAAAAGAATGACTTAGCATATTTCCCATCTTATCCATGAGGGATACTTTCCAAGATCCCCAGGGGATGCCTGAAACCATGGATCATACTGAATCATATCTATATCTATATCTATATCTATATCTATATCTATCTATCTATCTATCTATCTGTATATATATATATATATATATATATATATATATATATATATATATATATATAATGTTTTTTTCTATACATGCATACCAATGATTAAGTTTAATTTATGAATTTTATGAATTAGGGAGAGTAACAGATAAACAACAGCTAATAATAAAATAGAACAATTGTAACAATGTACTGTAATAGAAGTTACGTGAATTTGGTCTCTCTCAAAATATCTTATTGTACTGTACTCATCTTTTCACTTAAAGGAAGCACTTTATGACTTCTCTTTGACATATCCTAATTGTCAACATCACTACTCTTGCACTTTATGGCCATTATTAAGTAAAATAGGCTAGTTGAACCTAAATGTTAGTTGAACACAAGCTCTATGATACAAGGGCAGTTGATCTGCTAACCTAGATGGATACTGACTAATGGGTGGGTAGCATGAATATGCCAGACAAATGAACAATCAAGACCTGGGCAGGATGGACTGAGACAGCGCCAGATTTCATCAAGCTACTCAGAAAAGAGCACAATTTAAAACCTATGAATTGTTTATTTTTGAAATATTCTATTTAATATTTTTGGACCACTGTAGACCATGACTAACTGAAACCACACAAAGCAAAACTTTGCAGATAAGGAGGTACTACTGTACAGTGAAACTCTACATAGTGGATACATCTATTATATTTAATGATGCATGAAAAAACAGTTTGGGGTAAATATGAAAATGTTTCTAAAAAGTTTAAAAACAACATAAGCTAAACGTTATATTGCGTGAGGATGCATGCATGTGTTATAATGTATATAATATAAAGGAAGGTAATGACAATACAAAATTCAATATCATGGTTGCCTCTTGAGTCAGGCAAAATACTTGAATAATGAATAACATAAAATTGAGTACCACAGTTTTGATAATATAATTCTGAAGCTGAGCAGTGGTTTCATGTCTGGTGATTTCACGGTTTCATTTTATTATCATGCTTCATATATGTGTGTGTGCGTATGTATATATATATATATATATATACATACGCACACACACATATATATACTTTTATATGCATATTTTATAATGCAAATATTTTAATTTTGCATTTAATTAAAATAATTTTTTATTTAAATATGTAAGATGTTTAGGATCTGTTTGACAACGATGATAGTGAACATATTCAATTGATTAAGATTAACAGATTTATGTGAACAGAATGTATAAAAATAATCAGGTAACAGAAAAGTAGTTTGGCGTGTAGTTGTACATAGAGCATAGAAGAAAATTGAGACATGCATTTTATGCAAATCATATTTCTGACCAAGCAGTTTTCTCTTTTCTTGTGTGATGCATAGAATGTGGTCATCTTTCTTGACAATTTAAATTTATATAGTAAATATGTAAATTCTATTTTTCTACCTTTAAATTTTTTAAGCTTTAATGCTTCAAAAGGCTAGCTCTGTTTTAATTAAAAATCCTGAAATAGGTTTTATGTCTTAGAGGAGACATCTTTGAAACAATAAAGAATACTCTTCAGATAAACTTTCATTCAAGTCATTTATTTTTCTTTCCTACTTCACTTTTTAATGAATCTATCATAAGAAATGATCATGTTAGTAATGATTCTGATAGACAAATTTATAATATTTCATTTTGACTTTTGATTTATATAGAAACTTTTATCAATTCTAATTAAATTAGAGAAATAAAACAAAGGGAGAAAATATGCTGAGCCATTGATATTTTAATACTATATGGTTGTTGTTGTTTTGTTTTATTTATATTGCTCCATTTTCTTGGTGAAAAATAATCCCTTTGCCTGGAATTGGGGCAAAACTGGAATTGGGACAGAAAATTATACTACTTCTAGCTAGAGTATAAATCCAAGGTCGACAAGATAAATTAGTTTAAATTATATTGCATTTTTGAAATTGGACCAAGGAAAGTATTCAATCTTAAAACATTTAAAAATATTTTCGTCTGGATTTGAAGACAGCATTGTCCACTGAATATTAATGCATGACCCCCAATGCTTCTGAATTCATACAACTAAAACAGAGGCCAAATATGAAAGGGATATCAAATAAGACAGCAGGTTTCTGCAATTGCTGGTGAAGACTTCCAAATCCTTTCAGCTCCAAAGCTTTAGAGATCAAAGAGCATCATAAGGGCTCCTGACACCTAAGTGTAATCTCTTTAAACATACTAATCCAGGCAAGAAATATATATTGCAATAGTCTGTGTTCTTATAGTCAGTGTTTTTTGGTAGGTATACCATACCTGCTTATTTGAATTGCGTCATTGGATAACTTTCCAGTATTCACATTGCTATTTAACATATCTATATCAATTTTCAAAAGAAAAAAATGACATAGTTTTTAAGCAACTCATAAGTTAAATCACTTTCACATAATTTTGTCTTTGCTTTTGTCAGATTTGGGTCCATATAACCTGAAATTAATAATCACACTGTTATCGATGATTTTAGTATTAAGCAAGTGTTAAATAATATTTTGTTATGAAAAGTTACTTTTTCTTCTAAATTCACAAATGCAATTTGCCCAGATTACATGTTTACTTGTATTAGTGCCCAATTCTAGTCCATTTTACCATGGTTTTCCCAATCTTGTTTTATTATTCACAAGTAATAACTCCATAAAGGACTTCATTTTTTTGTTTGTTTGTTTGTTTTTTTGCTAGATTGCTATAACCAGAAATTCTTTTGCAGTATAACAAAAAAATGATTTAGGCATTAAAATTGCCTGCAAGCTAAACCAAGAACAATAATTATGAGTTACTACTGAAAAGAAAATAACATACCATTTAGATAAATGATGTACTATGGGCAGAAGTATTAAAATAATATTAGGGTATCTAGTTTAATAAATAAAATAAATTTAATATTATTTATTAGTAGGTGAATAAATTTTTGAAAAAAAACTTGAGATATTAAACAGATATCTATGCATTACTTTATGTGTATATGTATAATTAGAGAATAGAAAGTAAAACAGGCAAGAAAAAAGAAGGAAGAAGTGGAAAAAAGGAAAGAGATGGAGTTATCATTATAGAAACTGATCAAAACAGACATCCTTATTTATATTTAAGATTCTGCAGTTGTACTATCTTTCTATTTACTTTTACATGCTGAGATGAATTTTCCACATATGTAAAATGATTTTTAAAAAGTTATCTTCAAAATCTCATTGTATTTTTAAAATTTCACCAATATTTAAATATTTCAGGGAATTTCAAAATGTTGATTTATACATGTTCAATATAATTAGTTATTAAACATGTTACTATTATTAAATATTAAACATTTTAAAACCTTATTTTATAGAGAGTATTCAATAATATGATTACACAACTCATTAATCAATCATTTGTTATTTTGTATATATAACTCCCAAAGGCCAATGATGGGACAATTTGAATAATAAAATTAAATAAAATGAAGAATAAAAAAATAATGATAATATTGAATTACAACTGATAGAATAAAATAAATGTCTATGAGTTTATTCTGATTAAAATAAATGGATGGTAAAATTATTGGGCAAAAATTTGAGGAAACATAGGATGTTAGCATATTCTCAAATTATCTCCCCCTAAGATTTTTATTGTCATCAAAAGAAAATACCTTGAATGTGAAGAAGTCTTACAGTAGTCATCTTAACCAGTTGAAAAAGGTGAACACCACCAATAATAAGAAATATCAACATTATGTATTCCCTGATTTGATACACTAGAAAGGAATATTACTTCTGTGGTGTTGTTACCAAAAATACATACATAACCTCAATCAATCTAATTATGAGGAAACATCAGCTAAACCTAACTGAGGAACATTCTATAAAGTAAATAATTAAACAGTATTCTTCAAGTGTCAAGATCATGAAATACAAGGATCAACTGAGGGCAGGTACAGAGTGGAAGACACTAAGGTGAAATAACAAGTGAATACACTATGGGAGCCTACACTGGATCCTAGAATGAAAATAAAGGACATGAATAAGAACTTTATGAACTTTTATTAAAGACTAAATTAATTAATAGTATAACACAAATATTAATTGATTCATTTTGAAAATTGTAGTATAGTTATATAAAATGTTAATGTTATTGTAAGACATGCAGGTATATATAAACTCCTACCATTGGCATTTTTTTGTCTTTAAATTAAAGTTTATTGGGGCGACAACTGTTAGTAAAGTTACATAGGTTTCAGGTGTACAATTCTGTAATACATTATCTGTATCTCACATTGTGTGTTCACCACCCAGAGTCAGTTCTCTTTCCATCACCATATATTAGACCCTGTTTACCCTCTTCTAGAGCCCGCCTTCCCCCTTACCCTCTGGTAACCCCTAAACTATTGTCTATGTCTATGAGTTTTTGTTCTTTCAGTTGTTTGTCTTGTTCTTTTATTGTTTTCAATTTATATACCACGTACCAGTGAAATCATGTGGTTCTCTACTTTTTTTGCCTTACTATTTCGCTTAGCATTATAATCTCAAGATCCATCCATGTTGTCACAAATGATCCTGTTTCATCTTTTTTTACTGCTGAATAGTATTCCATTGTGTATATATACCACAACTTCTTTATCCATTCGGCAAACTTTTTTTAAGCCTAAAATTATGTATATGTATGTATACAAATATTTTATATGTATACATAATGTATAATTAAATGTAATCATATATATATATATATATATATATATATATATATACACATATATATATATATATATATATATATATATATATTTATTATACTGTATGTCACCAAAATGAATATCTGTATACAACAGCTAAAGGACATTTATGAGTATTTCAATTTTAAGTGAATTGAAATTAAATAAAATTTAAAATTTAGTTTTCAATCACACAAGCCATGTTTCAACAGCTCAGTAGCTTAATATGGCTAGTGACTACAATATTGGACAACACAGATTATGTAATGTTTTTATCAATGTAAAAAAAAATTGTATTGGACATTGTTACTTTGAAATATAATGTCTTTATTGGCCCCTGAATCTTGTATTAGTGAAATAAATAATCAAAGCAATTTCAGAGACTATCAAGATTCTGTATATAGCCTTTTTAACCTTCTTATTCTCCAGCTGAACCCCCGCTAATAATTGACTCAAGTAAAACAATCTCCTTACTATTTTAAGAATGCATCATGTCTACTTTAACATCATTACATACATGTCATTTACTCAGAGTTTGATATTGCAGAATAACTTTTAAAGTAACTGGGAAAATACACGATCAAAATGAAGTTGAATAAGAGCAGCATACACTTAAGAGAAGTATGTTTGGGGGAATGTGTAAGGGGTGAAGGTGAGTGGTAATGGGACTATTTAAATAATATAATTGACAAAGATAGAAGGCTTAAATCAGTAATGTCAACCGTCTTGTTCCTGTCTCTTGATCTTTCCCTCTCACAATCAGGTCAGTTTTTCACTGGGGATTGATGTGCTTAATCGTGATACTGGTTATGAATAACTCCCTATAATATTTAGTGTCGATATTAAGCCACAGAAGACTTCACCTCCAACTCAGAAGTGTCGTCAGAGAATAGGTTTCAGGTATTTTTTGAACAAGATAAATATAAGGCAACTTCAGCAGCACTGTTTTGTCAAGATGCTTCAGAATGTTTATTGTCTGCCTCCTCCAGACTCTTATCCACAAGGATGGGGTAAAATCCACAGTGACCTCATTCCTTACTTCAGAAGAAGGAGCTTGCAACTCATTGTTTTCTCTTTCAGGGAATTGCTTGTAGGATTGACACATAATTATTGTCAGTGCAATTGGTTTTCCTTTCTTTGGGCAACTATATTAGTAAAACCTAATAAATTGAATAAAGAAAGGTACAGAGAAGTCTTGACCAAGGCAGACAGCATTTTTATTCATTAAAAATTAACAACTTTGAAATACTTTTCTTCTCGCTAATTCTGTTAGGCTGAGACATAATTTATGTAGAGAATTCTACAGAAATATGTTAACAGTGCTTATTGTTTCATCCTTTAAAATGAGATCATCACTAAGAGAACTTTTAAAACTCCCACATAACCCAGCTAATTATATGTGCTCTTTGTAAAATGAATGAAAACATATTGATCTGATTAGTAAGGGCTATATGAATAAAGATGTATTAAAATAAGTATATCTATAATGCTTTTGCAGAAAAAGCAATTATTTTCTAGTTGAATTTATTTATATACTATAGGAACTTAAATGATTTGTACTAGAATAGTATGGCCATTTCCTGTACATAAACATACATTTAATTTGATTGTGTCAGTGATGTTGTATCTACTCATGGGACTTAAGTACCTTGTGAGTTACACAGTCAATATTTAAATATCTATATAAAATGAGAGGTAAACTGGCAGTATATTGCATCTGACAGCCACATTATAATTATTCAGAATATACTACTAGTAAGATATTAATTTTATTTGGTTTGTAATTATTGTTCCACTTTAAATGTATAATACAATCATTGAATCTGTGTGTTTTTCCCCATTTCTGATTAGTGAAAAAGAAAACTAGCATAAACTCTTATATATTCCAGTCACAATTCTTTGCTGACATGATCCATTTATGTTCAGTAATTCACCTCTCTTGTGTCACTCACACCAACTTGATATTCATATCTCTGAGTTACTTGACATGCATCAGGGCCTTATTCTCTTCTTGGTCAGAAATTGAGGAAAGAAAAACAGTCGTAAATACACGAGGCTCTGGCATGAATACACAAAGAATACACTTCATGGCTAAAATGCTCTGTGTCTACAATGTCAGATGCAAGGTTCTCATTTAAAGCATGGAGAGAGAGAGTGAGCAAGTGAGCGGGAGAAAGATTGAAACTGTTCAATTTGGGGGTTAAAAATTGACCATCTGAAGTGTCTTAAACTAGGGACCAGTGACAAATGTGGCTCTAGGAAAGTACTATGTCACTAAGGAGTCATTTTCTTTACAGATCTCCTATCGCAATATCGTCCATCTCTTTTCACACTATCAGGGAGAAATGAAAGCACATGTTTCTCTATCATGTACAAATAGCCTCAGATTTCCCTGCTTGGCCTAAGGTAAGACCACAATAACACAGGCAGTAGAAACTTGTGATAACCTTTATCCTTACTTCCAGATGACATTTTAAAAACGACAACTAGACTATCACATGGTAAGGAAAGGAATACTATTTTTCAATCAACAATTATATATTCCAATAAAGCACATTGTTTCCTAATAAGAAAGAGGAAGAATTGGGAAAATAATGTTTAAATAATCCTCATCATTAATAATACAAATGAAAACATATCATTCATTAAAATTTTCTAGCCTTGTGAACCAGTTACTGAGATAAGAACTTTCATTATTTCATTAAATCTTCAAGACATCCTATGAATAAGATGTATTATTATTATACATTTTAGAGAATAGGAAAGTGAAGCTCAAAATAACATAGCTAATAAGCGATAGCGGCAGTTTTCAATATAATTCTGTCTGATCTCAGAACCCAATTTAGTAATCTGATTGCACCACTGCTTTAATGGTCTTTTAAAATGGTATCACTATTTTTATTTCCTCTTATAAGAACATAATAAAAATGAAAAATGCTCATCAGAGCAGATTTCATATCATGAATTACCTGGAAAAAATGTTTCATGTAAACCATGAAGTTCTCATATTGCAATATATTCCTTAATACATTTTCTGGGAAAGATTTGAATAGTTGAAGGTCTGAACAAAATTAGCATAACTAATTAAGACCATTATTATTTAGGGCCAGTTAGTAAAATGGGGATCTAACTGACAAGCCCTACCTCCCTATATTATGGTTTTCTTTGTTATAATGATAATTTTTATTTGGGGGGATGAAAAGCCTAATACAGAAAAAACACCACATGCTTGTTTGTGAAATGCACTTTTATCAACTAATTGCATTATTTACTTCTATACAGTAAGATTCAATTTTAAATGTTACTTTCAAAATATTCGAGTCTATTCTCTATGTATCTCTCACTCTATTACGATTAATTATTTTTTAGCAGTATGAATTTTTTAAATTATATTTGTCACCTAAGTTTTCCTTTATCTTGTTCATGTTATATTTTAATTTCTCAGTATAGAAATTGGCATTATTTAACTTACTTTTTAATCAATTTGTTGTGTCTTTTAGTTAAGTTTGTTTTACCAGATATACAGGAATAAATTATGTAAATATATCAGTGTCTTAACTTTAGCAATACAAGACACACACATACAGAGAGAGAGAGAGACAGAGAGACAGAGAGACAGAGAGAGAGAGAGAACTCTCTGTTAACACCAACTTCAGAGTTGAAACAAGAAAAAATTGAGAAGCTACTTTTATTTGACATAGGTTGTAATGTGTTCAATAGTATCGTAATAACTGTGCAGTGACTGATGGTTTCTAGACTTACCATGGTGATCATGTAGTAAGGTATATAAATGTAAAATCACTATGTTGTACACCTAAAACTAATATATTGTATGGTAGTTATAGTTTAATAAAAAAATAAAGATTTTTTCTAAAATGCATATGCATCAGCAGTACATTTAATGCCTGGTAGAAAATAATTTACTGTAAAGAGACTTGTCTTGATTGTTTAAACCCTTAATATGACAGTTACTAAATTAGATAAGGGTTTCTTAATATAGTAAATTAATGTAAGCAACGTTTAAGGAAAGAAAGGATTAAGGGAACAAAGTAAACCACATGGACTATATTGTAAAGTTGTTTATTAAATAAATTACTTATACACACATGAGTTATTGATTTGGTATGAGGTATTTGCTATATTTTTCTTTTAGATACACCGTGTGGTTATATTATGGGCTAATAGTGTATATATGCAGATAATTAGATTATTAAATCTATACTGTACTGAGATATACACTTGGTAGGACAAATTGCTTGACTTAATCCTACATTTATCCCTAAATACCTAATTGCCTTAAAAATTAAGACTTCTAAAATTATTTTTTAAATGATTGGTATGGCAGAAGACATTTACATATTTTTATCTGAAACATGATTTTCAATATATTTTAATGCATTTTTTTCATGATTATCAAACCTATTCAGCATGAAAATCCTTCTTTATATGTATTATTTACTTCATTTCTTAGAATGTTGAACGTTTGAGAAGAAAATGGCTGAAATTAAGCAGTGCAGTGAGAAAATTACTTGCAAAGGGAATGCCTGCGTCTTCTGCATAATAATACCTCTGTGGCAGAGACTATTGATTACCTAATTGTGATACTTTTAAATTAAATTCTGTATTCATATACCTCAAAGGGAATGTGATCACTTGTGAAGTTAATGCGTTTTCAATGTCTCTAATAAAACTGTGTCTAATGCTTTAATTCTGTAGCCTAAATGGTACTCCTAAAGATAGAGTCAATGCCTTAGCAAAAATACTGGTTAATATTCTCACGTTTGACAGCATAACACATTTTCGAAATGGTCCCAAACCTTTCTTCATCATTTAGGATCTTAAAAAAAAAGTGCAGTTTCTTTTACTTCAGTTTTCTTACCATGTGCCTAATACAGAGATTCTCCTCAACTTATTTTCTCAGTGAAAACTATATCTTTCCATCCCTACTTAAAACCAATGTCACCCCAGACTTTAAAATCCAAGTTATTCTGCTCCAGATACACCATAGAACGTTTAACTTTCTTAAATTTTCTATATAATATATTTATTTATTATATTTATTGTTTGTTGCCTATTGGCAAATATTTTTATGTCTGTTTTGTTCTTTTATATATTCCAAGCACATAGAATCCAGCAAACAATAAATATTCAGTGAACGATTTGTATTTATATGAATATATTTAAGCTGATATTAATTTTCAAGTTGGGAATGAATTTGGGAATATAATATTTAGTTAAAATTATGTTAGATTCTATCCAAATAATGACACTACATAAATGGCATAATGGCAGGAGACAAGGTAGTATTTTTAGGGAAGATTCAAATCAAGTTAACAATTTAATGTTCTCAAATTTAAAATCACTTCTTTCTTTAAGACTTTTGTCTTATTTTAGGATTGTGTATGTTCTAAATTATCAACCTTGTACCTGGAAACACCTCTGACTTTGGAGCTCCATCAAAGCAAGGACCATGCTTTATTCTTCTTTAATTCATCCTTAGTATTAAACACATTACCCTACTCACTTTATGTCCTTAAATATTTGAGATGAAGAATCCACTTAATAAACTACTACAGATATATTGATTATCAGAATATAAATTTCCTTTATGCCTTAAATAAAATAAACATATTTGCCTTTGCTGAGTTTATTATATAGTGAATTACCCCTCAACATCTTTTTGATTTGTTTTATTGAGTATCTCTGGTATGAAAATATCACTGTCTACCCCCATCTATGACCTATTCCTCCACTAAAAAATAAAATTTTACTTTGTCTTGCAGAAACAATCACCTTGTTATCTATCTAGCACCTTTTTTTTTTTTTTTTTTCCAGAGTGCGGAGGCTACATTCATTTTACAAAGTCTAGGGAAGAGAGAATCAGCCATAAGAAGGCCATTTCGTTCCATTCACAATATGTGGTTGTGATAGCCGTCACACAAACATTATTTACATCTCATATCATATATATATATATATATATATATATATATATATATATATATATATAGAGAGAGAGAGAGAGAGAGAGAGAGAGAGAGAGAGAGAGTCTCTTGACCATAATTGAAATTCGCTGTTATTAGAATTATAACACCTTATTAAGGAGTATCCATAAAACATATGCAAATTAAAGTTTAAAGGAATTAACAAATGAAAACACACATTGCACTAAATGGGACATTATAATGAAATAGAGGCGATCAAAAGAATTGCAAAAGTCTTTTTTACAGTGGTTATTACAAAATACTTGGTGGAAATAGGGCATGAATATGTGGGAAGTTTTAGAAAACTACAAATGCCATTTGGTAACTGTATTAGTTTCTGAGGAATGCCATAACAAAGCACTACACACTGGGTGGCTTACAGCAATAGAAATGGATTCTCTCATAGATTTGGAGGCTAGAAGTCTATAATCATGTTGTTGGCAGGGCCACACTTTCTTTAAACGCTCTGGGGAAAAATCCTTCCTGGCCACATCCGGCTTCTGGTTGCTGCCAATGAAGCTTGTCATTCCTTGGCTTGTAGATGCATTACTCAATGTCTTCCTCCATCTTCACATGGTTTTCTCCCCTGCGTGTCTGTGTACTAATTTTTCTCTTGTAGGGACAGTAATTACTGGAGTAGGGCCTACCCTAAACTAGTATCACCTCATCTTAACTTAATTACATCTGCAAAGATTCTATTTTCAAATAGGGTCACAGCTTCTGAGGATTAGGACTTCTATACATTTTTTGGCAGGGGATGCAATTCACCGCATAATAGTCATCTGTGATTCATTGTCAGTAATAACTTCTGAGAGAATTTTTAAATATATTAATATTTTAGGCCTGCCTACTCTTCATTGCCTGTCCAGTGCCCCACTCTCTATTTGTAAAGGTTGATCAGTATGGATCCTAAAGTGAGAGAGAGAGAGAGAGAGAGAGAGAGAGAGAGAGAGAGAGAGAAGAATTAGGCACCCAAGCTGAAGCTGGTTCTATTGCTGGAATCTGTGTAAGGTTAGGTAGAGTTATTGCACAGGCAGGATAAAAGCTAACTAAAGTCAAGGCTATATTTAAAGCAATGAATGACTTAGGTTCAAGAGTCAGTTTGCTAAGGTTCAATATCTGTTAAACTTTTCAGTTGTCCACTGTGGGATGGAAAAAGAGAAACAAAACCTCATGCTGACAACTGAGTTAAATGGGTGTAGTTTAGAAAATGGTGTATTTGTATGAATGATTTTGTTTGCGACCTGGGCTGTTAGGCTCTTGCTTTGACCAGCTATTGTGTTGGTCCTGATCCTGCATTTAGATCAGGCAGCTTTCAAACTACGTTTTCAATTTCTGAATGTTTTTACCTAGATGAGTATACATCAGAAGACCAAAATAAAGGTACAACTGTGACCTAAAGGTGAAAACCTTTGTTAAATGACTTTCCATTTGTCAGTTAAAAATAAAACCACCCTTTTTTAATGCTCTTCTGACCCCTTATTTTCCAACTATTTGTTAGATTATTTCATTCCTTGTATGCCCACCCTTTGTTTTTTCCTCTCCCATTGTCATCCTCCTAAATTAGCTTTTCTATACCTCATATTTTGACTCTTATAAAGGCTTTATAATTGGCTTGCCAACAAAAGTTGTTTTTTTCTGCTCTAATTCATCCTTTAGAGTTCCACTTACAGATTGATCTCACTAAAACACATCTCTGATAAAATCCCCTGATCCAATTAAGAAATGAAAACTCTCCAGAGTGTTTCAAAATGTGATCCAAATCACTTTCCATTCATAGAATTCACTTAGGATTATAACCTTGGTGAAAATAAATGTCTCATTCTTTCCCTTATTAGTGCATTTTCTCCTATAATTACCTCTGCTTAAAATAGTGGTTTCTACATTTCCATTTGTTAAAAATCCTTCCTGTTTTCCAGGGTTTGGCCAAAGAATAATAATGTTTTATAGCTCACTGAAATGGAGAGGGAAATTCCATCAAGACCGCCCATGTATTAATCTATCCTTTTAAATCAATCCAATTTATTCCTGATACAGAAATCAATCTATGGTACTCGGCAAGTGCCGTTTCACATGCAGCCTGCATAGGCAGTGTTCTGTGGTCATGAACTTCTAATCTAAGGCTTGTGCCATCCTAGATAAAACTGTTTCCAATAGTATGTTTAATATAATGGGTTTTTCAAAGCATGTTTTCTAAGCATGGAACTTATGTTTTCTCATTGTTTAATACGATAAAATTCCTCATGCTTAACCTTACAGAAGTAGTCCTCAAACTAACGGGTGAGACACACTTCTTGGTTTTATACTTCAAACTTAATGTATAAAAGATTTAATAATTGGCAAGCCATTCGCAGTTTAGTGAGAGGCATGGATCTCAAAGTAATATTCTTTTTGAAATAATGGGAACTTTTAAAATTAAAGGAGGATGGAATAACTTGGAAGGATATTTGGAAGCAAGAAAATTCTGTACACTTTAATCTTAAGAAAGATGGAAGGAGAACTGACTCTGGGTGGTGAACACACAATGTGATATATAGATGATGTATTACAGAATTGTACACTGGAAACCTATGTAATTTTAATAACTATTATCACCCCAATAAATTGAAAAAAAGGCAGATAAAGTTTAAGTGAATAAATAGGATTTACTTTAGTGGGCTAAGGGAAGGCTAGGATTTAGACCGAGTCTTCTTCCTTCTAAAGGTTCAGAGTTGCAGGGGGTCAAAAAAAAGGTTGCAAGGTGAGTGAAACTGTAGGAGAATTAAGAACTCAGTAATGTATTATTTATATAAAACAACGGACAATTTTCTTATATGCAAAATGCGTGTAAAGTCTATGCAATAATTTTCATAACAAAAATAACAAATACGAATTGTAAAAAATATTATCACGGTCACTTATTATTCCATTAACCAAGATAATCATTTAACAGCTGGTTTGTAGTCCTCCATCTACATCTGTGTCTAAATCTATGTCAATAGTTATAAAAAATAGTTATAAAAATAATATATCTATATCAATAGTTATAACAAATATTGTTTTCTGTATTTTGTGTCATCATTTTTTTCTAGTAAATTTCCTTTTTCTATTATAATACATGTCTGAGATTCATTCAACTTTATTTTGTAGCTCAATTAATTCATTATCACTGCTATTTTGACTACATTATGACTACTATTTTGCCTTTATTTTTGGTATAGATATTAGAAAATTTTAAAGCAATCTGAGTTAAATTAAGTCATAAGGTATGCACATTGTCAATTTTGCTACAATCTGTCAAATTATTTCCAAAGTTTATAATTGTATACCTTCCCCCAGCAGGTTATTAAAGTTCCCCTTGCTCCAAATTCTTGCCAAAATTTGTGTTAGAATTTTGAAACTTTTCTGTTTTTGATGGAGATTAAATCATATCTCATTCTAATTTTAATTAAATTTGAATGTTTCAAGTAAAGTAAAGCATCAATGTAAAGGTTTATTATCCATCTGTATGTTTATTCTGTTGATTTTTAACTTCTACCAATTTTTAACTTCTGCCAACTTTGTTACTGAGTTGTTAGATGGTAGAAATGTAACCATATTACAATTCACGGGGCAGAAAAACTTCACCATTGACAATTTATTCCTTAAGCTAAAACATAGGCAAAAAAAGATCATTATGATTATCTTGAAATTGCACATTTGCAAGCTCCAATGGCATTAAACGTTAAACTTGCGAAAATTAAAGACACATAGAAATATGCAGGTTTATCTATTATTATAAATGTCCTCATTCTGTAGGTTTCTTCTTCTCACACTTCAGTCTCATCTTGAACCTCTTTTCTTTCTTCACATTACACCAGCCACTTCTCTGTTCCTTGACTGTTTAATAGCAGATATGTTGCACATTTTGTTGCGCTTCAAATGCATACTTCAAATGCACTTTTGCCTGCTGCAATATGGCAAAATCTTTCCTATCTTCAGGCCTATATTGTTGTATATTATCATCCACACATAAGATAAGTTATTGATTAGTTGATTTTGTAATGTTTGCTATCTTAGACCCTGAAATTATTCAACAGATTTTCAATGTGGGATGCACAGGGCAATCCTACTTAAAAAAAAAAAAAAAAAAGTGGTTTTGATTTTCTTTAGACCATCAGACTCTTTATGTGGCACATAATTGTCAAAATATAATCATTTTAAAATTGAAATTCCAGCATCTTTCTGGAAAATATACAATAAAACTACATTCAACACATTGTAGTTTCTCACTATAAAAATAAAGGCATTTGACTTAAAGAAGAAATATCTGAAAGTAATAAGAGACAGACTACTATGGCAGGTATGCTGAGAAAAATAATGAGAGAAAGTAGCTGCCAAACAGATAAATATATTCATAGTTTATTATATAGGGATTTTCAAATCATTAAAACCTTAAACTTATCATACTATACAGAATTCTTATTAAAATTTAGTGTGTTCTTAATCTACATATATTACTGTATATTAATTCAGTGTCTTCTTGATATATATATAAATATATACATATATATATACACACACATATACTATTTCTGATTGATTTAAAGGTAAATAATTTTAAAACTTAAAATGGAACCCTAGTTGGTATCTTCTCATATAGAAGGAAGTTCTTTATCTTATCTAACCTAAATCTCACCACAAATGATTCAGTCAATTCCTTTGTATTTTGTTAGTGGGAGAGTTGAATAACAGATCCTATCTTTCTATAAAGTAATTGGACCTAAAGTTAGATATGATCTGAAGATCATTATGAAGTTGAGAGGTTGAAAGTGAAGAAATTCTCACTGACATTTATAGGAGCTAAAGCTGCTGCATCAATATGTGTTTATTTGAAGATATAACAGATAAATACCAAGTAAATGAGGGGGCATCAGATGTCTGATGAAGTGCAAAAGTTTTTGAGGAACTTTTTCAGGTTACCAAATATTTCACCTTAAATATTGGCTTTAAAAACTAATGAGAATCAACTGAGTCCATGGTTTAATAATAATATCACTTTTGACAATAAAGTCTCCACATCTGATGCATGGGTAGGGTTATTCAGGATTGTGTTTCTGTTTAATATTAACAAGTATAACATTGAGCATTGATATGACATGAATGATGATTTGCCATCGAAAATTTTACAACTGAACCAACCAATTCTCAAAGATGGAGTTATTATTTTCCATGTTGTTAAAAGTTATTGAAAAAGGAAGAGATCTCAATACAGATCTATTAGTTTCATAGATTAATCTATGATTCTATAAAACAATAATGGTGCCTACACAATAATTGGTTGTCATTTGATTTTTAGATGTCAAGGAAAAACAATTTTCTTACTCGTTTTGAACTCCTTCCACCAAGAACATTTTTTCAGCTACTGAGGTAAAGATTCTTCTTTCTTTTTATTGCTAAACTGATCTTCCATATAGAAAAAGGAATGGTTTCATTGGGTCTTTCAGTAGGTCAGCAACTTGATGATATTGCTCAAAATCATCCATCAGCATGAGGCTCATTCTTTTTCCCTCTCCTTTCTGAATGAAGCCCAGTTGGCCTGGCACAACTCTGAGAGGCAGATATATGAATCAGTGACTAGGTTCATTTCACTGGATGTGGAGTAGGAAGGCCGTTTTTACCTTGCGTCCATATTGTACCTTCCAAACAAGCCTTAATACTGATAACATTAATCCTTTAACCCTCACATTTGAAATCCTCACATTTTATAGCATGCTTGTCAGACAGCCTATAAAGATGCCCCAAATAACCTTTGTATAATCTCCTTCCCTACATGTGTAACTTGCTTCTAACCATAGAATATAACAATGTTGTGGGTATGTTATTTACATGTTACATGACAAAAGATTGATTTCCATCTTGCTAGACAACACTCTCTAGGAAGCAATTTAACAAATAATACTGACTGCGTATTATGATTAATTACGTGTAGGATGTGCAGGTCCTAAGGGAATCTAAAATATCTCAGATGATATCCAAGTTTCTACTTTGGGTCATTGGGTTGTTTTTGGTGTCATTTTTAGAGGTGGGGGATATAGAAAGTAGTTCAAATTGGGGGAAAACTTTAATAATTTTTGTTTTGAAATTATTAAGTGTGATGTGGACGCAAGATTTTCAAATATGAACATCAAAGATAGAGATATGTATTTTTAAGATTAGAGCATGTTGAAATTATAAGAATGTGTGAGATTGCTATAGGAGAGTGAAAAGAGTGAGAAGCAGGAGAATATATATGCAAGTGTTGGTACTAGAAAATAAACTCACATTGGTACTTAAAATGTTGAGAATTAAAAATAATAATAATAATTAAGAAATAGTAGTAGGGCTTCCTTTTGCAGTACATATACTAAAATTGGAGTAAGACAGAGATTACCATGGTCCCTGCACAAGAATGAAATTCAAATTTGTCTATTGTTCCATATTTTTGGTCTTCTCCAAGACACTTTATATTGAAACTCAAAAAATTAATGACAAAGAATTCTCAAGGAAACCAGGGAAAAAAAGACAGTAACCTATAAAGGAAAGCCCATTAGATTATAATCTGATTATCATCAGATTTTTCAGCAGAAACTCTACAAATTAGGAAGCAGTGGAATCAAATATTCAAATTATTGAAAGAGAGATATTACCAGCCAAGAATAATATATCCAGCAAGGCTATCCTTTAGATATGAAGGAATAATAAATACTTTTTCAGATATACAGAAAGGAATTTTTCTGAGAGAATTTTCCACCACAGGAAATACTGAAGGTGGTTTTTTTGACCTGAAACAAAAAGACAAAAGACAAATCTATGAGTAAGATAACTAACAGACAGACAGATCAAGAAATGGCAACACCTTTATGAATAGGACACTATACACTTAAATATAACATAAAAGTAAGGAGATAAAAACATAAAAAGAAAAAGAGAAGATGATAATTTTCTACTGCAATTCAGAAATGAGCTCACAGCCTAAATAGGGATTATTTGTGACAAAAATGAAAATACAAAAATCACAAGGATGGGAATAAAGTTCTCAATTTTCAAAGAGGAATGGACATAGGATGAATGCTGAAGAAAAAAGACTATTGTTTATACAAATTTTCTTTTACATAAACTTAGTGATTACAACTCAAAAAAAAATAAATCTGGCACTGAGCCACATAACATAAAAAAAGAGGAAACAGAGGGGGAAAAAAAATCATAGGATACCACCAAACAGACAGAAACACAAAGGTAAAGAAACAATGGAGACACAGAACTACCAAAATAAATAAATAAATAAATAAATAAATAAATAAATAAATAAATAAATAAATAAATAAATAAAATAGCTATAGGAAATCCTTATATATCAATAATCACCATAATTTTGAATGGACTGAACTCAGCACTAAAAATGCACAGAATAGTAGATTGGATTAAAAAAACAAAAACAAAAACAACCCTATGCTGCCTTCAAAAGACACATATCAGCTGCAAGGACAAATATAGACATAAAGTGAAAGAGCAGAAAATGATAGTCCAATCAAATGTCATCCAGAGAAAAGCGGGTATAGTCATAGTTTTAGCTGATAAAATAGACTTCAAGATTACAAAAGTAATAAGAGAAAAAGATAGATATTTCATAATGATAAAGGGAAAAGTACATCCTAAAGACATAACCCTTATCAATATACATACTCACAATCAGTGAGCACCAAAATATAGAAAGCAAATACTAACAGACTATAGGGAGAAACTGACAAGAAACAATTATTGTAGGGGATGTAAATACTCCATTGACAGTTATAGATAGATAATTCAAACAGAAAATCAGTAAGGAAATGTCAACCTTAATGACACATTAGAAATCTACTTTTACAGAGCTTTTCATCCCAGAACATCAGACTACACATTTTTTTGTAGTGCACATGAAACATTCTCAAGAATAGACCATATGTCAGGACACAAAACTAGCCTCAACAAATTTAAGAAGATTGAAATCAAACGAAGCATATTCTCCATAATGCTTTGAAACTGGAGACCAACTTCAAAAAGAAGGTGGGAAAAAACACAAATATGTGGCGATTAAACAACATGCTATGTAAGAATGACTGGGTCAAAGAAGAAATAAAAGGAGAGATTGAAAAAAAAAAACCATAAAACAGATACAAATGAGAATGAAAATACAACATATCAAAATTATTGAGATGCTGCCAAAGCAGTAATAAGAGAGAAATTTATGTCATTGCACAATGGCCTTTCTCAAGAAACAAACAAACAAACAAACAAAAAATCCAAAATAAACAACCTAACAGTACATCATAAAGAACTAAAAACGAAGAACAAATGAAATGCAAAGTCAGCAAAAGGAAGGAAATAATAAAAATTTGAGCAGAATTAAATAGAGAACAAAAAGAGAATAGAAAAAAAATGGCTGAAACAAAGAGCTGGTTTGTTGAAAACATTAATAAAATTGACAAATCCTTGGCTATACTCACTAAAGAAAAAAGAGAAAAGACACAAATAAATAAAATCAGAAGTTAAAGAAGAGAAGTTATGATGGATACCATGGAAATACGAAGGACCACACAAGAATACTAAAAAAGACGACATCCCACTCAATTCAATAACCTAGACGAAATGGACAACTTCTTAGAAATATATCACATTCCTAGACTAAATCAAGAAAAACTGGAAAATCTAAATAGGCTGATCAACATTAAAGAAATTGAAACAATCAGCAAAAACATCCCAAAAAGTAAAAGTCTATGACCAGATGTCTTCACTAGTGAATTCTACCCAACGTTCAAAGCTGATTTAATACCTATCCTTCTCAAACTCTTCCCAAAAATTAAAGATGAGGAAATACCTCCTAACTCATTTTATTAGGCCAACTTTACCATGATACCAAAACTTGGCAATGATAACACAAAAGAAGAAAACTATAGAACAATATATCTGATGAATACAGATTTAAAAAAAAATAAAAGATACTAGCAAATAGAATAGCAATACATTAAAAATATTATACATCACTATCAAATGGGGTTAATTACAGTGTTGCAAGGATGGTTCAACATATGCAAATCAACCAATGTGATACACCACACACACCAAATAAAGGATACAAATCAATCATATCATAGATGTACAAAGAGCACTTGACAAGATACAACATCCATTTATGATTAAAAAACTTAGCAAAATGGGTATAGAAGGAAAGTACCTCAACATAATAAAGACCATATATGACACACCCTCAGCTAATATCATAGTTAATGGTGAAAAACTGAAAGCTTTTCCTCTAAGGTCATGAACAAGACAAGGCTGTCCCCTTTCATCACTGTTATTCAACACATTATTAGTACTCCTAGCCAGAGCAGTCAGCTAAGAGAAAGAAATAAAAGGCTTCCAAATTGGGAATAAAGAAGTCAAACTGTCACTTTTTGCAGATGACATGATTCTTATAAAGAAAATCCTACAGAATCCACACACAAAAACTAGTAGAAACAATAAACAAATACAGTAAAGTTGCAGGTACAAAAAAATCAATGTACAAAAAAAAATCCATTATGTTCCTGTATACTAACAAATGAAATTTAAGAAAAATGAAAAGAAAAAACAAAACAAAACAAAACAAACAAACAAACAAACAAAAAACTTTAGCTATTGCAACAAAAAGAATAAAATACCTAGGAATAAACTTTACAAAGGATACGAAGGACCTATAAACTATAAATTACCAGACATTATATTTTTAAAAGATTGAAGAAGACACAAAGAATTGGAA
The DNA here is from genome assembly GCF_057876585.1 of Rhinolophus sinicus. Taxonomy (NCBI): domain Eukaryota; kingdom Metazoa; phylum Chordata; class Mammalia; order Chiroptera; family Rhinolophidae; genus Rhinolophus; species Rhinolophus sinicus. The sequence continues at coordinate 155,904,768 of NC_142516.1, forward strand.
ACATATTCTGAGTTCATGGATTGGAGGAATCAACATAGGTAAAATGGCCATATTACCTAAAGCAATACACAAATTTAACGCAATCTCTATCAGAATCCCAATGATATTTTTTAAAAGAAATAAAACAAAAAAAAAATCATCAGATTTGTATGGAATAACCAAAGACTCCAAACAGGCAAAGCGATCCTGAGAGAAAAGAACAAGGCCAGAGGTATCACACTCCCTGACATCATATTATAGTACTGTGACAATAATCCAAACAGCATGGTATTGGCAGAAAAACAGACACACAGACCAATGGAACAAATTGAGAATATATATATATATATATATATATATGTATATATATATATGTATATATAATGTGTATATATATATGCATGTATATATATGTACATGTACATATGTGTATAGATAGATAGATAGATAGATAGATAGACAGATAGATAGATAGATAATTTTTGACAAAGGAGCCAAAAACATACAGTGGGGTAAAGAAAGCCTCTTCAATATATATTGCTGGGAAAGTAGGCAAACCACGTGCAAAAGAATAAAACTAAACTGCTATTTATCACCACACACAAAAATTAACTCAATATGGATTAAACACGGAAATATAAGACCTGAAACATTAAATTGCATAGAACAAAGCATAGGTACTAAACTTATGGACCTTGTGCTCTGAGAGGATTTTATCAATTTGACCTCAAAGGCAAGGGGGAGTAAAAGGAAAAATAAATGGCTGGGACTCCATCAAACTAAAAGTCTACTGTGCCGTAAAAGAAATCTTCAACAAAACAAAGAGGCAACCAACCAAATGGGAGAAGATATTTGTAAACAACACCTCTGATAAGGGGCTAATATCTAAAATATATAAAGAACAAACTCAACAGGAAAAAAAAAATGCTCAACTTCACTAGCTATAAGGGAAATGCAAATCAAAACCACAATTAGATACCACCTCAAACCTGTTAGAATGGCTTTTATCAATAGTGCAAGTGATAACAAGTGTTGGAAAGGCTGTGGAGAAAACGGAACACTCCGATACTGCTGGTGGGAATCTAAATGGGCACAGCCACTATGCAATACAGTATGGAGGTTCCTTAAAAAATTAAGAATAGAATTACCATATAATAGAGAAATCCTTCTTCTGGGTATCTACCACCAAAATTTGAAAACATTTTTCTGTAAAGATATATGTGCTTCTGTGGTCATAGCAGCATTGTTTACAGTGGCCAAGACATGGAAACAACCACAGTGTCCTTTGATAGATGAGTGGATAAAGAAGCTGTGAGGTACATATATCTAGATCTATAGATATAGATATAGATATAGATAGATATAGATGATATAGATATAGATATAATATATAACATAGTATATATACTGTATATACAATATATGCATTCTATGTATATAATGCATATATACACATATACATATATATGTGTATATATGTGTGTGTATATATATATATACATATGTACATATATATACGTGTATATGTGTGTGTGTGTATATATATATGTATATACATACGTACATATATATGTACATATGTGTACATATATATATATATATATATGTACGTATGTATATACATACAATGAACTACTACTTGGCCATAAGAAAAGATGAAATACTAAATACTTCCATGTGTGACAACATAGATGAATTTTGAGATTATCGGGCCAAGCAAAATAAATCACAGAGAAAACGTTGAGTATCATATAATTTCACTCATATGTGTTATAAAACTGAAAGCAACAAATAAACAAGACAAAGAAGCAAAAACTCATAGACACAGACAACAGTTTAGTGGTTACCAGAGGGTAAGGAGGGAGGTGGGGTGGTAGAAGAGGGGAAAAGGGGTCAACTATATGGTGATGGAAGGGGAACTGACTCTGGGTGGTGAACATACAATTCAATATATGATGATGTATTACAGAATGTTGTACTTGAATCCTATTTAATTTTACTAACACACGTCACCCCAATAAATGTAATAAAAGTTAAAAAAGATAGTATAGTAGTACCATGGAAGGCAAGAGAGTATGGCAGCATTCATGACTCACGTTGTGCTAAGAGGATATTACCATATTTTTCAAAATTTATTTTATAATTCTTTGAATTTCTGCATGCTATAGCCCTATCTGTACTGATATTTACATTTTCTGTAGATACAAAGTTACCTAAGTTTATTTCATAGATTTTCTTTAATTTAGTTGAGCATGATACTGATTTAATATAATCTGAGTATTAACATCCTTTGAAACAGTAGTAACTTGTTTCTAGTTTAAGGTAGAATGTCAATAACTAAACATATATGACTTAACATACAATGTGCTAATAATAAAAGGATTAAATATTTTTATTTAATTTGGCAATATGAAAGATTTTAGATTCCTTTAAGAAATTTCAATAAAGAAGACAAAATTTAGATTACAGAAAACTAAGAAGTTAATTGGAACTTAGTAAATAGTGGCATCAAGAAGAATTGAGTTACAGAATTTACATTTAATGAAAAGTGTAAAAATATTATGATAGAAGTAAATGAATAGTCATGTAAGTTAAGTTTTTTATTAAATAGGAGAAACAAGCTGGTTATTCAGATGTGAAAAAAGAATCACAGAGAACAAAAACAATAAAAGGTCAACAAATAGCAAGAATCAAAAAGATGTAGAAAATACATCAGATAATAGAGGCAACAAGATTCTAGAAATTAATGGAAAGGATAGTGTCAAGGTCACTGGAAGAGGGCATTGATTTAACAAAGTGAAAGAAGGGGAGGAAAAATAATAAGTATTTTGAAACTGAAGGGAAAAATAATAAGCATAGTTTGTGATGCTGAAAAAGACAGATCCATTCTTCTAAAATATAGGGCAAATTCATAAACATTGTATTTAACACATTTTTTGCGGGAAACGAGTAAACTCGTCATATTGCCTCTAGTTGGAACTGGCCAACATTTTGCAAAGTAAATAAATAGAGACCTCTTTTTAAACTAAAACACTGAAAGTTTCATAGAAAAATATCAAATAGATCGAAAGATATGAATATTTTATGGAAAGTCTAATTTTGGCGAGAAAATGTCAAAAAAGCCCCACGTTACGCGCGATTTGGTGGGAAAATGCCCGATTACAAATTAATTAAATTTGTATATAAACCAAATATGCATATAATGCATTTTCAGCCATAAAATATATAGAGAATATGGTAGTATCATAAGCAAAAATTAGATAAATAAGTGCTAAAAACTTAGGCAGAAGGTTAAGATTTTTAAACTGTTAAATGCAAGAACTCATAGACATAAAAACTTTTTAAGTCTGGTTTCTCTGAATTATAGTCTTCTTTACTATAAAGAGAGACACTTTATAGGCTCCTTTTTTTTCAGTGAATGAAAAATTAATAAACTGAATGGTCTTAATTACTTGTCAGCAGAGAGAAGAGAATATAAAGATAAGAATGAAAATATAACTTTATTTTCAATCTCATTCTCTCCTTCTATTGATAAGTAAAAACGCTCTTGACAATTATTTGGTATCAGTTGAAACTGATTTACCACTATTGATTCAAATTAACAAAACTCATGTTTGAAGTTAAAGTATTATTATTCCTCAAGGACTAAATTTCCTCCGATGTTCATATTAGCCATACATTTGTTTCTGCATAATCTATAGAAAATTTTCTGGAACATTAAACATAATAAATCCTTCAAGAGCATTTGTTGTTATTCCATATTGATTTAGTAGAAAAATCAAAATAATAATGGCTAACTCAGAGGGATTGATGTAAATATTCAATAACTGTTTTTTAAAACAGTGTTTCTGATCGAGAATTAGAAAGAGGGACCATGTGTAGTCTTCCACCTGAATCCAATAAAAGCATGAAAAAAATAAATTGGTACTTTTAGTTGGTGTTTAGACACTGGGCATCAAGCAACAACAAATTACTCCTGAGAAACAGGAAACAAATGAGATAAGCACTAAAATGACACAAGCACACTGCGAAGAAAAAAATCTAGGCTTTAGCTAAGGTATGAGAAACGAAAGGGCAGTCCTCTAGACTTTTGAATTGTATAGTAATGTACAAAATAAATCTTAATGCATCCTCCAACTAACAAAACAAATAGTCAAAAAGAAGTCAAAAGGAAAATTAAAAAATATTTTGACAAAATGAAAATTAAAACATGATGTGTCAGAATATGTGCAAAACTGTTAAAAGAGTAAGTAGCTTAATAGCTCTAAAGTAAGTAAGATTAATAGCTCTAAATGCCTATATAAACAAAAATAAGGAAAACTCTGAGTCAATGGCTTCATCTTCCAACTTTAGAAATCGGAAACAGGAAAACAAAATATATACATAGTAAACAGAAAAAAATAATAAAGATCTAAGAGAAAGTTATGAATTAGAGAACAAAAACAATAAAGATGAATAAAACCAGAAACAATAAAATTTACAAATAGATCAGGAAAAAAACAAAAGAGAGTATATACAATTTACCAGAAATGAGAGAGAAATCATTCCTCGAGTTTCTACAGATAGTGAAGAGATAATAAGGGTCCATCATGAACAACATTAGTTCTAACAATTCAACAACTTAGATGAAACAGACAGATTCCTTGAAGACAAAAACACCAAAGCTCACTAACAAATATGTAAAAGAAGACACAGTTAAAGTAATAATAATAAAAAAACACCCAGACACTAGAGAAAATACGTGTTAAAATATGTTTTATGTATATATTTAAATATGTATATTTATCTCTCAGTACAGAATATATAAAGAACTTTTACAATCAAAAATTGAGAAGTCAAATGCATCAATTTTAAAAATGGGCAAAGGATTTTGACAGACACTCCTCTAAGGAAGATATACAGATAGCCAGTAAGCATATGAATAAATGCTCAATGTCATTAGAGCAGTGCAAGAGAAACCACACTCACTAGAATTGTTCTAATCAAAATAACAAAAAATAACTAGTACTGGTGAGGATGTGCGGAAATTCAAATGCTCATATTGCTGGTAGAAATGTAAAATGATGTATCATCTTTAGAAAATCATTTGGCCAGTTTTGAAAAATGTTAGACAGAGTTACCATATAATCCAGAAATTAATTCCTAGATTTATACCCAAGAACAATGAAAACATATACCCATACAAAAACTTTTGTATGGATGTTCGTAGCGGCACTATTTGTCACAGACAAAAGTGAAAATAATCCAAGCGTCAATCAACTATTTAATGCCTGAACAAAAAGTGATATACAATGAAATATCAACAAGAAAAAAGAACAAAATACCAATGTATAATAAAATATGATAAATTCCAAGAGTATTATGTAAGGTGAAAACTGTTATACAAAAATGATCATAAATTATTTGAATCCATTTTCGGAAATATCTAGAAAAGGCAAATGTCTAGGGAAGTAGATTAGTGTTTGGATAGGGATAGGGTTAGTGAGAAATGAGATTAACTACTAAAGAGCATGAGGTTCCTTTTTACAGTGATGGTAATGTTCTGAAATTAAGTTATGATAGGTACACAACTGTAAGTATGCTAACATCGAATTGTACATTTATAATCCGTAAATTTGAAGATATGTAAATTATATTTTAATAAGTGTGTTTTTTTAATAATGAAATGAATAGCTAAATGACTATTTAAAAAACTAAATTTATAGTTAAAACCATTTCTGTATCCTAGGCTAAGAATGGCTTTGTTGATTAATTCTGTCAAAGAAAAAGATTACTAGGAAGAAAAATATAATCAAAATTTCTAACAAACAGATGCAAAACCTCTGAAAAAATTTTAGCAAGTAAACAGCAATAATATATAAAAACTATAATGTGTCATAAAAAAGTGAAGTTCACACCATAAATGCAATATTAATTTAACATGCAAAATCAACCATTGTAAATAATAATAATAATAATAATAATAATAATAATAATGACATAAAGAGCAACAATAGAACACATGATCATCTCAATAGACAAAGAAAAATCATCACGCAAAAATTCCATATTGATTCCTGATAATCACTATTAGCAAACTAGAAATAGAAGAGACCTTGCTGAATCTGATGACGGTCATCTACAGAAAAATCCAGCTAGCATTACACTTAATTCTGAAAAAGTCAACTCCCCCCTGTAGTCACCCAGCAGCCTAGCTGTTTGTACCCCCACACCTTTCCCTAAGGAAAGAAGAGTCTGTGAGACTGTGCCTCTCTGGGACTGTGTTTGCTACACCTTATGTCTCTCTGTCTAGTCTCCAAAAGAGGGTTTGCAGCCAATGATGAGTAAGATTCCCCACGGCCGAAGGGGGGGTGGGGAACAACTCAAGCCAGGCGAAACCATATGGAGATCCCCAATGAACTGCCTTGGAAAATCTGGGAAGGATCCTTGCCTCCCCTTCGCCCATGCTTGAGAACAGCCACTGTTAACTTTGGCTGCCCCCTCTCACCTAATTGTGAGAGAGGTCTTTGGAGTGATAAGATCAAGCTCTCTCTGCTCAGCTCTATAGAACAGTTTCCACATGAGAAATGTGTCCCCCAGGGAGGTGCATACCGCACCTCAGTCATCATGGGACTTTCTGCTTCGGCTGTTTTGGGACAAACAATTGGTTTGAGGTAGCTTTCTGACGTGGTGGATGAGTTTCACAGACCGTGTCTAAAACAATGCTACTTCCTTGTATGCTGATCAATAAAAGCCTTCAGTCGGTCCCATTCGGGGCTCCAGTCTTTCATGACTGTGAGACCCCTTGGCCCTCTGACATTTAACTGCATTAAGTCTCTGTTTCTTTCTTTCTTAAAAACTTAACCCAAGCCGCATCTTCTCGCACCCTCACTGCCCGTGTTGCGCTGGACACAACACCCCCCGAAAACTGGGGGCAATTCAAGAATGTCTGCTCTTAACTATTTTTATTCAACCAGTATTGCAGGTTCTAGCCAGTACAATCAGGCAAAAAAATAAGTATGTGGAATCCAGATAGGAAAAGAAAATGTAAAACTAGAAAATCTTATGGACTCTACCAAAAAGTGCTGGAATTAACAAATAGAGATGCAACAGGGGAAAGGTGTATGGGGGGCTGGAAGCAGAGGCATGTTCTTCATGTTGACCACTGGGATGATTTCATGGGTATGTATATATGTTAACACATAAAATTGATAATTTAAATGTCTGCCTTTTATTGTATGCCCATTATACCACAATAAAAAAGAATCAAAAACATTTTCAACAAATATAAGAAAAAAAATAATCCTTTATTTATAAAAAGACTAATAAAACCATAAGAAAAGCATTACCAACAAACTAATAAAAAGTATCAGATGTGAATGATTAATTTCCAAAACTAAAACTTTCCAAGTATAGATAACATTGATCAATTAACAGAACAGAGACCCGAAACAGACCCATACAAATACAATAAACTAATTTTAAACAAAATTTCAATGTCAGTTCAGTGATAGAAAGAATAGGACACTTTATACAATAATAATAATAATAATAATAATAATAATAATAATAGACCTAAATGTAATGTAAAGCTATGTAACATAAGGGAAGAAAACATAAGGGAAATCTTTGTGGTATTCAAATATTCCAAATGACTCATCTACAACACCAAAAGCCTAACCTATTAAAAAAAAAAAATCTGACAAAACGGAATTTATTACAACGAAAAATTTGGCCTTCAAAAGACAGTGCTAACAGGCTGTTAAGATAAACCACAAACTGGGAGAATGTGTTTGCAAAGTATAAATCTGATAGGTATATCTATAACATAAATGTAAAGAGCTCTCAAAAAGCAATTAATATTTTATTACAATAATCTAACGCCAAAACTAGATATTCTAATAGATATGTACAATTGTCATAATATTGTCTCATTGGTTCTCATTTCTCTGATGACTAAAGATACCGGCTGTCCTTTTTTTTTTAATTAAAATTTATTGGGGTGATAATGGTTATTAAAATTACATAGGTTTCAAGTGTACAATTCTGCAGTATATCATCTATATATCACATTGTGTGTTCACCACCCAGAGTCAGTTCTCTTTCCATCACCATATATTTGACCCCGTTTACCCTCATCTATCACCCCTCTTCCCTCTTACCCTCTGGTAACCACTAAACTATTGACTGGCTGTCTTTTTATTTGCTTATTTGCCATAGAAATATCCTCTTTGGTGAGTTGTTTTATAAATCGGTGCTCCTTTTAAAAATTAGATTTTTTTAAACATCTAGACATTCCATTTGTTTATTATTTTCAAATATGACAATTTTTTATAACCTCTGTCTTTTTCTTTGGTGTTGTTTTTATGTCTTTTGTTCTTGTTAGACATGTTTATTTTACTTTCTTTCTCAAATAAAATTTTCTGTTATCTCAAGTAATTAAAATGTGATTCATCCTGTACTAACTATTTACTAATTGTCATTCATGATTAATGATTTCCTCATGAATTTTAAGGTTGTTATTTTGAGATCTTCAGTATGGTTGTTTCTTAGGTCTATATTCAGCCCATACTGCCTGAGTTGTGAGATAGTCTCGCCATAACATTTTGTGTTTTCTCCTTTGAGACATGCCAATATTTTTATGTTAATTTTTCAAGTTGCACACTCTGCATGCAGTGTACTCAATTTAAACTATGAATAGATGGAAAGCACAGACTCAAGATTATAATATCTCAGGGGAGATATTTAGCCTTCCCCAAAGTTCAAGCACAAACACACCTCCTTTTCATATCAATGTGCTAGTGGCCAGAAATTATTTTGTTCTCCCTTTTACAATCTGTGAAGAAAGTCTCAGTTCATCTTCAAGTCTAATAGCACTTATAGGACTTATTTTTATCTCCAATCTTTCATAATCATAAATACCCAATACCCTCACCATTACAGGATTGAATGATTCCACTCCAAGTGCTATTCCAGCATTAGTTCCACATGCTTACAATATTTTATTTCTCATCTGTGGGTTCCCTTTAGTTTTTGTGAGTCCAATTCTGTATTAAATCTTCCACCTTTATTATAAATAGCATTTACTACTATTTAACTGGGGGATGGGGGGGAAGCATATCCTTGGTTATCTATTTGCCAGAACTAGAAGTTAAAGTATTTTACATTTCTCAGCATTTAGTTTCTCTACAGATAGCTTGTATTTGAAATTTATCATGAAATACCTCTGAGGGCAGCCTTCGTCCTGTCTGCACCTTGTAGGCATGGGGCACCAGCTACCTGCCTTTCCTAATAGGGTATTTAGTTCCCATCTTCCTATTTTGCATATATACTGTGTGTGAGTGTGTGTGTGTTTTCTAGCCTGTTATTTTCTTTCCAGGAATGAGAGCTCAACATTACTGCACATGTGGATAGACTATTAATACACCAGTCTTACAAGGTAATTAAAATAAAAATGTTTCCACCTATGAAGATTTACTTTGCATCTGCATATACCAAGTATGGTGGTGTTCTCATTCTCCTCCATCAGGTGAGGAATAGGTCTTGATTTTTACTGGTGGCCTTTGCTATTCAAAAAAATAACTGAGTCAGATGGTACTGAAATAAATGCATGAATCAGGTTATGAAACATGAGCAACCCCATTCAGGATTGAACGTCTCCTGTCTCCAATAAGACAGCTGGCATTGGTTTTCAACAGACATACAAGAGCGTCTTTCATGAGCTCAAGTTGGGCTGTTAACTGTTAATTATATTTAGAGCAAATTTTTAAAGTTTCCCTCCACTCTAAATAATAACAAACTTTCAGTACTGTATCTTGTTTTCTATACTCTGTTTAGTTTAACTTTTAATGCTTAAATGACTGGCCTAGATAGACAGAACAATATACTGAAATCTCAAGACCTCCCATGTCACATTTCATTTCTGGTACCAATTTTCAACCAACTCCAATACAAATGTGCATATATTAATGGCTAGTTCCACTGGGAATTGTCTCCTTTCCTATCAATATATGGAAAATATTCTGAACTTTATCATGCTACTGGCAATGGTCCTGGGAAGCAATTTAGTAGAATACAACTTCATCTCCATTTTCCAGGAAGGAGAAAATTATCTTCCCAAGTGTGGCTTTTATAGATAGTTACTAGATTTCAGTTTTAAATGGCTTAAAAGCACACAAACTCTGCTTCCTACTTTCATATTTTCACAAAAAAAATGTAGTGTTTATTTGATCTCCACAACTTTCCAAGCTTGTTTTGGTTCTAGGGCAATTGATCCATTCTTTTCTTTACTAATGCATGGAAGATGACAAACAGATTTTATGATGGTGTCTGAATATAGTGAATATCAAGATATGTTGATTCCCAAGGAATTTCAAGGACACCATTGCACACAGAGATAGATAGCTTTGCTAATGAAAAGCTGTCACTACTTCCTGTGTCCTCAAACTTTCTCCATAATTTACCCTCTTACATAATTTTCATCCAGTCATAGCTCCCATGTTTCTTCCCTTGAATGAGAATAACTAACCCTGAAGCCATAATTTCCATTTTTGGAGGTAGAGATGAGTTTTTCTAAAGGTACATTCTGAATTAAGACATTGTAGGCTTTCTTTCATTTTTTCCCCTTAGAGGAATGTAATGAGTAAGACAGCTTTGTAATGTGTCCTGTTCTTAAGGAAAGTTTCTAGGTAATACAAAGCTTCCACTAGACCATCTAAAATTATTTCAGTCAAGATGGAGTTTACATTTTAAGTGAGCCATTCTATTGTCTTTCCACCCCATGCCTTTTAGAAAGTTAAGAAAGTCACTGACCTTTTGAACTCAGTGTAGGACTGTCACGGCTCTAAATTAATCACTTCATTATGCATAACAGAGAAAGTGACCCTGTGTGCCTCACAAAAAATAACACTACAAATGGGAAATATTTTAAAAAGCCACTCTTTTGAAATAAAGCATACTATAGTTTGGGGAAGTATTTACATGGAAATTTCACATTTACACTTATTATAAAATGGAAGGAGGTTGTTTATTCTACCTTCTGATGATGTCATAAGCAGAGATGTGTACCTCAATGTGAAGATCATTTTGTTCAGCTCAAAGATGCAAACTCAGAATAGTTTATTGTTGTTTGTCAGAAGCATATAAATGACTGAGACCCATGTTTTTGAGAAGCTTTCTCCCCCTTTCCCACTCTGTTAACAAATGTATTGCGCCTGTGTTATAACATCAGGTCTTGTTAAGGCATCTACTTAACTGTTATTTAGGTTCAATTATTTTTTTTTTCCAGAGAATTGTCAGTAAATACTTGAGGGATAGAAAGAGACAGAATAGGTTATAAGTCAACTTTCACATGTTTTGGAATTTTGTTCTTTTTGAGGGGTTGATTATTCTTATTTTAATGTTGAACATGATATTTTAGTTATTGGTATGTCAGTGAGCAGCACTTCATCATTTTAGTTGGCTATTTTCAATTACCTAGGAAACGGTGTTAATAAGTACTGGATTACATCCCAGTTTTGCACTGTAACAACTCATCCCTTCTCCCTCTGGTCTCATAGCAATGTCAGTGATAGGGTACATGGCAATAACCTCACACCATTTTTTTTAAAGATAGAAAGTTTGATGAGCTATTTGTGGGCCACATATTGCATCATAAAATGTGAGAATACAAATGGAGTAAGAGTCTATGAAGCCATGTATCACTGTAAAAGAACAGTGACAAAGTCTATAATCAAGTTTCCTACTTAATGAGTCTCCCTATTAATTCATGTAGGGATGAAACCCATGAAAGACCTCGCTTGAGTCCTAGTAAACTGGTATGGTTTTGCTGTAGGGCTCTCAATACCATTTTGTAGCTGGAGGCTCAGGGGACTGTCCAAGAAACTCAACCCTGACTGCGTTCTCATCTACACTCAAGAAAGAATTCAAGAGTGACAGATGCAGGAAAGTGGAAGTGATTTGTAGAAAATAAAAGTATACACTTAAGAGGGTGACATACAGCATGAGTGGCACCCAAGAAGTCACAATCAGGGGTTTTTAATCCCTTCCAGGAGGGAATCTGTGACATCCCATTGATGTGGTCCATTCATCTCCCCTCCCTGGACAGGACCCTCTGTTTCCTGCTTTTTCTTCCGTATTTGGTTTCTCAGGAACTGTCATGGCATCGGGCGCATGTTTGGAGTCGTAGTGACCCCAATGCCAATGACATTATAATGACACTATAATTAGCTAAAGGTCAGGTTCCAGTCATAAGGATCAGCCTAGTTGGATGAGACTGGTTTTAGTTTTTCTCTAGCTGCAGGTACTGGGTACAGTCACTTATTACCTGTGTAACCAGTGAAGCACCTCCCTGGAGGGGGTTGTCAATTTCCTAGGCTATCTATCTTGCCTCAGTTTCGCATGTTATGGAGAGTCAAGTATGGCATTATGAAGGGCTTGTGGTAGGTGTTATGGTTCTTAGAAGTTAGTGCTTTTGTGTAATTCACCAACAAAATCAAACTTCCCTCTGAGCAGACTTGTGAACCCACAGTTTTAGCAAATTTATTAGAGAATCTTGAAATTGTTGATCAAGAAATCAAACTTTCTAAACTACATTCACATTCTCAACAGAAAATATAGCCTTAATACAGCTCTGCAGTTTAGATGTGGATTAGTTTATCCCAAGGGAAGGCACAGTTTCTAACTTCAGAGTGTGGAGCATAACATAGTATAATTTGAGGCCTGTGCTTTTAGTTGGTGTGAAAAGAGAAATGTAAAAAATACTACTCCCTAATGCCCATCAGCTCTACAAGTATCATTAACTTGTTTCAACAGTGCTTTCTTTAATGTGTTCCATTAAGATGACCATGTCATATCAACATATTTCTTTTGAAAGTTACCACTATTTCTTTTAAAAGGTGCTTTTACCTGCACTTAAACAGCAACTGACAGTCCTGTTCTCCCTTAGCTACAGTTCTTCCTATATTCTTCATTTCATTTAAAACAATCAAATCTGGAAAGGTATAGAACTGGAATTATCTCTCCAAATTTTCTTTTGGATGTGACACAGAAGCACGCAGATTATACACTCTTTAATGTCTCTAAATTCATCCTGAATATTTTGAAACATTTTTATTATTCAGGTAAAAATAAATGCCAGGAAAAGTGTCTATGGTCAGAATAAAAAGAGATGTTGTATTTATGTATGTATTTATGTATGTATGTATGTATGTATGTATGTATGTATGTATGTATCTATGTGACCCCCTTAGTTACAGTTTCTTAAAGTCCAGTAAAATATGTTAAAAGTTATATAATTTTATTTAATGCATCAGAATAGGAGATTGGTACAACAATAAAATATCCTTTCTTTTCTTTTAAACTTCTCTGTGATTGTAACTATGTATGTAACCTAGATAGGAGGCAGCTTCATAGATTCTTTCAGGGTTTCCAATCAGGTATCTGACAAAGTAGAGTCCTTCAGAGATGGTGCTGAAATATAAACATCAATCACATTAACTGAAACCAGCTGCTTCCAGCAATTTTTTTTTTTCTAGAACTTGAGGCATAGTATTTTACAGTTGTCCGATGACTTTACTTTGACTAGAATTGCAACAATTCTCTTTGAACCATCAAGTTGGGAATAGCTTCTGTAATAAAAAACACTAAATGAATAAAGAGTACTGCTTTCCCAAAGGGCACTAATTCTGCCTCCTGGCAAAGCTGAGGAGTCCAAGGCTAGTGAATATCCCTATTAAATTAAAGAAGCCATTTATGTCATGTGAAGCTTTATTTACCAATACTATTATTCAGTAATGAAAATTTCATAAATTAACAAATACGGTTTTTGTTTCTGATAACTTCTATTTTCTTTTTTTTATTTTATATTATCAGTGGCATTCATTACGTCAAGGAAAAAAAAAGGTTGATAAAGTAAGTGGAAGCAAAAGAACAAAAAAGTCATTTCATAGATGTTGAACATCAAAATAATTCTTTGAAACTTACGGCTATGACAAATTTTTAGAAGAAAATTTTATATCTATAAACTTAGTTAAAGACTTAAGATATTCAATGAAACAAAGTTTATACCTTAAAAATATGGACAGAAGAATCTGTGATAGATCGGAGACAATCCCAAGTCCAGCTATTCTATCAAAAAGAAAGCAGGTAACTGTTGTGTCTTAGGGAAAGGGTGCTGGCCTATATCACTGGAGCCTAAATCCAGATAGTAGAAAAAAATGTACTGGCAGATAAGCTAGAGAATTTGCAAAGGAGTGTGTTCCTGGTTTCTGAAGTGGACCCTGGGAAGACAAGAAACATTATTCATGAAGGCATCTTGAAACACCCAGTATAGAAGTGAATGTGTATTGTGATCAGTTAGAAAAGTATGGAGGCAAGTTCACAGACATTTTTACTGTCCCAGGTTGGTTTTAAAATGATGTAGAATGTTTTTCTATGGCCAACAATGGTTCAGGAATGACGTAGAACAAATGAGCCCTGAAAAAATTACAAAGTTGGAAAGAAAAGAACAGAGACACAATAACAGTGAATTAGTATTGAATGCCAACTAAATTATATATATATAATTTACATAGTACAGTATAGCGAATATAGACAATGGTATTGTCATAGCTATGTATGGTGTCGCATGGGTATTAGACTTGTTGGGTTATCACTTTTTGAGGGGTATAAATGTCTATTATGTTGTTTTGTACACCTGAAACTAGCAATACAAAAATGAATTGCATAATTTAAATCACACAAAAATTTAGACACATTTCCACAAGATGCCATTAGGAAGAGTCAAAGGATATCTTGTCCTGTGTCCCAGCCCTTCATTACATTATCATGTCACTATAAAGGCAACTGGAATTCCTGAGAATCAAACAGAAAGGTGAGGGTTGAATTCAAGATTGGCCAAAAATAAACTGAAAAAAGAAAGTGAGCTTAAGTTTCTATTCCAATCAGGAAAAGATTTAGATGTAAATTTGTTTCAATATAGAAATTTTTTTTTTTCACATATGCCAAGAGGTATTCCTATACAAATAATATGTGAGACTTCATAACTTTTAACATAGCTATCAATATTTAAAATGTAGTTCTACATGTTTCTTAGTTAATTTGCAGAGGTGGTGGAAAAATCACTACAAAGATTTGGGGAAAGTAATAGGAAATAAAAGAAGTTAATCAAGAGGGAAGAGTTCCAAAAATACATATTATCACAACATTTTTCTTCATAAGCTTCTAACAATGTGTGTTCCTCCAACACACTTACAGACTTAAACAATTCAAACACATTCACCTTTCTCCATAACTGTTATAAAATTATCACAAAGCTATATAACTTCTGGTGAATGTGTGCAGGATTATTTTGGTTCATTGTATTAAAACTCATGATTAACTATTATCATTAAGTGATATTCTTCCTTTCCAAATTAATAAACAAATTATATATCATGGGATGTAAAGTACAGCATAGAGAATATAGGCAATACTGTTGTAACAACTATGTTCAGTGCCAGATGAGTACTAGACTAATTGGGGGATCACTGCACGAATTATACTAATATCTAACCACTATGCTGTACACCTGAAACTAGTAAAAATAATATTGAATGTCAACTGTAACTAAAATAAATAATTATTTATAAAAATAAAAATATAAAAATTATTATAACATATAGTGATACATGTCTTATAATTCCATAGTTGTAAAAAAATTTTGCAGCTTTGGGTGAAAAGTTCTAATAGATATTTGTTTCACTGTCCCTTTCAAAGCTTTTATTTTTACTCCCATTAATATAGACTTTAAAATATGATTTAAGGTTTGAATTTTTATTTTTATTTGTATAAAGTCTTCATGTGAGAAGCTATTGAGTTCAAAGATTTTTTTAATTAAAATATGCTGAGTTTTTAGGTTCATTGTAAATCATGTCACATTTATCAGATACCAATTTAAGTGGGTTTTTTTCTATAATGTATTTTTATTGTGCTAATCTAATATAAAGTTGATCTTATTTTATACAGTAAATTTTGACAAACTAGTTTTATATGAATTGAATGCTGGATTTATGTATGAGTGAAGAGCCTTTTTTATTTTTTTTTTAATTCAAGACACATTTACTTGCTGGGCACTATTTAAATTTAAATAATGAATAAACCATAGTAACTGCAAGCAAAACTCCCAAAGTGTAGTGAGAAAGATAAACACATGAATGAACTTGGATAAAAAAAGACAATAAGTATAAAGAGAAGGGAATAAAGGATTGTGCCCCTCATTGTATCCATGCAGCTATAGACGAATCACTTTTAGACTTCCTAGTCACTCAGAGGAGAGGTCATAAAGCTTTCCATCCTTTTATTTGCATTTCTCTAATGATTAGTGATGTTGAACATTTTTTCATATGTCTGTTGGCCATCTGTATGTCCTCTTTTGAAAAATGTCTCTTCAGATCCTCTGCCCATTTTTTAAATTGAATTGTTTGCTTTTTTATGCGTTGAGTTGTATGAGTTTTTATAAATTTTACATATTAACACCTTATCAGATGTATTATTGGCAAATATCTTCTCCCATTGAGTAGGATGCCTTTTTGTTTTGATGGTTTCCTTTGTTGTGAAAAAACCTTTTAGTTTGAAGTAATCCCATATTTTTTATTTTTTATTTGCTTCCCTTGCCCAAGTGGATACATCAGTAAAAATATTACTAAGTGTAATGTCTTCCTATATTTACTTCCTATAATTTCTTCTAGGAGTTTTATGTTTTCGGATCTTACATTCTAATCTTTAATCCATTTTGAATTTATTCTCATACATGGTATAAGGAGGTGGTCCAGCTTCATTTTTTTGCATGTGTCTGTCCAGTTTTCCCAGCACTATTTATTAAATAGACTATCTTTGTAAATGTAAATTCTCGCTTCCGTTTTCATAGATCAAATGACCATATAGGGAAGGATTTATTTCTGTGCTCTCTATTCTGTTCCATTGATCTATGTGTCTGTTTTTATGCCAACACCGTGTTATTTGGATTACTATCACCTTTCAGTATGCTTTGATTTCAGGTAGTGTGATACCTCTCCCTTTGTTCTTATTTCTCAAGATTACCATGGATATCCGGGGTCTTTTATGGTTCCATATAAATTTTAGGATTATATGTTCTAATTCTGTGAAAAAATGTCATTGGTGATGTGATAGGGATTGTGTTGAATCTATATATTACCTTAGGTAATATGGACATGTATCTATATTAATTCTTCCTGTCCATGAGCATGGTATATGTTTCCATTTATTTGTATGTTCTTTAATTTCTCTTTTCAGTGTCTTATAGTTTTCTGAATACAGGTCTTTTACTTCCTTGATTAAATTTATAACTAAGTTTATTGTTTTTGAAGCAATTAGAAACGGGATTGTTGTCTTAATGTCTCCCTCTGATAGTTGTTATTGGAGTATACAAATGTGACTGATTTCTGAATATTAATTTTGTATCCTGCTACGTTACTAAATTCATTTATGACTTCTAGTAGATTTTGGTGGATTCTTTGGGGTTCTGTATATTTAGTATCATGTCATCTGCATATAATGACAATTTTATTTCCACCTTTCCAGTTTGGATGTCTTTTATTCTTTTTCTTGTTTTATTGCTATGGCTAGAACTTCCAGAACTATGTTGAATAAAAGTGGTGAAGTGGCCAACCTTGTCTTGTTCCTGATCATAAGGGGAATGCTTTTAGCTTTTCCCCATTGAGAATGATATTAGCTGTGGATTTATCATATATGGCCTTTATTATGTTGAGGTACAGTCCCTCTATTCCCTCTTTGCTGAGAACTTTTATCATAAATTGCTGCTGGATTTTGTCAAATGCTTATTCTGCATCTATTGATATGATATATAACTATTAAATTGTTTTGTACACCTGAAACTAAAAAAAAAAAAAAAAAAAAGAAAAATGAAACTTGCTGTCCTGATACATAATAGTATGGGATACATTCAATCCTATTTCAGGAGTCTACTTAATTTCATCTTAATGTTCATTTTTTTGTGTGTTGAGTAAGATGCTATTTGTATATATAATAGAAACATCCATTAATTAACTTTAATTACCTCTGGGTGGAGTAAAGTATAATTTTTATTTGCTTACTCAAAATTTTCCTTTTTGAAGGAAAGCAAAAACCCACTTCTCCTCAGAAAGATGTTTATATATAAGTAAATGATTCCTTCTTAATGAACACATTTGCTTAAAATGAATTCATGCCTCAGTAAGGAAACTAACATAGTCATAATGCCCTACAAAATGAACAATATTAACTAGATTATGTGCAGAGATTTTCATCCCAGTATTATTTATAACAATGAAAATTGAAAAACAAATTAGGATTTACTCTCAGAAGACTAAGTAAATCAATAAAATAAATTTATAAAATGGAAAATTGACCACATTGTAGAGAATATTTACAGAACAATGTTAAATTAAAATTTATAAGCTAGTATAAATTCAGTCAAATATCTTCATATTTGTGAGATTAAGTATAAATTTGATTTTGTTAAAGTTTTCTTTTAAATTCTCTGTATTTTTATAACAAGAAATGAAAACTTCTTTTAGTTGCAAAAAGTAAATGATCAAATAATCCAGATAATATTCTGTTATTGAAAATAGGCTTTTCTTTCCTTTTACTGATCCCCTCTCCACCCCCCCACCCCTCCCCCCAGAAATTTATTTGATTAACAACTGGCCATACTGTGTTATTTAAAATTATCCAGAATTACTCTAACATAAATATTGAAAATGGGAGAAGTGAGTAGTTTAAGAAACAATACCAGAATTATGTTTTAACGGAAAAATGTAGTGATTTGAAATCACTTATGAGATTTGATGTTTGGAGAGTATCATGTTTCTTTTCACAAAGTATCCTCAAGAATGATTCACTGAATTTTAAAATGCAATTTCTGTCATTGAAATGGGAAAATTTCATGGATAGATATGTTGCCATTAATACCTTCTTTTCCCTTACCATGTCCTTTCTTCATAAATGTAAGGAATAAGAGAAACACCTTTTTTTTTCAAAGCATATTTGGTATTTTGTTGTCATCAAGATTGCAGGAATTAACTGCTCTCTTAAAACTTGTTTGTAAATTATTTTTCTTTTCTTTATTGAGAAAGAAATTTTTTTTGTGTGTGAAGCTTTCACTTTTATTCAATGTTATGCTTAGATTATTTATTTCAAATTGTTGCTGTTTTGAACTTGTTTCAAATATTTAATAAGCAAAAACTACATGATTATTATGTGTTTTCATTAAATGACATTTTTTATTTTCTATAGGAAGAGGCAACTAAATCACATAGTTGTCTGTACCATATAATTTTCTAGAAATAAAAGAACTGTATTTTTATATATTTGGGCGCAAAATTGAAAGACCATGATTGAGTCAGAGTGCACAATAAGCAAATTTATGTGCTTCATTTTTCACAGTATTTTTGTTATTCTGACAAAATGCTCTAAGTATTTGCAGATAGATGGCACACTTCACCATCTCCTCATTAGTTTTGCACATGAGACGTTACTCCATCATTGTAGTTTCTTCTGCAGATCCCACACTCACCTTGAGAATTCTTATCTTCAGAGTGCTTTGGAAATCCCAATCAATATGCAATTTGGCTTCCAAATGAAACCTAATGTAATCCTGTTGCTTATCAGAGAGAGGAAACTCAAAACAGAAATAGATAAAGGATGTGGAATCTAGTCTTTTTCTTTACATTGCTTGACATCATACACAATCTCTGTTGTGACAGAGGCATATAAAATCTTAAGGCGGCATTATGCCCAGTTTAGGAGAGAGTAATTTCTCTGTGAATCCTCCCTAACCTTGGTAACAAGCACCTCTTAGTATTGACAAGATCCAGTCTATGAAAAATAATGTTAATTGCTTGTTCAACTACTCTATCAGCAACTGTAAGGATTAGTAATCAAAATAATTTAGATATATTTGTAGTACAATAATGTTGGGGCTTTTCTTTTTTCCTTTCAGCTCAATCTATGGAAATTGTAGGTATAACATTGCTAAGCCAGCATTGAATAAATATTTACTGGGCACCTGCAATGTGCAATGTGCCAGGCCTTTTTCTAGGCATTGCGGATATAGCAGTCAATAAGAGAGACATAGCTAGTTTCTGCTTCTCTGGTGCTTTTAGGGGAGACGGGAGGGGAGGGGAGGGGAGGGGAGGGGAGGGGAGGGGAGGGGAGAGCAAGAATACAAACAAGCTAAATAAAGGTTTGAGTAAGCATTAAAAGTTAAGTATATAAGGTGATAAGCACTGATTTACCTGAGACAGAAAGAGGTGCTGCTTTTCAAATGGTTGTTAGAGAAGCCTCTGTAAGAAGGAAATGTTTGAGTTGAAATCTGAAGGAAGATCAGGAGGCAGCCATTGAAAATGTAAATAGGGAAGAATATTTATTCTTCTAATAATACTGTTGATAATAACAGCAACAGCAGCATTTCAAGAACTTTTGTATTTAACACATTATTGGATTATTATTATTATTATTATTATTATTATTTTGTACATTATTTTATACCTGCATTCAGAATGAGATTTGGAAAACTTAATTGACTTTGGAAGCCTATACATTAGGTAAAAGGCATGTTTGGGGAAATAAGCACTGATCTAATTGCTTGGAAAAGTTGAATTCTTGTTTGGTGGTTGTCAACCGTCGATAAAAATTAGAATTGTGCAGAGAGTTCAAACACAATCAAACAAAAGTAATAATTTTACTCCATCCCAGACAACTGACTCACAGACAACAGAGGGTCCTGAGCAATGATATATTATAAAAGTTTCCCAAGTAATTATAATAAACTGTCAAAATTGAAAACCACTGCATTACTCATTACAATATTCTAGTATTAAATTGAAAATTAATACAAACTATGTATCGATCTTGTCACATATATAATACAGCACAAAGAATTTTAAAATCAATGCAGAGTTTATAAGCTTATTAATTCCAGAATAATTATTAAGCATGACTATTTTCTAGGTTCTGATGGAGTCTGGGAACAATGTATAAATAATGCTTGATCTTTGTCCTGATTATTTCCCCATTTTAATAGTAACTCTTGCTCATAAGCATGAATCAATAGTTTAATTTCAAATATTATAACTGACAATAATTTTGGTTATATGGATAAAAATTATGTTCTCTACCATCAAACATGTTTGTAAATACAATCTGTAGGTCTATTATTCCTGTATTGGCGATTAGTTAAAGTTAAAGAAGATGAACTATGTTTCTAATTACCTTGATGATACTGTCTTCCTCATCAAAAATCTGATATAATATTATGTTTTTTTCTATTACAAGTCTTTATAATTGAATAGTTCTAAGAAAAGACTTTATAATTTACTGGAAACATCCTCCCCTGAAGTGTATTAATGTCTATATTGGTACTTTTATTAAGCACACAACCTGTGGGGAGATGTATTTCCCTTAGTCCTCCTATTTTAACCCCACAGGTGCTATTTTCCTGGGTCCTTATATCTAGTTTTAAATATTATTGATTTTGCCAGGCTTCCCTTTTGGGTTCAAAATATAATTTATTTTTGTGTTTGGTGTTTCCAGTTTAACCCCTTCTAGTCTTACGTTACAGTATTTCAGAAGGAAATACTCTCCCAGCAACATTAATTTTCAAACTGTACAAAAAAAATGAATTAGATTTTGATTCAATAAATAATTATACTTTAAAAATATCTTGAATTATTATAAACTTCATACCATAAGCAGTGCCCTATTATTGGCTTTCCTTCCATTGGGAAGAATTAAGTATTCATGACACTGGCTTTCAATTCTTGGACTACATTAGGCATTGAGTATAAATGTCCCAACATTTCTTTGACCAAGATCATATTTTCGAACCATATTTTGCATCCCCTGGAGTACACAAAAATATAGTTCTAAGAAAAGTAACTTTATTTTAAGTGAGAGGTCATGGGTCATGAGACCACAAAGGAAAGGTTTAAATATTTGATAATTATTAATTAATCATGATGCAGTATTAGATCAACTAACATGTCCAGGTTTTAGTTTTCCCTTCAGTTTATGTATAGGGATTCTAATTCTTACCTTGAAGAATTAGATTTCTGGTACAGAAATCAATCAATCATATTTTTATTTGGATCATTTTGGCTGCAAATGACAGAAACTAATCTCAAACTATCATAGAAAAAGAAAATAGTAATCAAATGAAAATTTAAGTCAAAAACATGGAAAGAGATTGTATTCATAGGAGCAAAAGAAAGCCGCCTTTCTTAACTTTTTCTTCTGTGTTATGGTCTTTTTTTGTTTGTTTGTATATTTGTTTGTTTTATCTTCACTATAATGGCTTCATTTCCATTTCATTTTCATTTTCATTTCCAGCTGACATGATTTAATTCTACATCTTCAGTAACAAAAGAGCAATTTCCTTCTAACTCTCTCTGTCCAAAATAGATGAAAGAACTTCTTGATCTAACTTGTGTGAGAAGCCAAAACATAGAGATTGTGATGGACCTCATATTTATAGGCAAATCATACATTCACTTTTGCTTGGTATAAATGAGTTCTATGCCTATTTGATCATGTAATCATTAATAGCACTCCTTATACTCTCAAAAATATCAGGTTTGAACAATAAAACATAAGGTCAACCTACATATTTACCATGTGCCTAGGAAGAAAAAGCTCTTAAAAAAGGGGTGTTGACCTGACGATGTCAAATATCCACTAGTATAAAATTTGAAACAAATAATGATTTAGCAACTATTGTATTCAATGCTTTAAAAATTCCTTTTGACTTTTTTCTCTCTTGATTAGGATGAATAATCTATATTTTATTCTGCAGTCTTTTAATTAACATGCTTTACCTTACCTCACTTCGCCTATCACATAGCATTTCTCAGAGTACTGAAAAGTCAAATGTCGAGGAGCTTCTACTTTGATTAATGAGACATGCAAGATACTACAGAACTTTCTTTTGCTAACATATTGTCATTCTTTAACATGAGTTAGGACAAGAAATGAAATTATCTGACATATATCCTGCTGCAGCTTTTTGGGCTAAGCCCTGAGGAAAAAATGAATAAAGGATAAAAATTCCCATGAAAAGTATATGCTAAAGTGACTGTTGAATAAGAAAAACGAGACTTTAACAGCAAGTCCCTTTTTCAAAGCATTACAATGACAGACCTGCTTAGTACTTGATATTTGACTGAAATAGTGGCTGAAACTCTTTATTCTCTATCTACAAATCACTTAGCCTAATTTCCTCCCCAGCTATAATTGCTGTTCTTTTCCTGCAAGGGATAGCAGTTACAGTTCTAAATGTCTCTGAGTGGCATGAGTGTGCAGCCATGCAATGGAAAAGCTCTTTAAAAGGGTCAGTAACTGTAGTTTATTTAACAATTCTGATGGCTGAAAGCAAAGCAATGGAAGCCATACAGGAAAATGGCTGGGAAATTGACTGGGTTTCTTGCAGGAATGAATCTACATTGCAGCTGCTCAAGGCTAACTTCACAAATATCTAAAGGGCAATTGGATAACAAGGGGTAATTATAGATTAAAATGGACAGTATTGTTCTGCCATCATGAACATGTCAGCAAGTAAAATATATAAAGGGCAAAATTACTTCCCAGACAGCAAATAGACAGCTTTTAACCCAAGTTGCAGATGCTGGGAGACTTTTTCTAGCAGTATATAGGAATACTTTTCAAGTTAAGAAGCGAAAATCATATGAGAGGGTTATGTAATTGTGTATAGAAGGCTGGGCATCGGGCAAGAGTTACTAGTTGCCTATGTTGTTTCTAGGCCCTGTGAACCACTGCCTTAGACAAAAGTACTCTTAGAACTTTCTATAACTAACAAAACACAGAATTTGTGGTAGACTGTGAAGTGGCTACAAATCCTTCTTTTTGTATCCTCCTTTGCATTGTGACTTTGCAGCATCTCTCATCAAAAGATGGAGTAAATTGCCAAACCCCTTGAATCTGTTTTGGCTAATACAGCATTAGGGTATATAACACAAGCCCAGACTTGACATAGCTTGTACATTGAGGCTTTTCCTCTTCCATTGAGCTTGGGAACCTAAGGCCACCATCTGTACTACACTGGCTAACATACTGATAGTGAGACGTGAGATGGAAAAGAATCAAGCTCCCAAGATGACAGCTTGTAACAACCAGACATACAAGTGAGGCTATCCTAGAATAGATGAGAGACTCTGGAATGCTAAGCAAAATGTTTGGTATTTTAAGACAATGAAACTGGAGATATTTGTTGAATAACAAATGTTAATTTATACATCATTTCTCATTAAATTATCAGTGAACCACATGTATTTTTCATTATGGTATGGATCCAAGCTTTTTAACTTAACCTTTGTCTGTACATTTGAAATGTAATGTCAAAAGATCTTTTACTTACATTCAAATGATATCATATATATTTGTACATTGATTAAATCAATATTAAAATTTAATCACATATTATTTGCATATTTTTTGGATGCTATTCAAAAAAGTTTCCTGAACCAAGAAGCTAATTCATAGTACAGATTATTGTTTGAATCCCATAGCATATAAATAATTACTCTGTGTTTTGATGGGAGATGCTATTAACCATAGCACATGATAAATTAATTTATATATATATATATATATATATATATATATATATATGTATAATATGTGTAATGTATAAATTACATATAACATATAACAGTTGCCTAGTCTTGTTCATGTTTTTATATTGTCAGGAAATACGTGATCTTTAAGCAGCATAGAACACATAGGAATGTTGTGTTAATGCCATGATTCCTTGCTTAAGTTTTTATATTATCTTTGTTACTTTCATTTCTCTTGGAAATTAAAATACTAGTAAGATTCTCAAGGATCTGGTATTAGAGATAAACCAAATAATAAGTTACAATGCTTTATCATATGCTTTCTTGAAATATGCATGTTTAACAAAATATGTGAATGTCCTCATGATAAAGTTTTAGGAAACAAATTGAGGGAAGTTAGAAGTAGGTGTACCACTCATGAACTCAAGAACTCGATAACAACAAACACAATTTTCAAAGGAGAGTTGAACAACCATACACATTTTGGATCAGAGTTGTAATATGTGAAGTCACTGTAAACCTTAAAACTTGACTATAACCTAATATTAAGGTATTGATATAAATTGTTTTTCAAGTCTCACTTAGAAAAAGTGCTGCTCTTCTGTAGAAAAGGAATGGTGCCATACAGTTAAACATCAAGTGTGTCTATGCAGACCTTCAGAGGGGCGAGTGTACCTTGGTCTAAGAACAAACACGTTCATGTGACAGTGGCAGACGAGTTCATATGTGGAGATGGATGTGTGAAGCGACCATGGCCAAATATCAGAAAACTGCACACCATTCTTAACACTGCTAGTTTTCACATCATCCTGAAATAGCCCTCATGATAATCTGACTTCCCATGTAGCACATTCCCAGCAAGTATGCTATACTACAAATGGTGTGAGCGTACAGGTTTGGGGACAGTATTATTTATTATTTAAATTAATAAATGGTTGTTCCAATGAAACTAAACTTTTGATACAAACCCTCTGTTTTATTTATATGAGACAATAATCCTAACCTGACAATTCATTTCTCACTGGTGATAGCTAGCTAAGTAGCTAGCTAGATGATGATAGATAGATGATAGATGATAGGATGATAGATGGATGATAAATATTCTGACTTAATATTTACTGCCTCTACACTTAATTGCTCTCATTTATCCCCTAAGAGATGAGTAAATATTGAATTTATTGTCACATTGTCTTTCTGACTATATTTGATTGTCATTTTGAGCTGTACTGATTTGCCACAGTAATTCCACACTATGGATACATGACCAGTTTTGTACATCCTACTCTAAGTAACATTCCACAGTCTGCTCTTGCATATTCCCTTTACTTTATTATATAAGTGAATTGAGATAATTCTGAACCTGGAATTTTAAGAAACAATTTTACTATTCATTATAGAAAGCCTTTAAATATCTACCTGGAGAGCCTCTCTGATTCAGAAGTAGGGCTGAGGAGATATCTAAAATTTTAAAGGTATCACAAGTTGTTCTAATAGGATAAAGACTAGTTGCTTATGAAGTGTGGAATAAAGTAAATAAGAACTATCAAAAGTTTTATCATGAATGCCTCATTTATAATTTTCAAACTGATCTACATAAACAGGTAAATCCTCTGAAACTCTTATGAGACTGACATGCTAGAAGTCAAATGCTGGCTTCACAGGAGACAGAAGTAGCTCATGCTGATACTTTTGGTTTCCTTTAAATGTTGCTTCCACAATATGTTTACCAAGATTCTGTAGCCAGTGCTGCAAGTGGTCATGTCTCCTAGGAGACATTCTCAGTATAAAAAATGTTAGTTTATCAGGATGTTGCATCTTTGTTTCCCTGAGAAGCCGTAATAGCAAAGCTAGATATCTACTTAAAATAAGAAATTACTTTCGGGAAAACTTCAGGGAGAGGTGATCTTTGGGGGCAAAGCAGCTTTATTGTTATAGCTTGACTTTTACCTTTGTTCTAATTTAAAATGCAGGCTTCTAAAAATGCAGCTGGCAATACACCTAAATCTTTAGAATAGTTTTGATTTATTTTGTTTAAGAATCAGAGCTTCTGTGTCTTAATTCAATCTTGAAAGGACTATGATCTTGATAAAATTATTATTACTGTTTATAAAATTATTGTTTTTTTAATACGTTATTTAAGATATTAAAATTGCAACAAATAAAATTGACAAATACTCATGAAAGGAAATAATCAAACATCTTTCCTTATTATGCATACATGTTTATCACTCATAAATACAACGTGGCAAGTGCAAGGTCAGGATGTGCATAAGTGCATGCGGTGGGGTTCACAGGGCCTCATGGGGTGTTACTGTAATGTACAGGATAAAGATCTTGGCTCTGAAATCATCCAGTGTAGGTCCAAATTCAAGATTTCACATCACTTGCTTGTGTGATCTTGAGTAATTTGCTTAACCTCCCAACCTTCATAGGCTACACATTCATAATATTTGTGTGGTCATTAAATGAAGTAATTCACGTAAAGCACTTAGCTTGCTATATGGCACAGAGTATGTTAGCCTCAATAAAGGATTATTATTATTATTATTATTATTATTATTATTATTATTGCTGAAAGATGACATAGGCAACAAAAATGTAAGGTTGTATATGCAGAGGTGACTAGAAGTTTCTGTGTACCAAGCTGAGGCATTGTTATTTGTGATGAAGGTCATGTAGAACCATTTTTGGATGGAATCATGAATAGGTTGATTGAATTTGTGACATAGAAAGAACATTTTATTAGTTCTAGGTAAGAGACATCATGAACCATCAGCACTGGTGTGTCATCCATTTGAATCAACAGTAGCAGTATGTACAAATCTTAGCCATATGCGAGAAAATTTGAGAAACCCTATTTAGAAATTAGAGAGAGATTCAAATTGAAAAAAAAGCAACACAGTGTCATTGCCATTTAATTAAAAAATCAAAGAACATATTTCAAAATTTTACTTAGAATTTTTCATTTTAAAATTTAACGTATTGGTGTGAGATAATTAACACCATAGTTCTTGGCTTTCCACCTATCTTTTTGTATAATGAAGACATTGTTCTCTGGCAGATTCTAAGTGTTGTGAGGGCAAGTACTTCATCTCACTGCTTTAACTTACCTTCACAGTGTCTAGTATAATACTTAACACATGGCTTGTAATTTTTAAAAATATATTAAATTAATGAACATTGTGTTTTAGAGTTCATTAGAACAGTGAACATTGTATTTTTAGAGAAAACTATAAGAGCAGAGAAAAAGTAAGAGAAAGGGAAAAAGTAAGAGAAGGAACAAGGAGAAGAAAGAGAAGGGAAAGAGAGTTGGAGGGAGAGAGAAATTATAGGAAGAGAAAAAAGTACGATGGAAAGAGACTAAATGGTAGAGATAGAGAAGAGGAGAGTGGAAGCAACAAAAAATTAAGAAGGGAAGGAAAAAGACACAAAGAATGGTGTGATGAAAGGGAGAATAACAGGTACAAGAAATCATTGCTCAATTCACCAACATTATAAGTAACCAAAGGCATGCCAACCTTCAAAATGATGTGATTAAATGCATTTTACAAATAGTAAAAAAAAAAAGCAAAAGCAAAACAAATAAACCCAAGTTTTGAGTAGCCAAGTTGACTTAAAAACAGATATTGATAGAATGCAGACTTAGATCATTAAAAAAAAAAAAAAAAATCTTCCTAACATTGGACTATGAATGAGAAACACTCAGGAGTCATGAACCACCTTTAACTTGGAACACTATCCAAGGATTGAACCCTTTACTAAGATCCCGCAGTTCATCCAGAGAATAATAGTTGATGCCTGCTCTTTGTCAATCTCTGTCCAGGCTCTTGAAATACATAAGTGAACAAAATATACAAATATCCCTGCCCTCTGGGACCTTATAATTTAATATGTTAAACAGTCAATGAACACTAATCATAATAAATAAGGAAATTTGTATAGCATTTTTCAGTAATGGTAAGTGATAGTAAACTTAGATCAGTGTAAGGAGACGCAGAAGGAGAAGTCCTTTCAGCAATAGATCACAGCATGATGATAATGAGATGAATATTTACTTGTAGCTAACTAAAGTTTTCTGTAAGAGCCATTGCCATACTTGAAATTCATGATGTTAAATCATGAACTGAACTTATTTCTTTCTAATTATCATTCTTTATGCTTCATGATTTTGTGAAACAACTATTTCCTTAAAAGTGAAGTTTACAAACTAAAATGGGTAATAACATTTAGTAATAAAAACTTTGGAAAAATCAAAAAAGAAATCTTTGAAAAGTTTAACTGTTAACTATTTTAACTATTAAAATGAAAAGAAAATTAAAAATTAAGAAATACAACATGGAAAATTAAGGTAAAAACAAAATAAGATTGTTTCAGCTCATCTATATAGAGTACAAAGACAGAATTTATGTTCACTTCTGAACCGACCAAAATACAAAGACAAAATATGGGAGGAGGGGGGAATGGTCTTCAAAAAACTGGGATTAAACAAGAATTATCCCTGAGGGACGGAGACAAGATGAGTTCTATAATTGCCCTAGCTTTCTGCTTTTAGAGAGTTTCCAGATCATGGCAGAGGGAAACAGAACTCAAGCAGAACCCAGAGGACCATCTGAATTAAGGAGACAAAGTGTAG
This sequence comes from Rhinolophus sinicus, assembly GCF_057876585.1. Taxonomy (NCBI): domain Eukaryota; kingdom Metazoa; phylum Chordata; class Mammalia; order Chiroptera; family Rhinolophidae; genus Rhinolophus; species Rhinolophus sinicus. Next base: position 155,933,985 of record NC_142516.1, read on the forward strand.
GTCTGGGAAGTATAAGACTGGGGAAATTTGAAGGACAGACTACAAGAGGAGAGAGTTCAGGATAGAAAGAGAACCTCAGATAGCTGCAGAGGCTCCCAGGCTCCCCCATGAGTATTCAGCAGAGTACTGATCAATTCATGTGTCTGAAGAAACCACTTGAGGAAGGGGAAAGAACTAACCAGAACTCACACAGGGCCAGAAATAGTCTTAGTTCTTGCCACCAGATAGGGAAAACTTATAATTCCCAGGGCATTTAATAGTGCTAAGGATAATTTGACCTGAGAAGTAGAGACTAACTAGTACTTCACTTGAGGACTACTCTAGTCATACCTAACGAAACCTACAAGGAAGACAAATGGATCAAACTTTTTCTAGGTAACTTAACTGCATCCAGGAACAAAACTGATGATTATTTACAACAATACCAAAATATCCAGCACTCAAAAAGTAAACCTCACAGTCTAGTAACCCATCAAAAATAACCAAACATACAAAGAAGCAGACAGCTTATCATATAATGAAGATGAGACTTAATAAATAAAACCTATACAGAAATTATGTAGATGTAGAACTAAAGCTAGCAGAAAAGAACATTTAAACATTATTAAAACTGTATTCCACATGTTCAAAGAGTTAGGCAGAGACATGGAAGATAAAAGGAAACCTGAATCAAGCTTCTAAAGGTAAAAACAACAGTATGTGATATCTATATCTATATCATCTCTTTCTCTCTATATACAGATACATAAATATATAGATATGCATATTTATATCTATATATACATATCGATGTATAGAGAGAGGGAGTTATGAGTTCTGACAATTAAGTTCACGAACTCATCCTAGAAAATGTGCTACATCCCTCATGCTGAATATCACTACAGTCACCTTCAAAGTACTTCCCTTGGAAAACTATTCACTGATGCCAGCACCTGGTCCACCTTCAAAGCAATTTTGGAACTCTTTTTCTGGAATGGCCATCAAAGATATCATGTTACTCTTGATGTCCTGAGTGTCATCAAAATGTCTTCCTTTCAATATTTCCTTTATCTTCAGGTAAAGAAAGAAGTCACTGGGGGGCAGATCTGGTGAGTAGGGAGGGTGCAATACAGTCCTTTGTTTACTGGCTAAAAACTCCCTAACAGACAGTGCCATGTGAATCAGTGCATTGTCATGATTCAAGAGCCATGAATTGGTGGTGAAAAGTTCAGGTTGTCTAACTTTTTCATGCAGCCTTTTCAGGACTTCCAAATAGTAAACTCGGTTAACTGTTTGCCCAGTTGGTATAAATTCATAATGAATAAGCTCTCTGATATCAAAAAAAGGTTAGCAAGATTATTGCAACAAGTTCGCAAACTTAATTGTCATTTCTGGATTTGATTAATGACAGATTACATATTGTGGAAAAAATGGTGAATGACTTGAAATAGTAATAGAAGTTTTCCATAATAAAATACACACATAAAAAAAATATATGAAGAAGATAAGTGAGCTGTAAGAAAATTCCAATTGGTTTAATAAAAACTAAAACTGGAGTATTCACAACAGAGGATGACAAGAGAAATGTACAGAAAAAATATTTAAAGTAATAATGTCTGAAAATGTTCACAATTTGATGAAAATTATAAAACTATATATCCAAGAAACTTAATAAATCTAAAACATAAGAATCATGAAGTAAAAAACACCATGGCACATCATAAGCAATTGTTTCTTCTGAATCAGGAGTAAAAATCTTAAATGATATAGGGAAAATACTTGTTATTTACAGAGAAATAAAAGTAAAGATGACAGTAGATTTCTCATCAGCAACAATGCAACAGAGAAAAGAGTAGAGCAAAATCTTTAAGGTATTGAAAGAAAAAAAAATCTGCCAAAATAGTTTTCTATACTAGGTAAATGTGTCTTTTAAAAATTAAAGTAAAATGGAGTCATTTTCAGACAAACAAAAGGTAAAAAAATTCATCAGCAGCAGATCTTCACTATAAAAGATGTTAAAGAAAGAGCACCAGAAATTGCAACTAAATTGTAGTTTTAAAATATCATTTTCTTATTATGTATATTATTTTAAATCATAATAATCTTTTTAAACAAATGCAATATATTTTGCATTTTAAATTCATGTATACATGAAATATGTGACAACAGCAACAAGTTCAGGAGAGGAAAAATAGGAGTATACTAGTGTATGATTTTTATACTATAGGTGAAGTTGTATAATATCATTTGATAAATGATAAATTGAAGATATAGTCTCTAAATTCTAAAGCAACCAATAAAATACCAAGACAAAGGAATGATGGGACAAAATGGAAAACAAATGGCAAATTGAAAGGCCGAAATTTAACTATAATCACATTAAATGTAAATGTTTTAGCCACCCTGCTTAGAAAAGCCTTGACCCAACTGTATGCTACTTGTAATAATATACATACAAGATTTAAAAAATAATGGAAAAAATAGACCTAGCTATAATAAGTTCAAAGAAGGCTGGAGTGGTTATATTAACATCAGTAAAGTAGATTTCAGAGCAAAGAATATTATTAGGGATCAGGAGGGTAATTACACAATGATAAAGGAGTCAGTTCATCAAGGGGGCATCCCAATTATAATTTTTTAAATTTATTTATCTAATAACAGACCTATGAAATATATGAAGGAAAATTGATTGAACTACAAAGGGAAAGAGACAATTCGGTCTTTACAGTCAAGAGAGTCAGCACCCATTTTTACTTAATTAATAGAACTAAGAAAAAATACAGAAGATTTTAACAACACTGTCAATCTACTTGAACTAATTGGCATTTGTAGAATGCTCCACCCAATAACAGTCAAATGTGCATTCTTGGTAAAGTACAAATAGAATATTTATCAAGATAAACCATATTCAGGACAAAAACAAGTGTGAATATATTTCAAAGATTCGGGCCAGACAAAGTATGTTATCTGACTATCTGACAACAGAATAACATTAGAAGTCAGTAACAGAAAGAACTCTGGAGAAATCCTGAAGTACGTATTTGAAAACTAAAAACCACATATGTAGATAATCTGGTTAAAGAACAATTTAAAAGGGGAATTAAAAAGTATTATGAAATTAATAAAAATGAAAGTACAACATATCAGAATTTCTAGGATGTCACTAAAGCAATAGTTAGGCAGAAATTTATAATACTAAATACTTATATTGTAAAAGGAGAAAGTTCTCAAGTCATGACTTCAGCTTCCACCTTAAGATAGTAGATAAGAGCAAATTAAACACAAAGTAAGCAAAATAAACAGAATAATAATGATCAAAGCAGAAATGAATAATGAAATTGAAAACACAAAAGCAATAGAGAAAATGGAGCAAAAACGTTTTCCTTAAATTAAATCGTATAAACCTGTAGCCTAAATTATTAAGAAATAGGAGAGAAAGGACTTACTGACTTCCCTCTAGGTAATAAGGTGGTCAGTCAGCTTTTCTTAGATGGGAATCATCAAATATCTGTAGTGTCCTCTCATTTCCAATTTGGGAGGGAGGGTTTTACATGCAAAGCAAGGGAAGGTGGATCCAGGGACCTCAACCTTCAGTATGACAACTTCCTCTTGATCCCCCAAATTTAGCCTGGCACCCCCATGACCCCCTATATTAGCACCTGGGTTTCTGAGTCTAAGAACAGTCTTGTTTAATTTCTCTAGAAACTACTATATTCCAGGTATCCTGTTGGGTAGTGCTGCATATCCAGGGTTTTGTAAAAGACTTAAGAAGCAGTTGCTATTTCCTAATTTTGCCTCTCACTCACTTGCTATGGTAGCTGGTGCATCTAATTCCTGAAAAATGATGAACTTTTCAAGTTGAATTGCCTGTGTTCTCTTTGTTCTTCCTCTCTGTGGACTTGTAGTCCTTAAATTCCCTGATCTACAAATTACTCATCTTTCTTTTATTTGATTTTTTTTCTACCTGATTTCAGATGTCTCTCAGTTTCATGAAATTTGGGGTTTATGATCATTTCCATTATACTCATGATTTCTTTGCACAGTTTTCAGGAGGTGGGCAGAAGTCCTGATAATGACACTTATAGCATTATCCCCAATTTCACTCATTGTATTTAATATATTCTTTATTTTTTAGAATCCAGAACAATAGAATAGTCTTCCACCCGCCCCCCACCACCACGTTCTTCCTTAACATTGTTTGCTGGTTGAAAGACTATAATAGGCAATTGCTTTTTAGATTTTTAATATGGGATTTTAAATGCTTCATCATTATTAAATTCAAGTTATTTAGCAAGAATAATATATAAGGGATGCTGTGTAGTTTTAGGTGCATTACATTGCAAAGCACATGACATCAACTCCATTCTCACTGATACAAATTTTGATCTTTTGATTGAGGTAGTGTCTGAGTTTCTCCACATTTATTTACACCTTATTTGATGAGCAAATAAAGTTGGCTATGCAATTTTCCTGTACTTCATCAAATTTCACCCAATAGCTTTCTTCCATTCATAGAAAATACTTGCCTCAATTAATTACTACAATAATTTTTGTAAATTTTGACATTTCTAATTTTATTGCCCCTTCACTATTAATCAATTGGCATTTTATATGTATGTATATACGTATGCATATATGTATGTAGCGTCATTGTGAAATTAGCCTAAATTTATTCAATATACTATAAATCATTATTGTCATTATTGATTTAAATGCTCTAAATTTTGAAATTTGCCGGTGAAATTTGCCTCTACTTGCCTTCTATGTCTTTTTGATATTATCTCAGGATGATTAGTGCATTTTCAGGCACACAGAATTTCAGGCTCATCTGAAACATTCTTTGTCCCACCTCTAGAATCACCATTATTCCAAGGAGCACTGCTTTTGTTTAGAGAACTATTTGGATACCAAGAATTGGAGTTTTAGTACTCACTGCTAAAGAAATGTCTCAAAAAGTGTTTGTGTGTGTGTGTGTATATATATATATATATATATATATATATATATATATATATATATATACAAACATTATATATATATATATATATATATATATATATGTGCATATTAAGAGTGATGAGTTTCTATTGGTACCTCTAAATTTTTAATTCAATAGTCCAAGTTTCTTCCTTGACTTCCTGACGTGTCTCTCTTCTCATATTGTTAGAAACCTGTCTCTCAACAATAGCAAACATTTATTTGTTTGGTAGTTCTACAGTACTCATAAAGTTACACCATTAGTGAACAATACAACTAGAAACAACAAACCTACTAATACTACTTGTATTAATATCTCTTTTTTCTTCTGTGCCATAATTTTATTCACTTGAAATATAGATTGATTGGTTCATTTGTTTCTCTGTGTTTTCAGAATATAAATGTTGTGTCTGATCATTTTAACTCAAAATAAAACATTAGGATGAAATTCACTTAATATATACTTTGAAATGATGCCTTTGTATACCTGAATATGTGTCTCATTATTTTGACATATGTATAGTCTAGTTGTTATTAACAAAAATATTACCAAAAAAATTTAGTACAACATTCTTTTTTTCCCCTATTTTATTAAGTGTTTTAATCATAAATGGATGTTTTATCTTGTCAAATGATTTTTTCTGCATCAATTGATATAATCATATGATTTTTGTCCTTTATTTTGTTTATGTGATATATCACATTGATGGATTTGCGGATGTTGAACCATCCTTGTGCCCCGGGGATGAACTCCATTGGTCATGATGAATAATCTTTTTAATGCATTGTTATATTCGATGTGCTAGAGTTTTGTTTAGGATTTTTTGCATCTGTATTCATCAGAGATATTGGTCTGTAGTTTTCTTTTTTTGTGTTGTCCTTACCAGGTTTTGGTATCAGGGTAATGTTGGCCTCATTAAATGAGTTAGGGAGTACTGTCTCTTCAATGTTTTGGAAGAGTTTGAGCAGGATTGCTATTAGATCCTTTTTGAAGGTTTGGTAGAATTCACTAGTGAAGCCATCTAGTTGAGGACTTTTGCTTTTGGGAAGGTTTTGGATGACTGATTCAATTTTGTTACTGGTGATCTGTCTGCTTAGATTTTCCAGTTCTTCATGGTTCAGCCTAGGAAGGCTGTATGTTTCTAAGAAGTTGTCCATTTCTTCTAGGGTATTGAATTTGGTGGCATATAGTCCTTCATAGTATTCTTGGATGATCCTTTGTATTTCTGTGGTGTCCGCGATAACTTCCCATTTTGCGTTTCTGATTTTGTTAACTAGTGTCTTCTCTCTTTTTATCTTAGTGAGTCTAGCCAAGGGTTTGTCGATTTTGTTAATATTTTCAAAGAACCAGCTCTGTCACATGAATGTTTTCTATTGTCTTTTGTTCTTTATTTCATTTAGTTCTGCTCTGATTTTTGTTATTTCCTTTCTTCTGCTGACCTTGTTCTTCTTTTTCTAGTTCTTTAAGGTATAACATGAGGCTATTTATTTGGGATTTTTCTTGTTTCTTGAGATAGGCCTGTAATGATATAAATTTCCCTCTTAAAACTGCTTCCGCTGCATCCCCAAAATTTTGGTAGGATGTATTTTCATTGTCATTTGTTTCTATGTATCTTTTGATCTCTCCTCTAATTTCTTCTTTGACTCGGTCGTTCTTTAGAAGTACGTTGTTTAATCTCCATGTATTTGTGTTTTTTCCTGCTTTCTTTTTGCAGTTAATATCCAATTTCAAAGCCTTGTGATCAGAGAATATGCTTGGTATGATTTCAATTTTCTTAAATTTGTTGAGGCTGATTTTATGTCCGAATATATGGTCTATCCTTGAGAATGTTCCATGTATACTAGAAAAAAATGTATAGTCTGATGTTTTAGAATGAAGTGCTCTATATATATGTCAATTATGTCCATTTCATCTAATGTGTCATGTATGGCTTCTATTATTTATTTTCTGTTTGGATGATCTATCCATAGCTGTCAATGATGTATTTAGGTCCCCTACTATAATTGTGTTTTGGTCAATTTCTCCCTTTAGTTCTGTTAGTAGTTGCTTGGTATATTTCAGTGCTCCCTGATTGGGGGCATAAATATTGATGACTGTTATGTCTTCTTGTTGTATAGTCCCCTTTACCATTATGAAATATCCATCTTTGTCTCTTGTTACCTTTTTCACCCTGAAGTCTCTTTCATCTGATATCAGCATGAATACACCTGATTTTCTCTGGGCACCATTTGCTTGGAGTGTCAATTTCCACCCTTTCACTTTGAGTCTGTGCTTGTCCTTATACCTGAGATGTGTCTCTTGGAGACAGCATACGGTTGGGTTTAGTTTTTTGATCCAATCTGCTACTCTGTGCCTTTTTATTGGTGAGTTCAGTCCATTTACATTTAGGGTGATTATTGATATGTGAGGATTTTATGTCATTCTATCTTTAGCTTTCTGGTAAGGCTGTGTCTCCATTGTTTCTTTGCCTTTTTGTTGTTGTCTATTATTTCTGTGTGGTGGTATTCTATGATGTTTCCCTCTGTTTCTTCTTTTATTACAGTATATATTTCAGTTCTGGATTTTTTTTTTTTTTTTTTTTTTTTTTGAGTGGTTATCCTTAAGTTTATGTAAAAGAAAGTTTGATATTTAGAGTACTCTATTTTCTTCAGCAGGCTTACTTTCTCCATTCCCATATGCCGGTTCAGGCCTTTACTCTCCCCCTTTTTATGTTTTGGTTGCCACAAATTGTCCCTGTTCATGGTGGTCGAGTAGCCTCCTTTAGTATTTCTTATAGTGCAGGTCGTGTATTAGAAAATTCCCTCAGCTTCTGTATGTCTGGAAAGGTCTTTATTCCTCCTTCATATCTAAAGGATATCTTTGCTGGATATATTATTCTTGGCTCATAATTTCTCTCTTTCAATAGTTTGAATATTTGGTTCCGCTCCTTACTGGCTTGTAGAGTTTCTGCTGAAAAATCTGATGATTATCTAATGGGCTTTCCTTTGTAGGTTACCGTCTTCTTTTCCCTGGCTGCTTTGAGGATTCTTACTTTGTCATTGATAATTACAGAGGCTCACCTCACGCCACCATTTTGGTAGTACAACTTTCTAAGATCAGTATCATCGTTCTCTGGAATGAATGAATCAAATGATGGAGTCTTAATTTGATAATTTGTTACTCATTTATCCTACCACACATTTCAGGAAAAATAAGTTTTTCACATGTACCAAATTGATATTTTGCAATATTCTGATGTGTAAATTAAGATGAAGTGCTTCCATATAGCTGAGTAGGAACAGAAGCATGTGATGAATATAACAAAAACAGAAAACAGATGGTATGCCACATGTATAACATCTTAATTGATCCCTTTTTATGTAACACAATTACTGTAGCATGTATAATATATTTAACTGATTTTCTTAGAATCTGGCGTATCTCTAGAGAAACAAAATGGCTCGTTAAAATGTACTATACACATATACGTTTACATATACACAGTGTTTCATTGTTATTGTTACTGGGATATACTAACTTTCTCAATAAAAACTCACATACGTTACATTTTTTGAATTTTCATGAGCCAGTATAGTTACTGATCTTCAACTAATCAATGCAAGTGCTAACTAAAGTAAGTGTCATGGGAAAATATTTTCCAATGCAAGCAGAAAAGGAGATATTTATCTCACTATCATTCCAGAAAGAGCATATGTGTAAATCCCTGTGCTTTTCATGAACTTTCTTTTCATCTACTTTCATGAACTCATTTAAAAAGTATTAATTTTACCACATTCCATGTCAGAGCACTTTGTTACAAACATGTAAACATCAAATTTCAATGCAGAATAATTTTGGCTTTGAATATGAAGAAAATGTTACAGAAAGAATTAAGGCAATTATATGAAAAATACAGATGTCTTAAATCACCCTCAGACTATTGAAAATCATGAAGGATTCAGTCTTGGATTATCCAGATAGATGAAATTGACTAAATAATTCCTTAATTCCCAATTTGATTATTATTGTGTGATTATAGACTTAAATAAATGTTTATGACAAGTCTGGATAATTTGGGTTGCCAAATCCTCTTTTTTATACTTTTTAAAATTAGTTTCAAGTGTAAAAACAATATAATAGTTAGACATTTATACCCCTCACAAAGTGACAAGTCCCTCAATATACTACCCCTCTGACATCATATATAGCTGTTACAATTCCACTGACTATATTCCCTATGTCATACTCCACATCTGGTGACCATATATATATATACATTTAATTGCAGTTGACATTCAGTATTATTCAGCTTCAGCTTCAGGTGTACAGCGCAGTGATCAGGCCTCTACACAGTCCATGAAGTGTTCTCCCTAATAAGACAAATACTGATCTGATACCCTACATTACTGATTATATTTCTCCAAACTTGTCTTTCATATCCCGGTGACAATACTATGACTACTAATTTGTACTTTCTAATCCCTTTACCTTCTTCCGCATCCCCACCCGCCTCCCATCTAGCAAACCAGTGTTGTTGTTTTTTCCTTATAACTCTGAGTCTATTTCTGTTTTGTTTGTTCATTTATTCTGTTCTTTAGATTCCACATATAAGTGAGATCATATGGTATTTGGCTTTCTCCATCTGACTTATTTCACTTGGCATAATATTCTCTAGGTCCAGCCATGTCATTGCAAATGGTAAGATTTCATTCTCTATGGCCAAGTAACACTGCATTGTATAAATGTACCACAGTTTCCTAATCCAGTCATCTACCGATGGACGTTTGGTTATTTCCATGTCTTGGCTATTGTGAAAAGCTCTGCAATAAACATAGGGGTGCATATATTTTTTCAAATTAGTGTTTTGGATTTCTCTGGATAGATACCCAAGAGTGGAATTGCTGGGTCATAACATAATTCCATTAACAATTTTTTGAGATACTGCCATACAGTTTTCCATATTACCTGCACCAATCTGCAATCTCACCAACAGTGCACCAGGGTTCCCTTTTCTCCACATCCTCGCCAGCACTTGTTGTTTGTTGATTTAATGATGCTAGCCATTCTGACCGGAGTGAGGTAGTATCTCATTGTGGTTTTTATTTTCATTTCTCTAATGAGATTAGTGATGTTGAGCATGTTTTCATATGTCTGTTGGACATCTGTACCTCCTCTTTAGAAAAATGTCTCTTCATGTCCTCTGTCCATTTTTTAATTGGGTTGTTTGTTGTTGATTTTTGTTGTTGAGTTATATGAGTTTTTATAAATTTTACATATCAACCCTTATCAGATGTATCATTGACAAATATATTCTCCCATTCAGTAGCCTGCCTTTTTGTTTTATTGATGGTTTCCTTGCTGTGCAAAAACTTTTCAGTTTCATATAATCCCACATGTTTATTTTTTCTTTTGCTTGCTTTGCCCAGGGGATATATCAGTAAAAGTATTACCAAAGGTAATTCTGCAAATTTACTTCCTATATTTTCTTCTAGGAGTTTTATGGTTTCAGATCTTACATTTAAGTCTTTAATACAACATGAATTTATTTTTGTATATGGCATAATGGGGTGGTCCAGCTTCATTTGTTTGCATGTGTCTGTCCAGTTTTCACATCGCCATTTATTAAATAGACTATCTTCATCCCAATGTAAATTCTTGCTTCCATTGACGTAGATTAAATGACAGTATAGGGATGGATTTATCTGGGTTCCCTATTCTGTTCCATTGATCTATGTGTCTATTTTAATGCCAGTACCATGCTGTTTTGATTATGATAGCCTTGTAGTATGATTTGATGTCAGGTATTATGATACCTCCCAGTTTGTTTTTATTTCTCAAGATTGTCATGGTTATTCGGGGTCTTTTAGGTTCCATTTAAATTTTTGGATTATTTGTTCTAGCTCTGTGAAAAATGTCATTGATAATTTGATAGGGATCACATTGAATCTATATATTGCCTTAGGTAGTATGGACATTTTAACTATACTAATTCTTTCTATCCATGAGCATGGTATGTGTTTTCACTTATTTGTATCTCCTTTAATTTCTCTCTTCAATGTCTTATAATTTTCATTGTACAGGTCTTTTACTTCCTTGGTAAATTTATTATTAAGTATTTTATTGTTTTTGAAGCAATTGTAAATGGGATTATTTACTTAATTTCTACTTCTGATAGTTTGTTATTGGTGTATTTAAACGCAACTGATTTCTGAATATTAATTTTGTAGCTTGCTGCTTTACTAAATTCATTTATTAGCTCTAGTAGTTTTCTTTTCTTTTCTTTTCTTTTTTTTTTTTTTTGTGTGGAGTCTTTGAGGTTCTGTATATATTGTATCATGTCATCAGTGTACAATGACAATTTTATTTCCGCCTTTCCAATTTGGATGGCTTTTATTTATTTACGTATTTATTTATTTATCTTTCTTGTCTGATTGCTGTGGTTAGAACTTCCAGAACTATGTTGAATAAAAATGGTGAAAGTGGGCAACCTTGTCTTGTTCCTGACCTTAAGAGGAATGCTTTTAGCTTTTCCCCATTGAATATGATGTTAGCTATGGGTTTATCATATATAGCCTTTATTATGTTTAGATACGATCCCGCTATTCCCACTTTGCTATGAGTTTTTATCATAAGTCTCTGCTGGATTTTATTAAATGCTTTTTCTGCATCTATTGGTATGACCATATGATTTTTATTTTTCATTTTGTTAATGTGGTGCATCACATTAATTGATTTGCAGATATTGAACCAACCTTGCATACGAGGAATAAATCCAACTTGATTGTGGTATATGATCTTTCCAATGTATTGCTGCATTCAGTTTGTGAATATTTTGTTGAGGATTTTTACTCTATGTTCCTTAATTTTTTTTCTTTTTTTGTTCTGTCTTTGTCTGTTTTGGGAATCAGGGTGTTAGTGGCCTTATAAAAACAGCTTAATGGCCTTCCCTTCTTCTGAATTTTTTGGAGTAGTTTGAGGAAAGTAGGTGAAAATTGTTTTTGAATGTTTGGTAAATTTCACCTGTGAAGCCATCTGGTCCAGGGCTTTCGTTTGTTGGGATCTTGTTGATTACTGATTCAGTTTCATTGGTGGTAATTCGTCGCTTTCTTTTTGATTTAGCCTTGAAGATTGTATGCTTCTAGAAATGTATCCATTTCTTCCAGATTTTTTAATTTGTTGGTGTATAGTTGCTCATAGTATTTCTCTCTTTTTTTTAATTTATTGATTGATTTATTATTATTATTTTTTTTGTATTTCTGTGGTGTCTGTTGTCACATCTTCTCTTTCAGTTCTGATTTTATTAATTTGGGTCCCCTTTCTCTTTTTCTTGATGAGTCTGGCTAAAGGTTCGTCAATTTTGTTTAATTTCAAAAAAACAGCTCTTGGGGTGGCTGGTTAGCTCAGTTGGTTAGAGTGCAGTGCTCTTAACAACAAGGTTGCTGGTTCAATCCCCACATGGGCCACTGTGAGCTGTGCCCTTCACTAGATTGAAACAACTACTTGACTTGGAGCTGATGGGTATTGGAAAAACACACTTAAATAAATAAAAGTTTAAAATAGCAAACAAACAAAACTGAGAAACTAAAAAACAAACAAACAAACAAAAAACAGCAGTTCGTTGCAGTGATTTTTTTTTTTTTTTGTCTCTATTTAAATATTTGCCCTATGATTGTTATTATTTCCTTGCTTGTACTCCCTTTGGGCTTATTTTGCTTTTTTTGGTTTGTTTGTTTTTTGTTTTTGTTTGTCCCCCCTCTCCCCCCCAGTTCTCTTAGGTGTAAAGATAGACTGTTGATTTGAGAGTTTTCTTTCTTTTTTTTTTTCTTTTTCTTTTCATAGGTCTGCATTGGTATGAATTTCCCTCTTAGGACTGCTTTTGCTGTATCCCATAGATTTGGGGTTGTTGTGTTTTCATTTTCATTTATCTTGAGGTATCTTTTGATTTCTTTCTTGATCTCATTGTATCCCTTCATTATTTAACATATTATTCAGCCTCCATGTATTTATGTGTTTTCCAGTTTTGTTTTGTTTTCTTTTAATTGATTTCTAGCTTCATAGTACTATGATCAGAGAAGAAAGATGTTTGATGATTTCAACCTTCTTAAATTTATTGAGATTTGTTTTGTGGCCTAGCATGTGGTCTATCTTGGGAAAATGTTACATGTGCACTTGAGAAGAATGTATATTCTGCTGTTTTGGAGTGAAATGCTCTAAAAATATTCATTAAATCCAACTGATTAAATGTGTCACTTAAGGCCACTGTGTCCAGGTTGATTTTCTTTCTGGAGGATCTATCCATTGGTGTCAATTGAATTCCTATACTATGATAGTGTTAGTGTTTATCTCTGTTTTTATGTTGGTCAATTTTTGTTTTATATATTTAGGTGCTCCTTTGTTGATACATAGATGTTTACTAGGATTATGTCCTCTTGTTGGATCAATCCCTTTATTAGTATGTAGTGCCCTTCTTTATCTTTTATTATAGTCTTTGTTTCAAAGTCTGTTTTGTTGGATATAAGTGTTGCTACCCAGCTTTTTTCTCATTTCCATTTGCATAAAATATCTTATTCCATCCCTTTACTTTTAGTCTGTGTGTGTCTTTTGATCTGAGGTAAGTCTCTTATAAACAGCATTGCATGGATCGTGTTCTTTTATCAGCCACCCTATGTTTTTTTGATTGGAGCATTTAATCCATTTACATGTAATGTTATATTTAATAGGTCAATGTTATTGTTATTTTATTATTTATATTTCAAGTCTTCATTAGTTTGTTTTCACCTTTCTTTTGCTTAAAGAAGCCCTTTTAACATTTCCTGCAGTGCTGGCTTTGTAGTAATGAATTCCTTTACCTTATTCTTTTCTGGGAAGATTTTTATCTCTCCTTCAATTTTAAATGATAGCTTTGCTGGGTAGAGCAATCTTGTTTGTAGGCTTTTGTTTTTCATCACTTTGAATATTTCCTGCCACTCTCTTCTGGCCTGCAAAGTTTCTATAGAAACGTAAGGTGAAAGTGTTATGGGAGCTCCCTTGTATAGCTATCTTTCTCTTGCTGCTTTTAGGATCCCCTCTTTGTCTTTAACCTTTGCCATTTTAACTATTATGTGTTGGTGTGGGCCTGTTTGGATTCATCTTGTTTGGAACTCTGTGCTTCCTGGGCTTGCATGTAATTTTCCTTCATCAGATTAGCGAAGTTTTCAGTCATTATTTCTTCAAATATGTTCTTGATCCCTTGCTCCCTCTCTTCTCCTTCTGGTATTCCTATGATCCAATGGTATTATACTTGATGTTGTCCCACAGTCTCTTAAAATATTTTCATTATTTTTTTATTCTTCTTCCTTTTAGTTGTTTCAATTTGGTGAATTCTACTATTTTGTATTCTAAATCGCTGATTCAAGCCTCTGCTTCATCTAATCTGCTGGCGATTCCTTCTAGTGTATTCTTCAGTTATCATATTCTTTATTTCTGACTGGTTATTTTTCATGGTTTCTAAATCCTTTATACTTGCTATCTCTTGTAATTGCAGGAGTCAAATGAGACTTGTATTCATCTTTCATTATCGGTATATAATGAGTATTACAATTTTAATACATTTTTTCCTTTCTTAAAATGTGTACACATTTTTTGTCACCCTCTGTATATTGATGGACATATAAGAAAATACCCTTCAGTATAAAGTAGTTATTACAATCTATTTTCCAGAAAATATTAAATATTTATTAAAAGAAAAAAACTGAGACGTAAGTGACATTTTACATGGAGAGACATATAAAGTGATTCTAGTTACTAAATAATATCTAGGGAAATTTTTTATGTAGTAAGACTTACAGCTTGGAAAATATATTGAGTTTTTGGTCATTTTAATTAAAGTTTACCACAAGAATGCAAATTATGATATATGCTGTGGCAGAAGGCTGATGAGTCGGGTTAAAAAACAAACTAATAATTAAATTATCTGTATAATATTATCTGTTTCAGTACGAGTATTTCTTTAAATGTTCACTGAATATTAATAGCTATCCTATTATTGCCAGTAATACTGGCAATTAAAGACATGGTATGCATACATATACATACTCTAGTAAGGTCTTTAACCAGAAAGTAATGTTGTGCTAATATCATTCTGTTTAAGACTGTGGGGTGTCATTAATTTGGTATTCATTTTAAAGTATGAAAGTGATTAATTAGTTATGACAAACTAGTATATGAAACATTATTAGAAAGTTATTCAGCATGCTAGTCTTTTTCACGTTTGTATAATGCTTTCCTAAATTTAAATAGAATGGTGTTTGAAAAATAGCTACAATAGCATAAGGAAAATAACACACACTTACACACACACACACAGACACACACAAAGTAACAATACTATTTGTGGATAAAAATTCTCAGTTTAGAAAATTATAGACTATAATTAGGTTTGTAGAAACACATTTTATTTAGGATAAAATGTTTTACCTGGTACACTTTCTATGCTCACTGCAGAGTTGGAGATTAACCAACACAAAATAGTTCTCTGAAACATAAAAAGTATATGTTTGAATAAATGATTTAATCATGCAAATTAAAATCAAATTGTATTTTGATTTGAGAACTAACTAGTACCAGGGATTACGCCGGTGTTCTGATATACATTATCTAATTAAATGGGGGAATTCAGTCAGAGCCAGGAATGAAAATAAGCATAACAGTGGGAAAGAAAATAATGATATTCCTTTACTCATCCAATATTTATTGGGCCCTGCTAGGTGCAAAGCACTGAGCTCCATACTATGTACATTATAGTTAGATTCAGAGATAATTAAAACTGAAACCTGTCACCAGGAAATAATTTTATAGGTGAGTAAAATGAACAACATGTGAAGTGCTTTGGGAAAACAGAGGAGATAAGTATAATTAAGGATTGAAAAGGATGAAGTGAAGTCAGAGGGAAAGCAAGCAGGAAAATCTGTGTAAGGTAAGTACATTCTTCTACTTCCTTGAGAATAGGAGATACTGGTATATGCAAGTGAAGATGAAGGAGAAATGGGGAGACATACAAAAGAAAATCTAAAAGTTAAGATATAGAGGTAAAAAAGCATAAAGTTTATAAAAGTAAAGAATGTGGATTTCATATTTTGGTATTATTATTGATTAAAGTTTGTTTTCAAAAGTTTAGGACTTTTCCAAACCTCAAAAACGTTACATGAAATTAAAATTGTAAAATGTGACTAAAAGCTTGAATTCAGTTTTTGTATTGTACATACGCTACTTTTTCCACCAAGAATCTGTTCACCCTTCTGGTAGTTAAACAGTACACGGCGGGGGTGGGGGTGGGGTTTGTGGATACATGGCCTATGCAGAAGGGTCTTGTGCTTGGTTTAAAGGTCTGGTGTCTTATCTTGAAATCCTTAATATTATTTTTTTATAATATATTGTTTTTTAACAGGGGATCCTGTAATTTTGCTTTGCACTGGGTACCAAAACTTGTGTAACTATTCCTGATAGCACACCTAACATTTTTTGGGAAGCACACGGCCTCCTCTCCTTTAAGCAGGCCCTGACTATCTTGCACTGTTAGTATGATAATATTCCCCTTGAGAGAGAGAGTCGTAGGAACATCAGTCTGAATCATGGCCTTGAAAGTCAGGTCTAAGGTGATTGATGGCTTTTGTTTTTAACTGTTTAGTGTTCTGAGACTTCTGAGGTTTCTCTTTTCCATTGAACAAGAAGCTAAGAGGATGGTAGTTAGATCTAGAATTAATGCCATTGTCTTGAGGTCATGATGAAAAAGCCTGTGTGAGATGCATGCCAGCACCAAGTTGAGAAGAGAGCTGAGTTGCGACTTGCACTGGTTCCTGATGCAGCATTTGAGGTCTGAGAGGATGATGCATTTGAAGCCTGCCAATTTCTGTACATTTTAAATTGAAACAATGAGTTCCCCTTTATCTTCAGCCAAGTTTGATTGCATTTCTCTGACTCTTGCAATGGAAAGAATCTTTATAAAATGCATTTCACAGAAATATGATAAACCAAAGTGTCTTTTTTATTTTAATTTTTTACAAACAATTTTACATAAACATTAATATAATGGCCACTCAAATTATAACTCAAAATATTCCAGTGATAAAAATACTATATAAGAAAGAAAGAACTGCCGAGGTTGAAGTAGAGTAGTAACCCCCCTCCCACTCCATACTGCATCGTATGCTTCAGTGGTCTTCAAGACTATGTGTGTTAGGCAACCATAGAGCACAGTTATGAAAATACTCATTCATCTGTGATGTTTGTATCAAATAAGGTATAATAAAATTTTATAGCCAAAAGGAAGCTACTGAAATTTTCTCTCTACCTTTACTTTACCTATATTTAGTAATATTATTTATTGTCTATTCTGACAGGAATAGATACACTGTTTTTTAATTGTTTAATTGTCTGTGTGCTTTCTCCGTTGCAAAATACGTTTATTACAGTCCTGCTAGGTTGACAGTGATTTATCAAAAGACCATCTATATTTAATTACACCACTCCAGCTTAGGCACCAATTTAATAATCGCCTTTATTAGACTAAACAGAACTGATTTATTGATTAATGTCATGAAAATATGAAGTAAAAATATTTACTACAATGGAGCAATAACATCCATCAGTTATAAATATACAATCTTTGTCATTCTTGAGAGGAAGGTTTCCGTTTAACTACATATCATGCCTGTATTTATTTTATTCTATTTACATTTTTACTGATATAACTAACGTAGCTTGACAAAAATGGCATGTACTAAAATTTAACTAGGCTGGGAAACTGGAAGCAAAAATACTGTGATGTAGAATTCACATATCTTCAAATCTATTCCCAATTTTACCAAATCATAAAATTCCATTGATTGTAAGATGCACCATTATTTGATATACCACTAAGAAATTATTTGATGTACCACTAAGAAATAAAAATAAAATAAAATAATAAAAAATATGCTGCTGAGTAAAATTGGATCACTTTCAAGACTTATTAAACATGAACAGTATACATAATAGAGTGAAGGAAATATCATTAAAACTGGCTTTTTTTTTCAATAAATATTCCCACTATCAATATGTAAGGGGAACAGCTTCTATTTGTCTGACCCAATACTAGAGGTTGTTTGACTTTACTTTTTGCCAATCTGCTCAGTGTTTATCTGTTTTCTTCTGTATTTGCACTGTTCTTACTGGCAAATTAGAGCACATTTTCACATATTTATTATCATTCATGTTTCCTCTTCTGTGTGTTGCACATTTCTTCTGCAAATGTTAATTGATATGTTAGTCTCTTGTCTTTTGGGAATTGTTAATGTATTCTGGATTTATTATTTCTAGTTTTTATATATGCATGCTGCAATTACTGTTGTCTACTTTTTGGCTGAATTGTTTAACCTCTTGAGAAACATAAGTTCTTTTTTTTGAAGGCTTTGTTTTTTTAGAGCAGATTTACAACAAAATTGAGAGAAAGACACAGAGATTTCACATATACCTATTCCCTTACCCCACACATGCATAACCCTCACTCATTATAACATCATTCACCAGAATGGCACTTCTTAAAACCAAGAATTAATCTACACTGATGAATCATTATAATCCAAAGTCCATAATTTACCTTAGGGTTTACTTTAAAAAAAAATAATATTAGTTTCAGGTGTACAAAACAATGTAATAGACATCTCACCCCTCACAAAGTGATAAACCCCCTCCCCTAAACTATTGCCCCTTTGGCGTTGTATATATTTATTACAATTCCATTGACTCTATTCCCTATGCTGTACTCCATATCCTATTAATATATATATATATATATATATATATATATATATATATATATATATATAATAGTTGTCATACAATATTATTCAGCTTCAGCTTCAGGTGTACAGTGCAGTGTTCAAGAATCTACACCGCCATGAAGTGGTCTCCCTAATAAGACAAGTGCCCATCTGACACCCAACAAAATCTTTACAACATTATTGATTATATTCCCCAAACTGACTTTCATATCCACATGGCAATATTGTAGTTACCAATTTATGCTGTCTAATCCCTTTCCCTTCTCCCTCATCCCCATACCCCTCCCATCTAGCATTTTTCTCTATATCTCTGAGACTGTTTTTGTTTGCTTTGCTCATTTATTCAGTTCTTTATATTCCACATATAAGTGAGATCATATAGTATTTGTCTTTCTCTGACTGACATATTTCACTTAGCATAATGTTCTCTAGGTTCTTCCATATCATTGCAAATGGTATGATTTCATTTTTCTTTACAGCCAACTAAAACTCCTTGGTATAAATATACCACAGTTTCTTAATCCAGTTGTCTACCAATGGGTATTTCAGTTGTTTCTAAGTTTTGGCTATTGTAAATGGCACTGCGATAAACATAGAGGTGCATATATATATTTTTTCTAATTAGCATCTTGTGTTTCTCTGGATAGATACCTAAGAATGGAATTGCTGGGTCATAACATAGTTCCATTTCCAGTTTTTTGAGATACCTCCGTACTGATTTCCATAGTGGCTGCACAAATCTGCAATCACACCAACAGGGCACCAGGGTTCCCTTTTCTCCACAACCTCGCCAGCACTTGTTTGTTGATTTATTGATGACAGCCATTCTGACTGGAGTGAGGTGGTATCTCATTGTGGTTTTTATTTGCATTTCTTTAATGATTAGTGAGGTTGAACATTTTTTCATGTGTCTGTTGGCCATCTATATGTCCTGTTTAGAGAAACATCTCTTCATGTCCTCTGCCCATTTATTAATTGGGTTGCTTTTGTGTGTGTGTGTTGAGCTGAATATCTATTTTATAAATTTTGGCTATTAATCCCTTATCAGATGTATAATTGACAAATAATCTTCTCCTATTCAGCAGGATGCCTTTTTGCTGTATTGATGGTTTATTTTATTGATTTTTTTCCTGTGAAAAAACTTTTAAGTTTGATGTAATCCCATATGTGTATTTTTTCTTTTATTTCCCTTGCCTGAGGGGATATATCAATAAAAATATTACTCAGCGTAATTCTGCAAATTTACTCCCTATATTTTCTTCCAGGAGTTTTATGGTTTCAGGTCTTACATTTAAGTCTTTAATCCATTTTGAATTTGTTCTCATATATGACATAAGGAGGTGGTCCAGTTTAAATTTTTTTTTTTTTTTTTTGCACATGTCAGTCCAGTTTTCCCAGCAACATTTATTTAATAGACTGTCTTTACCCCAATATAAATTGTTGTAGATTACTATATAGGCACGGATTTATTTCTAGGCTCTCTATTCTGTTCCATTGATCTATGTATCTGGCTTTATGCCATTACCATGCTGTTTTGATTACTTTAGCCTTGTAGTATGATTTGATGTCAGGTATCATGATACCTCACACTTTGTTCTTATTTCTCAGGATTGCCATGGCTATTTGGGTCTTTTTTTATTTCATATAAATTTTAGGATTATATGTTCTATTTTTGTAAAAAATATCCTGGGTAGTTTGATAGGAATTGCGTTGAATCTGTATATTGCCTTCGGCAGTATGGACATTTTAACTATATTAATTCTTCCTATCCATGAGCATGGTATGTGTTTTCATTATTTGTATCTTCTTTGATTTCTCTCTTCAGTGTCTTATAATTTTCTGAGTACAGGTCTTTTACTTCTTTGGTTAAATTTATTCCTAAGTATTTTATAGCTTTTGAAGCAATTGTAAATGGAATTGTTGTCTAAATTTCTACTTCCAATAGCTTATTATTGGTGTATACAAACGCAACTGATTTCTGAATATTAATTTTGTATTCTACTACTTTACTAAATTCATTTATCAGTTCTAATAGTTTTTTGGTGGAGTCTTCGGGGTTCTCTACATATAGTATCATGTCATCTGCATATACAGACAATTTTAATTCCTCTTTTCCAATTTGGATGACGTCTATTTATTTTTCTTGTCTGATTGCTGTGGCTAGAATTTCTAGAACTATGTTGAATAAAAGTGGTGAAAGTGGGCAACCTTGTCTTGTTCCTGATCTTAAGGGGAAAGGTTTTAGCCTTTCCCCATTGAGTAAGATGTTAGCTGTGGGTTTATCACATATGGTCTTTATTACGTTGAGATTTGATCCTCCTATTCCCACTTTTATCATAAATGGCTGCTGGATTTTGTCAAATGCTTTTTCTGCATCTATTGATATGATCATATGATTTTTATTTTTCATTTTGTTAATGTAGTGTATCACATTAATTGATTTGCAGATACTGAACTAACATTGCATACCAGGAATGAATCCCACTTGATCATGGTGTGTGATCTTTTAATGTGTTTCTGAATCTGGTTTGCTAGTATTTTGGGAGGATTTTTGTGTCTATGTTCAGTATGGTAATCAGCCTGTAGTGTTCTTTTTTTATAATGTCTTTGTCTGGTTTTGGGATCAAAGTAATAGTGGCCTTGTAAAATGTGCCTGGAAGTCTTCCATCTTTCTGGATTTTTTGGAACAGTTTGAGGAGAATAGTTGTTAATTCTTTTGTGAATGTTTTATGAAATTCACCTTTGAAGCCATCAGGTCCAGGACTTTTCTTGTTTCGAGCCTGTTGATTACTGATTCAGTTTCATTGTTGTAATCAGTCTGTTCAGAGTTTCTGTTTCTTCTTGATACAGTCTTGGAAGATTGTATGTTGCTAGAAATTTATGCATTTCTTCTAGATTGTCTAATTTGTTGGCATATAGTTGCTCATAGTATTTTCTTGAAATTTTCTGTATTTCTGTGGTAGCTGTTGTTACTTCTCCTCTTTCACTTCTGACTTTATTAATTTGGGTCCTCTCTCTTTGTCTTGGTGAGTCTTGCTAAGGGTTTCTTGATTTTGTTTATCTTTTCAAAAAAACAGCTCTTGGTTATTTCATTTATTTCTGCTCTGATCTTTATTATTCCCTTCCGTGTACTTCCTTTGGGCTTGTTTTGCTGTTCTTTTTCCAGTTCCCTTAAGTGTAAAGATAGCCTTTTGATTTGAGATTTTTTTTTTGTTTCTTTAGACAGGTATGCATTGCTATGAATTTCCCTCTTAGGACTGCTTTCACTGCATCCCATAGATTTTGGGTAGTTGTGTTTTCATTTTCGTTTGTCTCAAGGTATCTTTTGATTTCTTCCTTGATTTCATTATTGATCCACTCACTATTTAGTAACATGGTTAATCAGCCTCCAAGTATTTGTGTGTTTTCTGGATTTCTTCTTATAATTGATTTCTAGTTTCATAGCATTGTCAGAGAAGAAGCTTGATATGATTTCAATCTCCTTAAATTTATTGAGACTTGTTTTGTGGCCTAGCATGTGGTCTATAATGGAAAATGGTCCATGTGCACTTGAGAAGAATGTATATTTTGCTGCTTTGGGGTGAAATGCTCTAAATATACTGGTTAAATCCAACTGATCTAAAGTGTCACTTAAGGCCACTGTTTCCGTGTTGATTTTCTGTCTGGAGGATCTGTCCATTGGTGACACTGGGGTGTTGAAGTCCCCCACTGAATTTATGTCAGTCATAAACCATTTTATATATTCAGGAGCTCTTATGTTGGGTGCATAGATGTTTACTAGGACTATGTCCTCTTGTAGGATAACTATGTAGTACCCTTCTTTGTCTTTTATTGTAGTCTCATTTTAAAGTCTATTTTGTCCAAAATAAGTATTGCTACCATAGATTTTTCCTCATTTCCATTTGCGTGAAATATCTTATTCTATACCTTTACTTTCAGCCTGTGTGTGATTTGAGATGAGTTTTTACTTTGATCTGAGATGAGTCTCTTGTAAACAACAGATGCATGGGTTTTGTTTTCTTATCGAATCAGCCACTGTATGTCTTTTGATTGGTGCATTTAGCCCATTACATTTAAAGTGATTATTGATAGGTACATATTTATAGCTGTTTTCTTATTTATATTTCTGGTGTTCCTTTGTTAGTTTGTTTTCACCTTTCTTCTGTTTAAAAAAGCCCTTTTAACATTTCCTGCAATGCTGGTTTGGTGGTAATGTATTCCTTTAGCTTATTCTTTTCCAAAAAGCTCATTATCTCTCCTATAAGACTTTCAGCTGACTTTTCTACAGAAACTCTGCAGGCTAGAAGGGAGTAACATAAAATATTCAAAGTGAAGAAAAACTATAATCAAGATTGATCTACACAGCAAGGCTATAACTTAAAATTGAAGGAGAGATAATTTTCTTGTATGTAACCTGCTGTCTTTCTCTTGCTACTTTTACTGTTCTCTCTTTGTCTTTAATATTTGTCATTTTAACTATAATGTGTATTGGTGTGGGCCTGTTTGTGTTCATATTGTTTGGAACTCTCTGCACTTCCTGGGCTTGTATGTCAATTTCCTTCACCAGGGTCGTGAAGTTTTCAGTCATTATTTCTTTAAGTATGTTCTCAATCTCTTGCTCCTTCTCTTCTCCTTCTGGTATTCCTATGATGCGACTGTTGTTGCATTTGATGTTGTCCCACAGGTCTCTTAAACTATTTTCATTGTTTTTTATTCTTTTTTCTTTTTGTTGTTCCGACTGGGTGATTTGTGCTATCTTGTCTTCTAAATTGCTGATCCAATCCTCTGCTTCATCTAATCTACTGGTGATTCATTTCAGAATGTTCTTCATTTCAGTTATTGTAATCTTTAGTTCTAACTGGTTGTTTTTTGATTTATCTATCTTTCTTTATGTTCTGAGTGACTTCCTTAATCATTCTTATCGTCAGTGTTCTAAACTCTGTCTCTGATAGGTTGGATGCCTCTGTTTCATTTAAACCCATTTCTAGAGGTTTCTTCTGATCTTTTATTTGGGACATGTTTCTTTGTTTCTTCATTATGGCTGTCACTCTGTGATTGCTTTGATGTATTAGGTAGATCACCTGTCTTTCAGTTGTTGCTGGGTTGTCTTATGTAGTATGTGTCTTTTAAATTCAATTTGCGGTCTCCCTGTTCTCCTGTCCCGTGTGTTCCAGAGGTGTCACTGTTGTAGTTGATCATTAATTGATTTTGACTTGACTGAAGGTGGGATTGACCCTCAGGCTGATTAGCTGGGAGAATAAGCTCTGCTCACAGTTTATAAGCTGCTGTCTGGAGGTTGATGCCCTCAGAGAAGGCTTGGCCCCAGTAGGCTCTTGTGCCTGTGGGAAATTTCCTTTGAGAGTGCCGCTTGTAGGTTCAAAAAGGTAGTGCTCTGGTTTAGTCTGTCACTGGCCTCTGTGTCTCTTGGGTGGGGCTCCCACTCAGGGCTGTTTCAGCCCTGTCTGTTACCAGGCCATGGCTACTTGGTAGGTGTCTCAAAGCTGTATGCCACTGGCTGCTACCCGTGCTGGACCTGGAGTCATGTGGGGTAGTCTCTGTGAATTGAGGCTGGCTGTCACCAATATTGGTCCCGAGGCAGTTTAGCAAAAGGCCTAGAGCCCCCTAGGCCTGTTGCCACCTGACAGTTGCTCATAAGTCCCAACTATTGAAAAAGGCTCACTAGTAGCTTGTGTCTGGCTATTTGACCCAGTGTTGAGGGTGCCCTCAGCGATTCGGCACTAGCTGGGCAGGATGGAGTCAAGTGAGATATGAGATGTGATTGGTGGTTTTTAAGACATTAATGCAGATTCAGATCTTATGCCAATACCTGGCCTGTGACACCCTTGTAACATGTCCCAAGGGCACTACAGCCGGACTCCACCTCAAGCTCACAAATTCCCTAGAGCTGCTCCTGAGTGGCTCTGGTGCAGGTTTGGGGTCGTTAAACACCGTGAAGATGACCCCAGGGCTCTGTGGACCATCTGCTGTTGTAAAAAAACCTTTTCCACAGTTTGTGGGCGTGGATCCAGTCACCCAGGCACCCAAAGTGCCTCTGGCAATGTAGCTGTAGGTGGGCAAGGTGGTATTACAGGTGGATAAAGGCTACGGTCAGTGGTTTCTACAAATGCAGTGTAGTCTCAGCTCCTGGGCCAGTGCTAGGCCCACATCCACTTTGCAAAACCAAAACAAAGCAGGAAAACCAATAACAATAAAAAACAAATATACCCCCACAAAACCTCGATGAACAACGATCACACAGGAGGAATAAAAATATATAAAAGGGACAAAAACAGCAGAACAAGCCTGAAAAACAGTAACCAAAGCAATAACAAGACAAACAAAGCTGGGAAACAATAACAACAAAAAGAAAACAGACGAAAGAAAAAGAAGAAAAAGGAATAAAAAGATGAAAGAGAAAGAAAAGGAAAACAAGAATAAAAGAAGAAAGGTAAAAACGGCAAAAAACAAACAAAAGCAGAAAAAGAAAAAAAAAAAGAAAGGCTTTCTAGCCGCTTTAATCTGCAGGCAGCTTGCTCAGCAATAGAGAGTCTTTGGGCAACTCTGCTCCAGCTGTGTTGAGGGGAAAGGCCCAGCACTTCAGGCACCGGCCTCCCTCTCAGGCTCACAGTGAGCTGCCCACAATTGGCTGTCATGGGTCCTGGGACCTTTCTCACCAATCAAACTCCCCACAGGTTGCTGTGGGCTGTCGGCTGCTGCAAAAACACTCTGTGGCCTGTCGAGGTGGAGGCCAGGCACCAGGGGCCCAGGGTGCCTGTCAAGACGAGTGCCAAAGAGCAGTTTCTAGGCTCTCGACCTCACATGGAAAGGTGCTGGCTCGGGTAGCAGATGGCCGGGGGTTGGTAACTTGGGAGAGAAGAGAATCACAGATTGTAGCTATCAAGTGGGGTTGGCTGGTTGGCAGAAAAGCGGATGGCAGATTGCGGATCGTGTGCCTCCAGCCCAGCCGCCAGTGAGAATATAGTGGTATGACTCCCCTATCTATGGCTCCGTTGGTGTTCCTTTTTGGCCTCACCATATCCTGCATTCTTATGCG
Source organism: Rhinolophus sinicus (assembly GCF_057876585.1). NCBI lineage: Eukaryota > Metazoa > Chordata > Mammalia > Chiroptera > Rhinolophidae > Rhinolophus > Rhinolophus sinicus. The sequence continues at coordinate 155,959,774 of NC_142516.1, forward strand.
AGGAGTGGGACCAGAGTCCCTGCATTACTGTGCCCCTGGGGACACAGCTCTAGGTGGGTGGGGCAAGCCCCCAGGGTACCACGGAGTGTGGTTAGTGGCCCCCACCAAGTCCGAGCAGCATACTCTCCTGCACCAGCCACCAGCCTGCACAAACGTTCCATGAATGCCTTGGCCAGATAGCGTAGACACGCAGCTCCTCGCCCAACACTCGCAGGAAAACTCTCAGTCTCTGCCTGTACCAAGCATCAGACAGAGCAGTCTGACAGCCAAGCACTACCCTGGCCTCTCTGCATGCACAATGTATAGAGTGGGGACCCAAGGCAGCATGGGCGTGTACCCACATCTCAATGAGCAGCCTGTTGGGGCCAGAGGGCACCCGACAGACAGACCTCTAACTGGCACTGTGACACAAGCCGTGTGCAGAGCTGGGGCCCAAGGCAGCATGCCTGTGCATACGCACACACCTGCGCCGCCGATTCCACCAGACCAATGTGACCCTGAACCTGACCTTCTGTGGGAGGGCTTAACCCTGAAAAAAATGGCTCCCTTCTATTCACCACTCGTGTGTAAGCTCTACACAGAAGGCACAATGATCCCCAAACCTCCAGCTCCCACACCACAGGCGCTCAGTTCAGTCCTTCCCCACAGGCTCCTCGGTCCCCACCTGCAGAGCCACACCCTCAGCCAGGGTCCGGGTGAGTGCTCACCAGCGAGTAAGTCCAGGTGCTGGCTCCACAGGAGGGGAACTAGGTCTCTGGTTGCCCTCTGTTCCACGGAGTTGAACAAAGAGAATCTTCACTGATTCCTACTCCCAGGTATAGTGAAACTCCCCTTCCCGGTAAAGGGACTCTGGGCAGGGGAGCCCAGTTGGGGCTGGAGAGTCCCTCCCCCAGCAGAGGAAGCCTCTGCCACTGAGGTGCCCCTCGTGGGGTTTGCCCTCTTTCCGTGGGCCTGGAGTCAGCCTGCCTCACGTCTATGCTCCTACCAGTCTCGACATGGTAACCTCTTCTTTAAATCCTTACTTTAAAGATTTCGTTCAGCTAGTGTTCCGATGAATTCCAAGGTTGAATGTTGTATAAATTTATGATTCTGGGAGGTAGTTGGCACAGCACCCAGCTATTCTGCCATCTTAGCTCCATCCTCAGGGTTCACTCTTGATATTGCACATTCTGTGGTTTTGGAAAAATGTATAATGACATATATCCATCCTTATGATATAATATGGAGCATTTTCACTACCCTAAAAATTATTTGTATTTTGCCTTTTCATCCGTCTCCTATCTTTAAACCCTGGCAACCACTGATCTGTCTGTCTGTCTGTCTGTCTGTCTGTCTGTCTGTCTGTCTGTCTGTCTCTCTCTCTCTCTCTTTCTCTCTCTCTCTCTCTTCATGGTTTTGCCTTTTCCTAAATGTTATATAGTTGAAATCATATAGTATGTAGGCTTCTCAGATTGGCTTATTTCACTTTCTAATGTGTATTTCAGGTTCTTCCATATATTTTCAAAGTTTGATAGCTGATATTTTTTTTTCAGCACTGAATAATATTTTCTTGTCTGGATGTACCACAGGATATTTATCCATTCCCCTACTGAAGGACATCTTGGTTGATTCCAAATATTGATAATTATGAATGAAGCTGCTTCAAACATCTGTGTGTAGGTTTTCGTGTGGAAATAAGTTTTTTTTTTAATTCCTTTGGAAAAATACCAAGCAGTGCAATTGCTGGATCCAATCTAAGAGAAGTTTAACTTTGTAAGAAACCACCAAACTCTCTTCCAAAGTGGCTGTACCATTTTGCATAATCACAAGCAATGAATGAGAGTTCCTGTTGCTCTACACCCTCACCAGCATTTGGTCTTGTCAATCTGTGTAATGGTATCTTGTTATTTAATTTGTATTTTCCTGATGATATATGATGCAGAGCATGTTTTCATATGCTTGTTTGCCAGATGTATATCTTTGGTGAAGTGTCTATTGAGATTTTTTTGGTCCATTTTTTAATTGGGTTGTCTGTTTTCTTATTCTTGAGGTTTAGGAGTCCTTTGTATATTTTAAATAACAGTCCTGTATCATATGTGTCTTGTACAAATATATTTCCCCCAGTCTGTGGCTTGTCTTCTCATTCTCTTGACAGGTCTGTTTTTCACAGACCAGTTTTAATTTTAAGAAAGTCCAGCTTATCAATTGTTTCTTTCATGGATAATATCTTCAGTGTGGTATCTAAAAGGCATTACCATATCCAAGGCCATCTAGGGGTTTTTTTCTATGTTATGTTCTAGGAGTTTATACTTTTGCATTTTACGTTTTGGTCTATGCTGGATTTTGAGTTAATTTTTGTAAAGGGTATGAAGACTGTCAAAATTATTATTTATTTGCATGTGAATGTCCAGTTATCCAAGCACCATTTGTGAAAACATCATCTTTACATCATCTTTATTGACTTTGATCTTTTTGTCAAAGATGAGAGGACTATATTTATGGTGGTCTATTTATAGGCTGTCTGTTGGATTCCACTGAACTATTTGTCCTTTTACCAATACCACATTGTCTTGATTTTTATAGCTTTATAGTAAGTCTTAATGCTAGGTAGGGTCAGTCTTCCAACTTTGTTCTCCTTCAATATTGTCTTCGCTATTCTGGGTCTCTTTTCTTTCCAAATAAACCTTAGAATCAGTTTGTTAATATCCATTAAATAATTCTTTGGGATTTTGATTGAGATTGCATAGAAAAACAAGTTCTTCATGTTAATATAATCAAATGCGTTAGTCTTTTCTTTATGGTTTTACTTTTGTGTTGTATGTAAGGAATGCTTCCTTATCCTAAGGGAATAAAAACATTCTTTTAAATAAAAGTATTCTAATATTATCATTGTATTTCAGTAATTATTATATCTTGTATTATTTTGTATTTATATGTGTGTGATGTGAGGTGAGGATTGATTTAATTTATTTTCCTGTGTAGATAAATCAATTACCAAATGTCAATTGATACACCACTCACCATTATTATAAATCATGTCTTTATTATATTTATGGATCTGTTATTTGCTCTCTATTCTATGCCATTGTACCAATTATGATTTTCTAGATCAAACTGTGCTATTTCTAGCTCTACAGTTAAACTTGATATCTGTGGGGAAGGTTTCCTGATGTTGGTTCATTTCAGAAACTTATTTTATTCCTTCTTAGCTCTTTGTACTTTCCTATGTATATCAAGTCCATGATCAGCAATTTTGGACTTTTGATTTAATTTTTTTTAGTTAGCAGATCAATTTGGAAAGCATGGATATCTTTTTAAGGTATTGAATTTTCTTATTCATTAGTATTATATCCACATTGTTTTAATATCTTTTAATAAGTTTTATATTTCTCTTTAAAAATAACTTACTTGTATAACTTATTACTACACATGTTGAATGTTTTTTTGTGATTTGCATATATTACCTTATTTTTCTAAAGGTCAGAAGTCCAAACTTAATCTCACTGCGTTAAAATCAAGTTGTTGGTAGAGCCGGCTCCTTCTGGAACAGTTTTAGAAGCTTTCTGTATTCCTTGACTCCTGACTCCATTCTTGCATTACACCAACCTTTGCTTCTGTTGTCACATCTCTTATAGTCCTCTGATATCCTATCTTTCTCTTATTAAAGGACCATTGTGACTATATCAGGACTACCCAGATAATAAAAAATAATCCACCCATCTCGGGATCTTTAACATAATACCACTTCTAAATTCACGTGAGCTGGGAGTTAAGACATAGATATTCTTGAAAGATCATTATTTAGCTTTCCACAGTTGACTGTTAAATATTACCATTTGCATGACCCATTGGAATTTTAATTTAAAAATGTAATGTTTAATTTTAATATTCTTATGGATTCTCCTTTCATATATCTCAGTTGATGGAAGCACTTTGCTCAAGTACATGCCTAGTAATCATTCCATATTTTTCTCTTTTCCCTACATATAACAATTTTCAAAATCAATTGTCATTTTTTCCTTAAATATTTGTTGAATTTGCCCCTTATTTTAATTCTCATTGAATTTTGTTTTTTTAATTTTTGTCTCACCTTTCACTCATTTACCATAACTTTTTTCAGTCTTTCTGCCATCAGATTTACTCTCTCCCAATCATTTAACCCTACAACCATCAGAGTGATTTTTCTAAAACATAATTGAATCATGTTGCTTCTTTTCCCAACAGAAAATTTTATGGTATGAAATTGAATTGTGCACTAGCTTCCTGTTGTTTATAGGATAAAAGCTAAATTCCTGAAATTGAATGGCTTGGCCTTGACTAGACTACATATGCTGTAATAATACTACAAATATGGTGTGATTAAACTTCAGGTTCCACCCTGAACTAAACGTTCCACAAAACAGACACCAGAGATCCATTTGCTTAGCATTGAATTTCCAGTGAAAATGCATGCTCAGTTTGTTGGATAAAAGATTAAAGGGCTCTTAGAATCTGGTATTTCTCCTTAAGTTTTTCCATTCACACACACTCACACCCCCCACACACACACACCTGAAAAAATCATGCTGTACTGAATTCATTGTTGTTTTTCAACAAATTTTCCATTTCTTGTTTTTCAGTTTTTTTTCTCCTCCTTTACTTACTGGGGGTTTCTAGTAATTTCAGTCTGAATTGTCACTTTCTAATTAAAAATAAAATTAAAAATGAATATTTAAAAAGTACACATCCATTGTCTGCAAACATTTCTATTCCATCTGCCAGCAACCTATCTTCTTGAATGAATGAACAGTTATATTTAAAGCTACAGATACTAAATTAAGTGTTTCTAGTTCACTATATATTTGTAATACTTAAAAATGCATGGCCAAAGGGCTCAAATAATTTAGAGATTAAGTGTAGGGCTTTGGTACTCATAGATTTCCATTGCTCGCATAAAAGATTACCACAAACTGGGTGGCTTCAAAATAACACAACTGTAATGTCTCATAATTCTGTAAGTCAGACATACAGTTTGGCAAACTGGTTTCTCTGCTGTGGGTTTCACAAAGCTATAATCAAGATGATGTAGGAATAGTTCTATGAGTGCCGGTATTGTGTCTCGTGAAACCAAAGAATGGAAGCATGGACCAAGGAGAGGTGAGGAGTTGTAAAAGAGGATAGTTTATTAAAAGTAAAGGGTTACAGCTCCTGAGCAGCCGGGGGTTCCCGAATGGGATGCCCAGTACTGAGGCAAAAGCTCTCTTACATCTTCCTTTGTCTGCTTGGAGAAGGGAGCTGGCACCTTCTGAAGGATTTTGTCTATCAAGTTTGTCCTGTTTGCCCACCGTAAAGGGATTAGGAACCTATCCCTATCTATCAGATTTGTTCCTTTTGTCTGGTCAAACGGGATTTATGAGATAATTTATTAACCTCAAGGAGCATTCTTATACCTTTGTCCTGGAGTGAAGGAGCCATTCTAGAATCAGAAGTTTCAGGACATGGCTGCCTTCTGCTTATTCCACCAGGGACCTCCCTGTCTACCTAACAACATGCTAACTAAGCTGTCTCAATCCCCCCTCTGAAGACATAACCCTAACTGCCATTAGGGAATAGGGGCGATAACTGCTCTGGCTACTTCAGGCTGAGGAGGGGCATAGAGAGACCGGCAACTAGGGCTTGTCCAGAGGTCTATCTCATGGTCCCTGGTAGGTGAATGAATCCAGATGAGGATGTTGTTGTCTTGTAGGCCATTGTAACCAACCAGTGGGTAGTCTGTAAGCTGAGATGCATTGTAGGCAACAGCATGAGGTAATACCTATAATAATGGATAAAAGAAAAAGGAGACATCTTTGATTGTGTTTGAGGAGTAGATCTCATGGCATGGATAGCCTGTGAGGTAGCATTGAGGGCCTTTGTTATTGATCAAGCTATTTGACTAATCTCTACATTTAAAGTAATGGCTATAGTGGGTACTACAAAAAGAGATAAGGATACACACTCAGCCGGGCGGAATAATGTCCATTTTTTAATAAAAGAGCTTCTATCAGTGAAGAGCGTCCAATCTGGGTTGTCTAGGGGTATTTTGTTTTAAATCTGTTTTGGTAGCATAGGTTTGTATTAAAACTTGTTGGCAGTTATGAGTTAATACCTCCTCCCGCCCCCCCATCTCTGGGAGGAATGTGGCAGGATTAGAGGTGGAGCAGGTTCTTATTTGGATTACAGGACATTTTAGTAACAGGGCCTGATACCACAGGAGGCTGCTATCAGTGAGCCAGTGACTATTTAAGCATTTAAAAACCTTTCAATGTGGTGTGGGGCGAAAACGGTTAAGACTTGTCCCATTGTGAGCTTGAAGGCTTTTTGGCATGAGTAAGAAAGAATGTGAGAACATTATGTTATACCATATGCAGCCTAAGAGCTGGGAGAAATATTTAGTAATTGGCTTGTCTGTTATTCTGGGGACAGTAACATATCGATTGGGGAGGGTCCTTCAGGCCTGTTAGTCAATCACAGCCACTTATGGGGAAGGAGTTGGTCCCTGTTCCCTTCAGAATAAGGGGCAATCCTTTTTCAAGTGCCCTTTAGTTTGCACAGGGGGCACGGCTGTTTTGGAGGATTAGGACACTCCTTATTTCAGTACTCTCTGCTTCCACATCTAAAGCAGGCTCCTTTATCTGGCATTTCTTCTTCTGGGGTTTCTGGGGTGTCTTGAGGTGGCCTCAGTTCTGCGTTATTTATAACTCTGGCCAAAAGTCAGGCCTGTCTCTGGTATCATCCTCTAGTCACATCCTCTGGTCTCACTGTTCCTTTATTCCTTGTTTTTCTGTCTTGGTTGTTAAAGACATTTAAACAAATTCCTGGCCTTCTCTAGGATCTGAGCCTCTTAATCAGGGATGTAACAGTGGGTCAGAACCATTAGAATTCCCTGCCAGTTAAGGGAAAACATGAGGCTAAGTTTTCTTATATTGGCCTATAGGTGATACTGAGAAAGGCACATGAGGCTCTAGCAATTCTAAAATACAGAAATTTACTTAACTATTAGCAAAACATAATACTTAGATTTAATTTTGTTGAGTAACCAAGGACCAGATTGAGACAACATGGAACATAGAAGTTATTTTGGTGACATATATAATTGATGTAGGAAATTTCTGTGAGTGCCAGGGTCGTGTCTTGTGAAACCGAAGAATGGAAGCACGGACCAAAGAGAGGTGAGGAGTTGTAAAAGAGGATAGTTTATTAAAAGTAAAGAGTCAGAGCTCCTGTGGGAGCAGAGCCCCAGAAAGTAGTTTCCAGGCTCTTGGCCTCACATAGACAGGTGCTGGCTCAGGTAGTAAATGGCCATCAACTGTGATTGGATGGCCATCAGCTGTGGCTAGTTGACCGTCAGCGGTAACCAGTGAGCCGTTGGCCAGTAATATAACTGCCGTGGCTACGCTAGCAGAAAAACTGGGGGCTAGCAAGAAGATGGCGGCTGGGCTGGCAAGCACGGATTGCAGTTAGGATTGGTTTGCGGACAGTGTGGATCCAGCCTCCAGTGAGACTATAGTGCCGCCAGGGAGAATATACTAGTATGACTCCACGACCTATGGCTCCGTGGGTGTTCCTTTTTGGCCTCACCATGGCCTGCATTCTTATGTGGGGAGCAGGAGCAGAGACCCCGCTGGACGCCCTGCATGACACCCTGCATGACAAATGGCGCAGCGAGCAGGGATTCCCGCATGACAAATGGCACAGCGAGCAGGGTACGATGCCGGCCAAAGCTTTCCGAAGGATGGTGGAGCAGTTTGTGCGTATGAACACCCAGTCTGAGGAAGACCAGGAGGAGCAGCTGCCGGAGAGCTGGACCCCCGTGGAGGGGTGGGAGGATGTGGACGGTTCTCCCACCAGCACAGGAAAAGCCATGCAGCTGCTGCAGAGATGGAGCCCCGTGGAGAGGTGGAAAGATGTGGATGGTTCCCCAACCAGCACAGGCCGGAGAAAGCAAAGGTCTTTGCAGCCCTGTGGGCCGGGAAGTTTCTGCTCAGGCAGCCAGGATGCGGGACTTGTCCCAGGAGGAAAGGCTTGCTGAGTCCTCCGTGGGAGCTGAGGGTGCGGTCAAGGTGGTCCTTCACCCCAGGACAGCCCTGGCGAATGACTATGGACTATGGGGAATTGCCTTCCATCCCTAATTTAATGGACAGCTTGACTGTTTGTTTGGGAACATACCACCATGTAGTGGAACTGGGGGATATTTGCTTTTGTGTCTTGACTGGCCACCATTGAGAATAGGTAAGCACCTTGACTGTGAGTCGCTCTTGTTCCAGCAGGGTACCCTGAGAGGCCCAGAGAGAGAGTGGCAGTGCCCTGAGAGCCCTGGCTGAGTCCAGGAAGTCTGGCTGTGCCCTGAGATGCCCTGGCTGTGCCCAGGAAGTCAGGCTGTTCCCACAGAGAGAGTGGCAGTGCCCTGAGAGCCCTGGCTGAGTCCAGGAAGTCTGGCTGTGCCCATAGAGAGCATGGCAGTGCCCTGAGAAACCCTGGCTGTCTCCAGGGAAACTATTGGTACCCTAAGAAGTTCAGGAAGTCTGGCTGTGCCCAGAAGCACTGGTGGTGCCCTGAGAAACCCTGGCTGTGTCCGGGAAAACTACTGGTACCCTAAGAAGCCCAGGAAGTCTGGCCATGTCTAAAAGCACTGGTGGTGCCCTGAGAAACCCTGGCTGTCCTGGGGAGGCTGGTGGTACCCTAAGAAGCCCAGGAAGTCTGGCCGTGCCCAGAAGTACTGTTGGTGCCCTGAGAAACCCTGACTGTGTCCAGGAAGATTGGTGGTAACCTAAGAAATCCAGGAAGTCTGGCTGTGCCCAGAAGTACTGGTGGTGCCCTGAAGAAACCCTGGCTGTGCCCAGAGAGCCTGGCTATGTCCAGGATATTGCATTAACCTCCAGGCTCCTCGCACAGGGCCCCTTGCAGAAGATGCTTGTCTGGTATATTGTGAGGCGAGAACCTTTAGGGGTGGAGTGTGGGGGCAGAGCCCCAGAAAGTAGTTTCCAGGCTCTCGGCCTCACATAGACAGGTGCTGGCTCAGGTAGTAAATGGCCATCAACTGTGATTGGATGGCCATCGGCTGTGGCTAGTTGGCCGTCAGTGGTAACCAGTGAGCCGTTGGCCAGTAATATAACTGCCGTGGCTACGCTAGCAGAAAAACTGGGGGCTAGCAAGAAGATGGCGGCTGGGCTGGCAAGCGCGGATTGCAGTTAGGTTGGCGGTTTGCGGACAGTGTGGATCCAGCCTCCAGTGAGAGTATAGTGCCGCCAGCGAGAATACACTAGTATGACTCCCTTACCTATGGCTCAGTGGGTGTTCCTTTTTCGCCTCACCATGTCCTGCGTTCTTATGTGGGCAGCGGGAGCAGAGACCCCGCCGGACGCCCTGCATGACACCCTGCACGACAAATGGCGCAGCGAGCAGGGTCTCCGGCATGACAGCTTTTCAGTGGGAGGGGTTTCGGAATAGGATGCCCAGTGACTGAGACAAAAACTCTTACTGTTATATCTTCCCTTGTCTGCTTGGAGAAGGGAGCTGGTGCCTTCTGATGGAACTGTGCTATCAGGTTCCTGTTTGCCCAACATAAAGGGATTACGGAACCTATTCCTATCAGATCTTTTGTCTGGCCAAAAGGGTTTTATGAGACACTTTATTAACCTCAGGGCACATTCTTATATTTTTATCCTGGAAAGAAGGAGCCATTCTAGAATGAGGAGTTTCATTACATGGCAGCTTTTATTTATTCCACCCTGTCTACCTAACCTGCTCACTAACCTGTCTCAAAGGTATCAGCTGGTTGTACTTCTGTCAGAAGACGCTGATGAGAATCTATTCCCAGTCTCATTCAGTTTGTTGACCAGAATGTTGTTGATCTTGCAGTTGTAGGTCTAAGGCTTCTATTTTCAGCTGATGTTTGCTATGAAAGACTGCCTGCTTTTCCTCTCATCCTTTCCAGGTGGCCCCTTTTACCAACCATGGCTCCACTTCTAAATCATCTCTCCATACTTCTTCAATAGTCCCACCTCAAACTGACTCTTCTGCCTTCCTGTTCTGCTTTTTGAAGGCACCTCTAATTACAGTCAGTCCATCCACATTATCTTAAATAATCTGCCTTTTTGATTGTCAGCTGACTGATAACCTTAACTCCTGCACAACCACTTTCCAACCAGACCTAGATTAACCTTGGATTGGATAACAAAGGTAAAGCAACCTTGTAAAGAGAGGGGGTTATCTTTAGAATTCAGCTAGCACAGTGCTGAAGAGGGAGAAAGAAATTCTAACCTATTATTATAAAACCGTATCATGAAATCTTTTAAACGTTCAAGATACTGTCTACAAAAGTGAGGGAGGGACTAGAGGCTGTGGAAATAAGAAGCTATATTAGATATTAGGGACTTTTAAAATTTCTTTCTATATCTTTAATATTTTAAACTAGTTTATTTTTGTTTCTCTCCTTTATCTTCTCTTGGGAATTAATAGTAAACTGGTTGCAACTAAAGTTGTCTCTGTGTTATCGTTACAAACCAATAAGAAACAAAAAAAAGCTGAAGATACAGCATTCTAATTTGCTGCAGGCCTGAGCAAAATAGGAAGCCAGGTGGGAGCAGTATTAGCTGTGGGCTAGAGGGAAAAGAAGACAGCTGTTTGTCTGCCCAATGCCTGTAGGAACAAAGTGAAAGCTTAACTGGCAGACTAACCATGAGAAAAAATTCAAGATTAAGAATAATATTTTGTTTTTAAGATTTAATTACTTCCAACCAAAATCTTAAAGTGGTAATATTAGTTCTTTAATATTTTTTGATATTCTGGTTTGTTTCCTCACAAGTCCACTCTAGAGATGATACAAAGAAATACGTAATTCCTTGATTTTTACAAAGATGAATGGATTTAGATAGCAACAGGGAGTGTAACATTTTTTTAAGTATATTGTGAAATTTGGTATTTACATGTGAAAAAATACAAATTATCTTTAGTTTCTTTATATTAATTTTAAATTTCTAAATTTTCATAATTAGTATTTATTATAATATTAAAATATTATTTTAAATTAATAATTAAATGATTGTTAAAAAGTTACCCTTTTTTACATTATTAGTAGAATCTATTATTTTTTTCTCTTCCTACGCTCTTCTGTACTTTATCCTTTTGTTCAGTGCAAAGTATATCTGGAGGCCCTAAAATGTTCCACATGCTGCAATATAAAAATGAATGAGGCAGTTCTAGGTTTTGATAAGATCAGTCCATTGTGAAAAGACAGGCAGAAAGAAAAAAAATCAATTCACTGAGTATAGAAAATGTTACAAATGGGGAAGCATCTAAAAGTCAGCATAAAAAGATAAAGAATGTTTTGGAATATGAAGTAACTATCCATCAGTTGGACTGGCTTGCGGAGAGCATTTATTTTATAGATTACCCCTTGAAGGGTGATTTCATCTATACATTTTGAGGTTGAAGTTTGGCACATTCTATTTGGAGAGATTTATTCTGATATTAGATACTTCATTCCTGCAACAATAAAGTAGGCACCCATGGAGGAAGGGGACACTCCTTGATGTAGGCTATTTATCCAAGTGACCAGGCTCATCCAATTGTCCAAGGATACATTTCCTTGGTATCTATTCTATTTTTCTTCTCCTGGTAAGAGGAGTCAAAAAATAGTTTAGTTACCACCCTACTCCTCATCTCTATTAACCTGAATCTACACTCTTCCAAATACATAATATTATAAATAAAAGCATTCTGATTATTGTGCAAACATGGATTAATGTAAGAGACATAATCTTCACTCTCTACCATGATACATCAACAAGCATAGTCAAGATAATGATTTCATGCAAACAACTTCCCTGGTCCTCATCCTGCTTCCAATCATATTCCCTTCTTTTAGAGACATTCTAGAGCAGCCACTACTATTATGGAAGATTGAATAATGCTTCTAGACCTGGGAGGAATGACCCTGAATTTATTATTGGTGAGGATACACAGTTCAGGGTTACATTGATATTTAAAGTGCTAAACTGTTAATGCCCTTATATATTATTCTTTATTTTTTAAAAAACAGGATGAGGATGCAGAAAAATGCTACAAAGGAAATTGACACTTTCACAAGAATAAAAAAAAACTTCCTAGTTATAACTGGTGATGATTAACTATGATGCAACTTTGGCCATTCTCTAACCAGTTATAAGGCAAATGATAGTTTAGTAACTCATATTAGAGCATGATATATGTATGTATACATGTATGTATGCATTTATTTCTATCTATAGTAATTTTAAATTTGTAATGTTTTCTAGTCAGTCATTTTCAAAGGATTTCCAAGTTCATATGACAAAAATATTTTCTAACATCATTAATTCTGTGTAAAATTGTCTGAATTTACTAGTGAAAATTGCATATTATAAAATAACTACTAAACTGTAAAATTAATTTGAGTTCTATATTTTGCACACATAAAATGAAGATCATAGTATGTATTTCGGTAAAAACTTGTAAGAGAAATACAATAAATGAATACACAGAGAAAATATATTAACTCACTTTCCCTTTCAACACAAGATGACATTTATATAATCAGTCCCAAAATATCAAAGATTAAAAGACCATCTTTAAAAATTCCCAACCTAGGGAAAAATCATGAAATATCATAGAAAGTTTCATCCATTGTCTGCTTTTGAAACTTACATCTATTATCAAAATCATCAAGTTTGACTAATCATTCATTTACAATAAGATTCTTGGATAGTTCTGAGTGATGTTACTTTAAGAACACTGAAGTTAAACCCATAGTAATTTATTAAACAAATTCTATAATTTTTTTTTTTTTTTTTTTTTTTTTTTTTTTTTTTTTTATTAAATTTATTGAGGTGACAGTTGTTAGTAAAATTACATAGATTTCAGGTGTACAATTCTGTATTACATCATCTATAAATCCCGTTGTGTGTTCATCACCCAGAGTCAGTTCTCCTTCCATCACCATATATTCGATCCCCCTTACCCACATCTCCCACCCCCCACCCCCCACCCCCCACCCCCCTTACCCTCTGGCAACCACCAAACCATTGTCTGTGTCTATGAGTTTCTGTTTCTCATTTGTTTGTCTTGTTCTTTTGTTGTTTTGGTTTATATACCACATATCAGTGAAATCACATGGTTCTCTGCTTTTTCTGTCTGACTTATTTCGCTCAGCATAACACTCTCAAGATCCATCCATGTTGTCACAAATGTTCCTATATCATCTTTTCTTACTGCCGAATAGTATTCCATTGTGTATATATACCACAACTTCTTCATCCATTCATCTATCGAAGGACATTTTGGTTGTTTCCATGTCTTGGCCACTGTAAACAAAGCTGCAATGAACATTGGAGCACACGTGTCTTTATCTCTAAATGTTTTCAGATTTTTTGGGTAGATACCCAGGAGAGGGATTGCTGGGTCATATGGCAATTCTATTCGTAATTTTTTGAGGAACCTCCACACCGCCTTCCATAACGGCTGCACCAGTCTGCATTCCCACCAACAGTGTATGAGGGTTCCTTTTTCTCCACAGCCTCTCCAACATTTGTTACTATTTGTCTTGTTGATGATGGCCATTCTGACTGGGGTGAGGTGATATCTCATTGTGGTTTTGATTTGCATTTCTCTGATGATTAGTGATGTTGAGCATTTTTTCATATGTCTATTTGCCATTTGTATGTCCTCTTTGGAGAAATGTCTCTTCAAGTCCTCTGCCCATTTTTCAATTGGGTTGTTTGTTTTTTTGTTGTTCAGTTGCATGAGTTCCTTGTATATTCTGGATACTAGCCCCTTATCGGAGGCACTGTTTGCAAAAATCTTCTCCCATTCAGTTGGTGGCCTCTTTATTTTGTCAATGGTTTCTTTTGCTGTGCAGAAGCTTTTAAGTTTCATATAGTCCCATTTGTTTATTTTAGCTTTTACTTCCATTGCCTTTGGAGTCAAATTCATAAAATGCTCTTTGAACCCAAGGTCCATAAGTTTAGTACCTATGTTTTCTTCTATGCAGTTTATTGTGTCAGGTCTTATGCTTAAGTCTTTGATCCATTTTGAATTAATTTTGGTACATGGTGACAAATAGCAGTCCAGTTTCATTCTTTTGCACGTGGCTATCCAATTCTCCCAGCTCCATTTATTGAAGAGGCTGTCTTTGCTCCATTGTATGTTTTTAGCTTCTTTGTCAAAAATTATCTGTCCATATTTATGTGGTTTTATTTCTGGGTTCTCAATTCTATTCCATTGGTCTATATGTCTGTTTTTCTGCCAATACCATGCTGTTTTGATTATTGTGGCCCTGTAGTACAGGCCAAAGTCAGGAAGTGTGATACCTCCATTATAGTTCTTTTTTCTTAAGATTGCTTTGGCTATTCGGGGTCTTTTGTGGTTCCAAACAAATCTGATGATTTTTTGTTCTATTTCTTTAAAATATGCCATTGGGATTTTGATGGGGATTGCATTGAATCTGTATATTGCTTTGGGTAATATGGCCATTTTAACTATGTTGATTCTTCCAATCCATGAGCACGGAATGTCTTTCCATTTCTTTGTGTCTTCTTCAATTTCTTTCAGAAAAGTCTTATAGTTTTCAGCATATAGGTCTTTCACATCCTTGGTTAAGTTTATTCCTAGGTATTTTATTCTTTTTGATGCAATTGTAAAAGGAATTGTTTTTTGTATTTCTTTTTCTGAGATTTCATTGTTGGTATATAGGAAGGCAATGGACTTTTGTGCGTTGATTTTGTAGCCAGCAACTTTACTGTATTCGTTGATTGTTTCTAATAGCTTTTTGGTGGAGTCTTTAGGGTTTTCTATATATAGCATCATGTCATCTGCAAAGAGTGATAATTTAACTTCTTCATTCCCAATTTGGATGCCTTTGATTTCTTTCTCTTGCCTGATTGCTCTGGCAAGGACTTCCAACACGATGTTGAAAAGCAGAGGTGATAGGGGACATCCCTGTCGTGTTCCTGAACGTAGAGCAAAGGGCTTCAGTCTTTCTCCATTAATTATGAGATTAGCAGAGGGCTTGTCATATATGGCTTTTATTATGTTAAGGTATTTTCCTTCTATACCTATTTTATTAAGTGTTTTAATCATAAATGGATGTTGTATCTTGTCAAATGCTTTTTCTGCATCAATTGATATAATCATATGATTTTTGTCCTTTATTTTGTTTATATGATGTATCACATTGATGGATTTGCGTATGTTGAACCATCCTTGTGCCCCGGGGATGAACCCCACTTGGTCGTGATGAATAATCTTTTTAATGCATTGTTGTATTCGATTTGCTAGAATTTTATTTAGGATTTTTGCATCGGTATTCATCAGAGATATTGGTCTGTAGTTTTCTTTTTTTGTGCTGTCTTTACCAGGTTTTGGTATCAGGGTAATGTTGGCCTCATAAAATGTGTTGGGGAGTACTGTTTCTTCTTCAATTTTTTGGAAGAGTTTGTGCAGAATTGGTATTAGATCCTCTTTGAAGGTTTGGTAGAATTCACTAGTGAAGCCATCTGGTCCCGGACTTTTGCTTTTGGGAAGGTTTTGGATGACTGATTCAATTTCGTTACTGGTGATCGGTCTGTTTAGATTTTCCAGTTCTTCATGGTTCAGCCTTGGAAGGCTATATGTTTCTAAGAACTTATCCATTTCTTCTAGGTTGTTGAATTTGGTGGCATATAGTCCTTCATAGTATTCTTGGATGATCCTTTGTATTTCTGTGGTGTCCGTGATAACTTCCCCTTTTACGTTTCTGATTTTGTTAATCAGTGTCTTCTCTCTTTTTATCTTAGTAAGTCTAGCCAAGGGTTTGTCAATTTTGTTAATCTTCTCAAAGAACCAGCTCTTTGTCACATTAATTTTTTCTATTGTCTTTCTGTTCTCTATTTCATTTATTTCTGCTCTAATTTTTGTTATTTCCTTTCTTCTGCTGACCTTGGGTTTTACCTGTTCTTCTTTTTCTAGTTCTTTAAGGTGTAACATGAGGTTATTTATTTGGGAATTTTCCTGTTTCTTGAGATAGGCCTGTAATGAGATAAATTTCCCCCTTAAAACTGCTTTCGCTGCATCCCAAAAATTTTGGTAGGATGTATTTTCATTGTCATTTGTTTCTATGTATCTTTTGATCTCTCCTCTAATTTCTTCTTTGACCCAGTCCTTCTTTAAAAGTATGTTGTTTAGTCTCCATGTATTTGTGTTTTTTCCCGCTTTCTTTTTACAGTTGATATCCAATTTCAAAGCCTTGTGATCAGAGAATATGCATGGTATGATTTCAATCTTTTTAAATTTGTTGAGACTGTTTTTATGTCCCAATATATGGTCTATCCTTGAGAATGTTCCATGTACACTAGAAAAGAATGTGTAGTCTGATGTTTTAGGATGAAGTGCTCTATAAATGTCAATTATGTCCATTTCATCTAATGTGTCATTTAGGGCTACTATGTCGTTATTTATTTTCTGTTTGGATGATCTATCCATAGCTGTCAATGATGTATTTAAGTCCCCTAGTATAATTGTGTTTTGGTCAATTTCTCCCTTTAGTTCTGTTAGTAGTTGCTTGGTGTATTTCGGTGCTCCCTGACTGGGGGCATAAATATTGATGACTGTTATGTCTTCTTGTTTTACAGTCCCCTTCACCATTATGAAATGTCCATCTTTGTCTCTTGTTATCTTTTTCACCTTGAAGTCTGTTTCATCTGATATCATTATGGCTACACCTGATTTTCTCTGGGCACCATTTGCTTGGAGTGTCAATTTCCACCCTTTCACTTTGAGTCTATGCTTGTCCTTGTAGCTGAGATGTGTCTCTTGGAGACAGCATATGGTTGGGTTTAGTTTTTTGATCCAATCTGCTACTCTGTGCCTTTTTATTGGTGAGTTCAGTCCATTTACATTTAGGGTGATTATTGATATGTGAGAATTTCCTGTCATTCTATCTTTAGTTTTCTGGTAAGGCTGTGTCTCCATTGTTTCTTTGCCTTTTTGTTGTTGTCTATTATTTCTGTGTGGTGGTATTCTATGATGTTTCCCTCTGTTTCTTCTTTTATTTCAGTATATATTTCAGTTCTGGATTTTTTTTGAGTGGTTACCCTTAAGTTTATGTAAAAGTAAGTTTGATATTTAGAGTATTCCATTTTCTTCAGCACGCTTACTTTCTCCATTCCCATATTCCGGTTCAGGCCTTTATTCTCCCCCTTTTTGAGTTTTGGTTGCCACAAATTGTCCCTGTTGATGGTGGTCGAATAGCCTCCTTTAGTATTTCTTGTAGTGCAGGTCGTGTATTAGAAAATTCCCTCAGCTTCTGTATGTCTGGAAAGGTCTTTATTCCTCCTTCATATCTAAAGGATATCTTTGCTGGATATATTATTCTTGGCTCATGATTTCTCTCTTTCAATAGTTTGAATATTTGGTTCCACTCCCTCCTGGCTTGTAGAGTTTCTGCTGAAAAATCTGATGATAATCTAATGGGCTTTCCTTTGTAAGTTACCGTCTTCTTTTCCCTGGCTGCCTTGAGGATTCTTTCTTTGTCGTTGATTTTAGACAGCTTCAGTACAATGTGCCTTGGAGAAGGCCTGTTGGGATTGAGGTAACTAGGTGTTCTATTTGCTTCTTGGATTCGAGGGTCCAGTTCTGTCCACAAATTTGGGAAGTTCTCATCGACGATTTGTTTGAATATATTCTCTGTTCCCTTCTCTCTTTCTTCTCCTTCTGGTATGCCCATTATTCTTATATTGCTCTTTCTGATGGAGTCAGAAAGTTCTTGTAGAGTTCTTTCATTTCTTTTAAGTCTCAAGTCTCTTTCTTCTTCTATCTGTGTCATTTCCAGGTTTCTATCTTCGATGTCACTGATTCTTTCCTCCATCTGGTCAACTCTACTACCTAAGCTGGTTATTTCATTCTTAATTTCTTCTATTGAGTTCTTAATCTCCAGAAATTCTATTTGGTTCTTTTTTAAAATTTCAATCTCTTTCGTAAAATGCTCATACTGTTCTTTAATTGAGTTTCTGAGTTCATTTAACTGCCTATCTGTGTTTTCTTGTATCTCGTTGAGTTTTTTCAGAACTGCAGCCTTGAATTCTCTGTCATTTAAGTCACATATTTCTGTATATTTAAGTGCCTTTTCTGGAGATTTTTCACTTTCTTTCTGAGCTATCTTGTTGCCTTGATTACTCATGGCGATTACTGGTTTACTATTTCTCTTCCTAGACATCTACAGGAGTGACTTCTGCAACAAGTTGATAGGAAGAGGTCTTTCTTTTGTTCAGCAGTTCTGTTTACTCCTGCAGGGAACCGCCCAGATAGGTGGGGCCAGGGGCGGGGTGAGCTGTGAGAGGTGGCCCAGAGCAATGGCAGCGACCACCACCACAGCCTGTCCTGCTTCCACAGCTCTCTTCCCTTTGCCGGAACTAGTTGGGCTGTGGATTTGTGTTTGTGGGCCACAGTTCTCAAATATAGCAAATTTTCTGTTGTTTTGATCTGACACTGCTACTGTTTCGCTTCTAGCACCGGGCAGGTGGGGGCGGGGCGAGCTCTGAGAGGGGAGGGAGGGGGCGGCTAGTCTCAGTGCCTAAGGCTCCGTTCTCTGCTCGGCAGTGCGGGCTTAAACCACCGTTTTCAGCCTTTTTCCCTCAGTCTTTTCTCCGAGGTCTCTGCCGTGAGCGTTGGGTTCAGCCGTGTTATATGCTGTCCCCTCAGCCCTGTGGAGCCCTGGCGGAGCCCTAGCAGTCCGATCTCCCGCAGCTGCGGTAGTTCCGGGAAGCAGCGAGCTCGGCGCACTGAGCTGGGTCTGAGTCCTGCGCCCTCGGAGCTGCGTCTCCGCCCGCTTCTCACTTTCCTCCTCCCCCCGCTCGCGCGCGCGAATCTCCCACCTGTAGGTGATTTCAGTCGGTAGTGGGCCTCTTCGTCTTGCCTGTCTGCTGTGCAGGGAGTCCTTTGTGGAGTTTTTGTTGTTCGATTCTTTGTAAATTCCAGGGGAGCTTTACAGAGGCTCACCTCACTCCGCCATTTTTCCGGAACTTCCACAAATTCTATAATTTAAATGATATTATCACTGTGTCAAATGAATTGTGGCATTTTCTAAGTTTTAGTTTTCCTTTGAACTAGCTCACACTAGTTTATTCTAATTTTAAAGGTGATACGTATTCAGAGTTTTAGAATGGTTGCTTAAAGTATCAATTTTAGCAGTAAAAAGAATTATTGAGCTATTCATGAACAATTTAAGAAACATAATTTTCCTCTTTTTCACAATAAGGCAATGAGATATGAAAAGAAATAGTATCTAGGTCATGATAATTATATTCAAGTACCTGAAACATGAAACAGAATCTATGTAAAACATGGAGTGACTTGAAAGAAAATTTAACTGACTTTCCCTCTCTGTGTTCAAGGCTGGGATTTAAGACATTATTTTACTATCTAAAGGGTAGACTGGCCCTGGTCTATGTTTCCCCTTTGCATCCTGAAATAATATGCACTGTCTTTATACCTAGGGCTATTATAACACTGCAATTATAATGCTTTGAGAGGCAAGAGAAGAAATTTCCATTTCTCACTCAAGTCTTACATAGTTCATGTTGGGTAGGTAGATATTATGAGAAATATATACAAACACTTAACGTGTCATACTGGCCTTTCCAGAAGTTCAGAAATAACTGGAAGCTTCATGAATTTTATAATCAGATAGAGATCATGTCACAATTGTTAGAGAGCTTGGAGGATACCAGGTAGAAATGATTTTGAGAAAATATTATAAATTGTCATAAGAAACAACATGGATTTTGAGCGCTTTGTTTCTCTGAATCACGCTGAAGGTGGAACTAGGGATGAGCATGTCAGCAGGTTCTGTAGGGTCAATAAAAGATCTCAAGTTTTGCTGACTCTCAAAAGTGCAATTGTTTTTCTCTCCTCTGTAGATGGAATCTAAGGGTACATCTCTAGAGTGACATCTTCATCAGCAGACATAAGTAGATGGGGCTCTGTAAATATTTTAAGAGGATTATACTGTGTATACTAAGATACATACCTTTATTATTCACATCAGTAGATGTAAAAAGATTACATGCAATGAATCAGTTGGGTAAAGGAAACACACTAGTCTAGGCATATTAAATAGGAAGGGATTTAGTACAGTGTGTTGTCATGCAGGGTCTCTAGTCATGCGCCCCACACAACAACACAGGATATGGTGAGGCCAAAAAGGAACACCAACGGAGTCATAGATAGAGGAGACATACGACTATATTCTCTCTGGCGGCTGGGTTGGAGACACACCAAGCAGGAGCCACACTATCCTCAACCAGCTGTCCACTTCTCTGCCAACCAACAAGCCAACCCCTTGCTAACTGCAATCCATGCTTGCTAGTTCAGCCGTGGCAGTTGTATCAGTGGCCAATGGCTAACTTGTTACAGCTGATGGCCAACTAGTTACCCGAGCCAGCACCTTTCCACATGAGGCCGAGAGCCTGGAAACTGCTCTCTGGGACTCTGTCCCTATAGTATTAACAAAACTAGATGTAAGTACTGAAAAACAGGTCTATTTGTCTCCTAGAAAGACTGCGAGAACATTATGGAAGCAAGTGATCCATACTACATCTCACTTGACTTACACTGGGCTGAACCCGAACCAGAAAATCATTGCTTTTGTCACAGCCAGGAGACAACAGAGAGCGGAGGAATGTCCCAGGGAGGGCTCATATTCCCGTGGTGTTACTTGCCATCAGCATCAGTCAAAAATATTGCAATGAAGTAACCTATAACTACCTTTTGCTTCCAAGTCTCAAAAAAGTACATCAAAAGTTTAATTGAAATCTCTAGGGCAATATAGTTTCTGATATTCTGATATTCCAGCATTCTCAACTAAATGAGATAGAAAATAAAATTGGATGGAAACCATCTAGAAAACCCAGCACATACTTTACATGTCCTAGTAAACATTAATGTACACAAATAATCCCAGGCATTTGAATTACAAATGATGTAACATTTCTTTCAGTAATGCATCATTCAGTTCATTTTCTTGTGCATCCAAATTTGAAGGAAGACATAAGTTAAATTGTTTTAATATTTGCTGTTTCAAAATCATATTATTCAGGTATCATCATATAACTTACAGATCAATAGACATTTGTCAATTATCGAGTAGTTAATTTTATATAGTTCTTGGATGTGTGCAGTATTTCTTAAATACAAGCAGATATAAGTAAATGACACATGATTTGATGTTAGTTGCTATACTATCTGAGCTTCATTTTACTTTTCTGTGAAACAGAGATAGTAATAATTGCATGTTCAGAAGTTAACAAAATAATGCATTACAAAGCTTAGCAAAAGACTTATGTATGATATTTAAACATTATTAGATATAATGATGAGAATGCATGATTTGATTGATATAGGAATCACTAGGAAGAGTCTCACTGAAATACCTCCAGCATTTGTGTATGAAAGAAAGTATTTTCTTGTAAATTTTGTGCATGAACAATATATTAACTAGGTGATTATTAACACTAATATTTTTCTCTATAACTCTTATGACTTTACTAGTATAAAAGAGATCATTTGTGTCCTTGATTCTTCTAGGACCTCAGCAAACAGATCTTGGAAACATATGTGTGTATACTTTTATTATAATACATACAGAGGTATCCCCCGCTTTTTGAAAGGGCATTTTAGGCCACTTCTCTTTTAAAAAAGACCTACATTTGTACCAGTTTTCACAAGCTGAAAGAAATCCAAAGAGGATTTTCCCTTCTCCGAAACAGGCAAAAAGGTAAAATAGCATTCAGCTTTTGTTTTGCAGCAACCCATTATAAAGGAAGCATTCACCCCAAGCAGCAAGAGGACACCTCCAGGCTCCTTCCCCAGGAACTGCACTCAGCATCTCAGCATCAAGCTGTGATAGCCTTGAAGTGTGTCTGTGAGCATCTGTGCTTTATCTCCACTTATTTTGTACATTCCTGCTTTTACTATGTTAATGTTATTTTAAGTTCTATGTGTTATTTGATATGACTTGATAGGTTAATTTTGGGATCTGGGAATGTGCCATTTTTTTTCCATATAAATTAATGGTAATTGCTTCTTTGCTTTACGATATTTTAGCTTGTGAAGGGTTTCATGGGACCACTCTACTTTTGTTTAGTGTGGGAACACACATACGCACACACACACACATATCATTACTGTATATTACATTATACTATAGTATACATATTATATATTGTATTATATCATAATTATATATGTAATATTATATATAAATTCAGTTTTATATTTATTGGTCTGTACCTATATTGAGCTAAACATGAATTCATACTCATGTCTCCAACTCTAATTTAGCATTACATGGTTCAGTGTAGCCTCCGCAACTCTATTTGTCTGTAACATTCCACTCCAACAGCAAGAAAGCTAGCACCCACCATCCACTATCCATTTACTTACTTGTTCAATCCCAATACACAAGTGAAGTCACTTCAGAATTGTTAACCTGCCCCACTGAGAAACAACGTTGCCAACTGGAGTATACTACTGCTTATCTAAAGACCCTTTTTTCTTTATTCTTACAGTTTCCACTTATTCCCAAAATTCCTTAGGTCAGTACTATCCCCACACCCTTCCATGATATTGTTTCAGACTTATAATATAGGTTTTTTTTTCATAGTCTGTATTCCATTCTGAGATTCCTCAACCTCATTCATTTTTTTTTTTTTTTTTTTTTAAATTTCCGTACACTAAGGTTCCCTCTGTTTGCTATATTTTTTTATGGGATGACAAATGCAGTGTCATGTAACCACCACTACGGTATCCTACAAAATGGCTCCATAGCTCTAAAATATGCTGTGTTTCACTATTCAGATAGTTACCGCTAAATGGGGAGATGCTTTGGGGGAGGTCTACACCCATTCTGATCTCTTCATTGATTATTAGGCTGCTGGCTTTCACAGCTACCACATTATGGAGCTACCTGTTGGTTTCAAAGCTCCCATAGGGCTGGGAAATGGTAATAGGAATAGCACAAGTCAAAATGGCACAAACTTGCTGTTCATACTGAGATTCACATATATTTCTTGAATAAATTCTCCTTAGATTGTTGTAAACTTTTGATTATTTTCCATATTTCAGAAAACATTTATTTGGATAATTTCTCTATGGTTCTCACTGCTTTTATGATGAGATTTTCTGAGATCCTCACTACACCATCTAGAAAGTGGTTCCTTTCCACTTAAGTTGTTTCCCATGATTTATAATATGATAAGGAAACATTGGATGCCATTTTAGTTTTGCTCAAATATAAGCATGGTATCAAATAAGTTATTTAAACTGGAATGTTAGCTCAAAACAATTGAATAGTATTTGGTCATGAAAAGGAATGAAGTGCTGATACATGCTGCAATATTGATGATGGACTTTGAAAATATTCTAAGTAAAAAAGAACAACACACACACCATATGTCTATGTATATGATTTCACAAACAGAATACACAAACATTTGGATACAGAATGAAAATTAGCAGTGTTTCAGTGAAAGAACATATATCTATGTAGCTGGAAAGCAACCGAATAGGAAAAAAAATGTCATAGATTAGGTTGAAGGAAAGAAAGGGCCCAGATCATGCAGTTCCTTAATAGTGTTGATGAAGAGCAATGTGAAAGCCATTAAATGTTTTGAGAGAAGAGGTTTACATTAAGTGTGATGAATTGAGTGTTGGAAGAAGGAAGAGGCTGTGAGATAAATTAGAAGACTATTACAATCAGACTAGAGATGATAGTGACTTGGAAT
This sequence comes from Rhinolophus sinicus, assembly GCF_057876585.1. Taxonomy (NCBI): domain Eukaryota; kingdom Metazoa; phylum Chordata; class Mammalia; order Chiroptera; family Rhinolophidae; genus Rhinolophus; species Rhinolophus sinicus. The sequence continues at coordinate 155,983,545 of NC_142516.1, forward strand.
ATAGTAATAGTAAAGATTTAGATAAATAAGTGCATTTGAAGTATAATTTGGAGCTAGAAATGTCAACATTTGTTTAAGTACAAGCTGCAGGACAAGGAAAATGAAACAATCAAGATTACTAGACTGTGAAACTTGGTCAATGCTGATAACTTTAACTGAGCTAAAGAAGTCTACTAACAGATATGGGTGGTACAGGAGCAATCAAATATTCCATCTGAATTTATGCTTGAAATGCCTATGCAAAATCTAAATGAACATGTCAATGACACATTGAGAGAAGACCCAGGACTGAATCTTGACCACTCTAATACCTCGAGGTAGATGAGACTAGGTGAATCCATTAAGGAGAAAAAATAGAAAGAAAACTCAAAGGTGCATCCAATGACTAAAGAGTAAAATCAGAATCTATTTCAAAAATGAATCAGGAATCGACTATATTGAAGGCTACTGATTGGGTAAACAAATGATCAGAAAAAATGTCCTGGATGTTGAAAATATGGTTGTTGGTGATGAGCATGGAAAAAGAAAAATCAATAGCATGATGAAGACAGAAAGCATAATGGAATGAATTGAAAAAAAATATAGTACTTTTAAATAGAAAAGGTCATTAAATTTAGATTAAACTCAATGAGTATAATCATAGGAACACAAACCAATACAGGAAATATCCATTTTATATTAAATTTAGCAGACAAAAAGCAATTACTTGAAATTAAATATCAAATATTGGTAGTTAAATAAGAGTTTCTGTAATACTTTAGAGTGCTTGAATCCTATATTTACCTCAAGTAGTACTAAAGCTTTCCTCTTAAATCCTAAATCAAGTAATTTGTTCAGAATCACTTATGTACTAAGATAAATTACAAAGGTTAATAATATATGCAACTTAAAGATACAAAGCCAAAGAATTACAGAATAAATTCCTCTTGCAAAACAGGAAGGAGCCTTATCCTTTCACCTCAACTGATATTATATTAATAGAAATACATAGATATCAATTAGTCTTTGTGGTATTTCCTCTCAAAAAAAGAAAAAGAAAAAGAAAAAATCTCCAATGTGTAGAATTGATGGTGATATCTTATTTTATATCTTTTTGGACCACAATACAGAGAATTTACCATAGTCCATATGTGAGACTTTATCAACACTAGTCTGCCCAAAATCCTCACTTACTTTATTAATCTATTCATTCATTCCATTTTATTCCCATTACTATTTCCATTCTCTACTTGCACTATAAGAGACCATCTTAATGTATTTGACGAGAATCCTTTTGCTTCTGTGTGTTCTTGTAAAATATATATTTTTGTTTTATGGTTATAGATTTTAATATACAAAATAAAATGATAATGCAATGGGGACTTTATTCTTTATTTTCTCATTAAGATATATGGTTTTAAGCTCTACACATGTTACCAGCTGTTCATCTTGTATGTTGCTGCTAACTGCCATGTTATTTAAGAGTGTGTATTTACTAAATGCTACTTTTTTATTCCACTACTGATGAATATTTCCATTGCCTCTACAACCACACATCCAACAAATAGACCAATGGTGAACATTCCAGTCAATGTTCCTTTAGATACTTGTCTAAAGATTTATTTGGCATATTTACCTAGGAGAAGGATTTCTGGGTATAGAACAAATATATTTTATTTTCACTTATTACCACCATTCTCCTTTCCAGCATATCCGCTCAGTCTACACTCATTTCAGCAACCAATGGGGATTCAGTATCCTATACTCTCACCAAAACAAAAAACAAAAAAGACCACAGATTTTTACTTTTTGCCACTGTGATATACATTAAAGCTTCTGTAACTTATATGTATATTTTTTGACAATAACTAAAGTCTGCATATTCAAACTATATTCTGTAAAAAAAGGGAATTCAGCTTGGATAATAATAACCATTTAGAAGCCACATATTCTATTGAAAAACTATTGCAATTAAATTTAAAAAGGATCCCAAATATATTTAATGATTTATTGAGTACTAAAAACAAATCATAAATTATTCTATATGCTGGGTGCTAGTAGTGATAACAACAAAAACAAAACAAAACAAAAACTTGTCATGAACCTTATACCGATACGCATTTATATAGCACATGAGTCTATGGATCAACTGGCTACCTTTTCCAATTTGGGCTGGACTCATCCATGTGTCTACATTTGGCTCTGGATCAAGACAGCAACTGATAAATTTGTCTGGGTTTTTGTTTGTTTGTTTGTTTTTTGTCTATTTGAGGCTTGGCTGGCTGTAAGCGGGTCTAGAACATCCTTGGCTGAGTCAAATGGGCTCTTCTCCAAATGATCTTATTTTCCATCAGACTAGATCAGATTCTACTTATTAGGGAGGAAGGAACCCAAGAGAGATAATAGAAGTGGGAAAGCACTTGAATCATAGTATCGAAAATTGCACACCGTCACTTCAGACACATTTTATTAATTTAAAGGAAGTCACAGAAGCAGTCCAGATGCAAGTCATGGAGGAAAAGATTTTTACCTCTTACAGAGATAAGCTGCAAAGTCATATACATACATATGTGTGTGTGTGTGTGTGTGTGTGCGCGCGTGTAGGTATATATGTATGTATATATAGGCGTATATATTGCCATGATGTATGCTCTGGAAAGCAGTAAGAAATTCTGGGCTATTTTAATACTTTAGGCTTTAAATTGGACTAAAAAGGAAAACCATTGGAGGATTTAGAACAACAGAACAGAGTGATATCTACACGGAATAAGGAGGAGACAATTAAAAACACAAAACCTGGAGTTCAAAGGAGAGGTCTGATCTGGGAATACACTAGAATGTAATCTGCTAAATTTTTCAACATTCATTTTTATTTATCTTACATGTAAGTATAATAAATATCACTGAATTATATTTATACCATTATATCATCAAATAATATGGAATTCTGATTTCTGTAAAAATCTGTAATAAAGCTGTACCATTTACAAATTTGATAAATGTGGTTTTTATATCCATACCCAAGTTTAGCATGTAAGAAATGAGCTCATTTATTTGCTTTTTCTATATCCTAAATCAATGGTTATTATAAAACCAATGAATTTTAATATTGAGCCATTTCTGCTACATTATCATACAGTTTAAGTGTTGCCTCTTCTATTTCCATGATTCTCCACCAGAGTTGGACCATTTTTCATCTATCTGAATGTGAAAGGCACCATCTAATAAAGTTATTTTTTTCTATTTTAAAGGAAAATATACTTGGCCATATTAGTAATTAAATAAATGCATGCAACTTGGGGAGATTCAACATAAAACTTAAGAAAAAGCTATATCTTACTTCCAACAGGAAAGGTGTACTGTTGCGATCTTTCTATAATTCTAGGAACCTAACACAATTGGCCTATGAGAAATTCCAGTTAATTAGTCATCTGTTGAAAACACTGCAGGAAAGCATACAATCTGTTTCAAATATTTTTGCATAATGTGGCTGATAGTTTACTAAAGCAAGTAATAAGGGGAATATGGTTAGTACTCTATCAACAATTAAGTATAAGTAGTTGATACTTGTAAGGAAAGACAGTTCAAAAAAATCAATCATAAACAAGCAGAGAATTTAAGAGTTTTAAAGAAAAAGCAAAGAAAGTAATAATTAACTTCAGGAACATATAGCATTCTGCTAATAAAATTAAGAAATACTCATTAATGCACAATATGAGTTGCAAAAACATGAATCAATGATTATTAAAATTATTTAAAAATGAAGATATTATAGTAAGAATATATATATATATATATATATATATATATATATATATATATATATCCATATATATCAATCACACATAAACCACATACAAGATACTGTATATAAACACATACAAGATTCAATAATAAAATACAATGTCTTATGCTGATTATATTTAACATATTAACATATTCCTATGATTTGGGTAGTATTTTGTTTTCCTTGTGAAGTCATTACAAGAATATGTTACTTGTGAGACACTTAAATGAGACATTCATTAAAGAGTCTTCTTTGATAAGGATATTCTGAAGTTTATAAGTGAAGATCCTGGCAGCCCCAGAATTTTCAGGTGTTGTACTAAAAGGTAATCGTCTTTAAAGCCCTAAAAAATCCACCTGACTCACCATTAATTGTAATAATTTCTCTCCCTTTTAGGTTCCAGTTACTCAATATAAATAAGTTCTGGAGATATAATATACAAAGTGGTTAATAAACTATATTATATACTTGAGATTTAACAAGAGAGTTTACCTATGTGAAGCCACTTGAAGATTTTAACTGTATTATGATATATTCTGACTTACTTTATTGTGGTGGTTGTTTTTAACAGCTTAATTGAGGTATAATATACGTACCATAGAACATTCCCATTAAAGAGTACAGTTCATTAAGTGTTAGTTTAGAGACTCCCACAATCCAACCTATATTTGGAATATATGTGAAATATATCCACACATATCACCAAATATATGTGAAATGTTATCCACCTGGAAAACATTCCCTGTTGCCCATCCCTGCCCACACCTCTTGCCCCAAGAAACTACTGATCTATTTTTCTATCTATAGGCTGTTGTTTCTAGAAATTTCATATAAATAGGATAATTCAATGTCTTTTGTATCTGGCTTCTTTCCCTTAGCATGATGTTTTGAGATTCATCCCTGTGTTAATATTTTATTTCTTTTTATTGCTGAATAGTATCCCCATTTTTTTCAAAGATAACTAACAAGAATCAGATAGACTGAAAAGTCCCAAGGGATGCATAAATCTTACTCTAATTTTACAAGTAAGGTATTTGATATTCAAAAAAGTTAAGTGTCTAGACAAAATGCACAGGGCTAGTTAATGGCCACGCCTTCCGACGCTAGAAGCCCTGCTAACTTTTCCATAAATGTCTCTAAGACACCATTCTCTTTTCATTTTCTCCTGCCTGTGCCCTTAATCTTATATCCATGGGTCATTTCTTGATATGTTTTATTCACCTTCCTTGAATCTGGATTTCTCATTTATTGAAAATATATTTGTTGAAATTCAGTCACATCAACATTTATAATAAAGGCACATCTCCTTTTTCCTACCCCTGTTTTATGTTTCAGCTATATCATATTGCTGTCAGCCCCCAGAAAAACTTACAGATTTAACATGTCCAACTCCTCCATGAAACTATGATAGTTTTTATTATATATTTTTCATGATTTGTGTTTAATTTCTGATTTATTTTTCTATTTTACTAACACCTGCATTTTAAACCCTAGTACTCTATTTACTCCCTTTGTTGATGAAATTTATTTTCTCATCACCTATTAAGTTTGACCTGTCACGCTCCATCATTTAAACCCTCTACTTTATCTTCATAATCTTCATTTTACAAACTAAGTTTCTTTCTTCAAGGATTTCCCCTTTATCAAAATACCTACTGACATAAATAACTCTGGATACATCATTAATACACAAATCACAACTGGCACCTAGTAGTTTGAAATAAAGATGCTGACAGGTTTGATTCATCTATCTAGTTTTCATATTTTATTAAAGCAAACATATAAAAGATTGATAGATTTCCTGTGTTAATAACAAATCTGACAGTACTTGGAGAAAAATACCTACATAGCATGTGTAATAGTGTCTCACTTCAGTTTTTGAAGTTTGACTATTGTCAGTTTCCAAGCTTCAGCATCCCTTTTCCTTTCTGCCCCACATTTATGCAGGCTGAAAGAGTCTGCATGCTGTCTCACTTGACGCTGGTACAAGATTCAAACCCTGCAAAGTCCTGCCTGCAATTGGAAGCACATCCACTCCCACTCCCTCACCACAATAAAAACCCCAATCCAGTCGCCTTTCTCTCATCTTTCAAAACCATTTCAGAGCAAGTTGGGAGGCCTACACAGCTCTCCCCGGAAACTCTGATTTTGTGATTAATAACATGTTTTTATTCTTTCTTGGTGTGCACTTGGCACTATTATTTTCGATATACAAACCAAATTTTGAGTGGCTTCCATCCTGCCTTTGCAGAACGTGAGAAAGAGGAAGGTTCTGCAGAAACTAGGAGACTGTTCCCTTAATGCAATATATACCTGGGTACTTACTTATGAGTCTTCTCATATATTTATTGTGTGCAGACCATGATGCACATTTAATTTTGCAATGGACTATCTTGAAACATGTGGTAGGTAACTTGTATTCCATTCATCAAATGATCTCCAGGTTAAAAAAAAATCAAAGTAAACTAAAAAATTCACATTAATAACATTGTGACTATTACAATCAATTTAAATATTTCCTGGGAAGAATTTTAAATAATTATATTTACATTGAATCATTTAATCATTGCCTTGTTTTGTATGTTGTTTCCAACATACTATACAAGCAGAATTATTACTTTTGAAATCACATAAAAGTGAATTTAATACTAAATATAAATGTATGTTTGTGAATTACATTATTTCAAAACATACAGAAAAATCAATAGAACGCTATATAAAGATTTGTATTCTATTATTCTGTTGTTAGTTCATTAATATTTAGTAGGATATTTCATATATTTATGGTTTAAATCCAATCACATGCTTGTAAAACTGGTGTATAAGTCCAGATTTTATTGCATTTTGATATACTACTATCTTTAAAATTAAATTAAAGAGGCAAAAAATGCTACATTACAAAAATAATAACATAAAAATTTCCTTTTTTTACCTATAAGGAGCAATATGTCAACATAAGATTCAGAGTGATGGCATTAACTCAAATCAAAGTGATCGCTTAGATATTTCTGAAATTTAACAGTTTACTTGAATAGGAGCTCATTAATTTCTCCTGAATAACCAGGAGACTTTTTTTTTTCATTTCTCCCCTAATCTTTCGTATGATTACAAAAAAATGTGAGGAAAGGGAGTGGACATTTTTCTAGATAGAAAGAGTGGTAGGAGAAAAATATTAATTTACATTGGAACCAGTAGGAAATTCATTTTTCATTCTCAATATCCCAGTATATAAGGGCCGAATACAAAACAAGAACATTTTAAAAGCCAAATACTATAATCCTTAATGTATAACAAATGCTAGTGACTGCACATTGACTTTCATTGTCATATATTAAATAACAATATGTATAAAGTGCTTAAAACTATGCCTAGCATATTTTAAGTCCCATATTAAAATTAGATCTGTTAATAAAAATGAACAGAAATATGTTAATCTTAGATTAAATGTTATGTGCTGTTCATTGAATTAATTGATTAGTATTGTAAGGCAGAAAATTATTGTTAACAAGAACCCAAATTATTTTATTAACTATAAAATTAAAATCACACTAAGGGAGTAGGGAGTCAGAAAATGACCCATTCTTATTTTAACACTGAGCTAGAGTCACAAAGATTTTATAAGGCCCATCTTCCCTTGCCTCTGATATACACTTATCAATAGTAACCATATAAGGAAAGGGTGCTGGAGGAGATGGCAAGGTTATTAATACTCTGTTGCCCAAGGTTGTGGTCTCATTCTTTGATATAATGCATCTACCCTCCTACCAGCAACTGCACCCGCATACTTTCCTGCCTGTAACCACAGATGAATAATTTCTACTCATAATGCAGCCAAATTCTGTCCGCTCTCACCTACTCAAGGACAGCACTGGGTTCAACCTTCCCCTTCAAAAATATCCCCTCTTCCACATCTCCTGAATATCCTTGTCAATGTCAACATATTATTTCTTCTTTTTTGAAATGAACACATATACAAACAAACTTTTTTTTATTATTATTATTCCATTTGCCTCAGAAGCCACTGGCTTATCTCTTTGCTGTTCTTTAAAAATAAATAAATAAATAAATAAATAAATAAATAAATAAATAAATTAAATAAATAAATAAATAAATAAATAAATAAAGAATCATCTATAAACCCTCCTCCAATTTCTCTCAGAAACTGACCAGTCTGACCAGTTTGATTTGGATCTCCATGCCCACTTATTTCCACATTGCTCAGTCCAATCAATTTTAGACATCATCTGATGACATACCAACACCATTAAAAAAAAAAAAAAAATGATGGCTCCTCTTTGAGTGCATATTATCTTAGTTTTCCTTTGGCCTCATGTGTACCTCTTCTTAATACTAGTACCTTTCCGAGTTCAGCCACTTTTCCTCTTTTGGGGGGAGGTCCCAAATGCTCAGGTCTTGGCCTGATTTAATTCTATGTGCTCTCATTTTGTCATGTCATCCCAGTTATATAGCAGTTTACAAATTTATATCTCCAATTCTTACCAAACTCCTGAACTCCAAACATATATCTCTTTACATTTCATTTTAACAACGATCTTATATATCAAACTTAGTATGTCCAAATGTTTACTGTGCTTACCCACCCACCCTCAAACTTGATTCATCTACATTCTTCTCTCAATCAAGTTAATGGCAACTAAATCCTCGCAGCTTCTGAGTCCAAAACTCTTGGGGTCATTCTCTTTCACACCCAGTGACATTGTCTACTTGCCTTCCTAAGAAAACAGCAAGAAATGTCCTCCTCAGACCTTTTTCACTTGTTCTTCCCTCTACCTGGAATAATCTTCCCCGCACCCTCATATTCATCAAGTCTCTATAAAATAACTTATAAAAGAGGCATTATGCTATCATTATCTCTCTACATCTGGCTTATTTCACTTAGGATAGATAATATCCTCCAGGTACATGCATATTGTTGCCAATGGCAGTATTTCCCTTTTTAGGTTTGAATATTTCAGAGAGAGAGAGAGAGAGAGAGATCATATGTTTGAGCCCGTTTACCCTCATCTACCATTTCCCTCCTTCCTTACCCTCTGGTAACCACTAAACTATTGCCTGTGTCTGTGAGTTTTTGTTTCTTTATTTGTTTGTCTTGTTCCTTTATTGCTTTCAGTTTTATATCCCACATATCGGTGAAGACATATGGTTCTCAACTTTTTCTGTCTGACTTATTTCATTTATCATAATAATCTCAAGATCCATCCATTTTTGTCGCAAATGTTTGCATTCTTCATTCAATACTGACTCTGGGTGGTGAACACACAATACGATATATAGATGATGTATTACAGAATGTATATTTGAAACCTATGTAATTTTAATAACCATTGCCAACTCCAATAATTTTAATTAAAAAAGAAATTAAATTATATTGAAAAAGTTAAAAAAAAAAAGAATGCAAACCCATTTCCTCAATCGGAAATAAATGTTATTGTTTTGTAAGAATAATCTCTGCTGTTTGAGAATTAGTAAAAGCAGGCACATGTGAGATTATTATGAGACATTCACAAGAAGTGCATTTTACTAATTACAACTATTTTGTATAATAAAAATCTTTTATAATAAAATAATTTCACTCTATGATAGAAATATGATTAATTGTCTCTAATTAGCATGTTGTGACTTCCTTGTAATCGCCAGTATATTAGTGATGGAAAAAATGTGTACTTCACTAGTTGACGTGTATTAGAAAAAAACGATGAAAACCCAGTTTGAATTTCTTTGTTTTAATTATTGTATATTTTTCTTAATTAAAGTTTATTGTAGTAACAATTGTTAGTAAAGTTACATAGGTTTCAGGTGGCATATAAAACGGAAAACAACAAATGATCAAGACAAACAAATGAAGAAACAGTTTTAATTTCATTATGGGAAAGAAGTAGCCTTCTCAAGATTGAAATGCCTTGGCCAAGGAAATTCAGAAATTTTGTAAGGTTTAAAGCATTAGGCAATATTTTGGGGTAATCACAATCTATATAGTCTTAATTTTATATTGAAATTTTTTATTTTTGAGTAGTTAAAAGACATATATAATGTTGTAGAATTTAAGAAAGCACAGAAACCTATTCAATTAGTCTTAATTTATATTTTCAATCTTGTTTCTCTTAAATACAGCAGCATAGAGTAGAAAAAATTACTGGAATTATCTGTCAACAGATTTTATTACACCTTTACCTCATTTCTTAATTTTATTTAAGTCACAAATTTCACTATTGAATTCAGTAGCAGGCATGATATTATTATGCTTATCTAGGCACTGCAGCATATAACAGGATGAATACCATCTGGTGGGAACATCCTGGATGAGAAACTCCTCTGGCACAACACTTGTGGAATACTGGCTGCTGGGCTAAATGATACTAAGCCAGGCTATGTTTAAAATGCCCTATCAGTTAGTTGAATATTGCAACACAGCATCACACTTGGCCTTATTAAAATTTTCTAATACAGAACACTGGAAGGCATTGGCCACACATGACATACACTGAAAGTAGGTCAATTTAGTTCTTACCAGTCTATTACACAAAATTTCTATGGAAATCATTGTTATTTTTGGTTAGATTCCAATTATTCATAATATCCATGAAATGGATAGGACAATTTTCCACATACTGTTCTTCAGAATAATAGCAAGCTAGAGAGCCTAATGATAATTTTGTTAAGAAAGTAATTTCCAGAGAATTATTTTTGGACAATGTAGTCCTTGAGTCCATAAAAGTAAACACCCACTCATACACACAACGTACTGATTCCTACAAACCATAGGGAAATTGTTAAATATGAAATAATTTTGTAAAGCAAAAATATGGAATTATAATCTATTTTTTTAAGTACAAGCAGTTCTCACTTTGTGTGGTACTGCATTAACTGAAACTCATGCCCCTCAGAATTGTGTCCTCACTTTGCACAGGTCTGTGGAAACAAATTACTGTAATGTACTGCCTATAACCTAACAGGCTTATAGTTTGTTCAACTCAATGACCTTGCTGGCTCAGGATGAACAAATTTCTGGGAAACGATTTTATGTAAATCAAATTCATACCTAGCATCTATACACAGCCACCTGTCCAAGAGCTTCCTGAACACCCAAGATGGTTTAAATTCCCTCTCGATATTATTTCAGCATACCTATGTTGTTTTTTTCTACCTGTGATAGTAATTATAGTTTTAGTCATCTGTTACCTGCTCCTTCTATATTACCAAATATTCTTTAAATTAATGGTTTTTGCCTTATTCTTTTTGAATCAGAATACAGAACGTCTTTGTATTTTAATTATGACATACTCCTTTGGTTTTTGTTGTAATATTTGTTCTGAGTACAATTACCAAAGATAACTGTAAATGAAGAATCAGTTTCTTGTACTATAGCTCATTATTTTGATTATATATTATGAATTTAGACATTTAAGGTATCATTGATTACTCACATGTATATGTAAATAATACTATTACATTTTATGAACTGTCAGTAAAATATTTGGAATATTTCAAAGTAATTTCATGTCTTGTCTATTGCTTTTAAAAATATGTATAATAGGGGGCCGGCCCAGTGGCTCAGGTGGTTGGAACACCCTGCTCCTAACACCGAGGTCGCTGGCTCGATTCCGACGTGAGCCAGTGAGCTGCACCCTCCACAGCTAAGATTGTGAACAACAGTTCTCCCTGGAACAACAGAGCTGTTGTGTAGGAACAACAGCTCTGCCTGGGGGTAGGGAGGGGGCAAGGGGAGGTAGCACAAGGCTCAAAATACCGGCATGGGCCAGGGAGCTGTGTTCTACACAACTAGACTGAGAAACAACAGCTTGAACCAGAGTGGGCGGGGGGAGGCGGGAGAAGGGGGAAAATATATGTATAATAAAGATTAAATATTATCTTCTGTTTTCTATATGCTTTCTCCTATTATTTTCCAAATATAATCTGGCACTATTTAATTCATTAAAACAACTGTGGATGTCCAGGCCACAGACTCCATTATTAGTCACTTAGCCCACCTTTAGTTTTTCACTCTGTTATGTGCATAGATTCAAACCAGCTCAAAAATTGGTTTTCATATTATAATGAAACCAGGTAAAAAACAATGACACACGTTTCTGCAGGTACCAATGGCATTTATTTGAGGAAGTGTGCATAGAATGAATGACTCTTGGGATCAAGGGCCTGGAGATAAGTTCACTTTGAGATAAGAAGCAGAAATACACAAACTAGATAGAAATATCTCAGAAGAGGCCAGACCTCCAACTTACTATGAGACACACAGCTAACAGAATGAATAGTGATGTGAGAAGTTTTCATGAAATTATCAGGTGACAAGAAGTGTGCATGTGTGTGTGTGTGTGTGTGTGTGTGTATGTGTGTTGCATACAAAAAAAGAGAGAACAGGAGAGGGAAATCAGACAGCTGTAAACTCAGTCATTTAAAAAAACTGATCCAGAAATAATGGGCCTCTATCACGTCCAAGAAACATTAATTTAAATGCAATATTCAGATTTTTACTTTTTAGAAATTCTTGTCCAAAGCAACAAAACCAAAATAAACAAAAGTAGGATTACATCAAGCTAAAAAGCTTCTGAACAGTAAAGTAAAACAATACAATAGAAAGGCAATCTACTGAATGAGAGAAAATATTTTCAAATTATATATCTGATAAGAGGTTAATATACAAAATATATCAACAACTCATACAACTCAATAGCCAAATTTAAAAAAAAAGTAATAATAATAATCTGATTTTAAAATGGGCAGAGGATCTGAATAGACGTTTCCCCAGAGAAGAGATGCAGATAGTCAACAGGTAACTGAAAAGGTACTCAACATCACTAATCATCAGTAAATGCATATCAAACCATAATGTTATCAGCTCACATCTGTTAGAATGACTATTCTAACATTATCAAAAGGACAAGAAACAACTGTTGGCAAGGATGTGGACAAAAGGGAAGATTTGCGCACTGATGGCTGGAATGCAATTGGTGCAGCTACTATGGAAAACAGATGCCTCAAAAAAGTTAAAATTGAACTACTGTATGATGGGGGTGTGTGTAAAAGGGGTCAAAAGGTACAAACTTCCAGTTACAAAATAAATAAGTTATAGGGATGTAATATACAGCATGGTGACTATAGTTAATAATACTGTATTGCATATTTGAAAGTTGTTAAGAGAGTGAAAGAGCAAAAGAGCTAAAGAGAGGGAGAATCTGAAATTTTATGAGATGGTATCTGACCTAATGTTCTCACAGGATGTTCTAAGGAACAAATAACATGTAGCAAGAGCCTAAACTACATGTCTACAATGAATCAGAGAGATTAGAAATAGCTTTGAAAAATTCTGTACTTCAGGGGTTGCAATGGACTGAATGTTCATGTCCCCCCACATTCATATATTGAAACCCTAATCCCAATCTGATGGTATTTGGAGAGCATAGGAGGAGTGGATGCTAATGGTACGGTGGTGATCACTTTGCAACATATGAATGTATCAAATCAACAAGTTGTACATCTTAAACTTACATAATGTCATGTGTCAATTAAACCTCAGTAATGCTGGGGAAAAAGGAAGGAGGTCAGAGTGCAAGTTAACTAACTGTCTCTCTGCCATGTGAGGATACAATGTCAGCAGTTTGCACCATGGATGAAGGCCCTCAGAGGAATTTGATCACACTAACACCCTGATCTCAGATGTCCAGCCTCCAGAACAAAAGGAAAAAGAAAAGAAGAAGAATGTCCTGTCCATTTCTCACTTACTTTGATGTTTATACTTTTATACTCTAGTGAAACAAAAGCTACAGGAGCTGGTTTTGAAATGGATATTCAATTCCCAATATTTTATATAAATTTTTAATTTAGTGTGAATAGAAAAATCAATTTAGTTTTAATGTTTTCTTAGTTACACTTTAAATACATTTCTAAAAAGTTGAAAACATGAAAATGTAATCCACAATTCTAGTATCTAGGCAAAACTTTATTTACCTCATAGTATTTTTAATCCTATCTCTCGCTCTCTCCCTGATATATATTATACACAACTATATCTCTTAGTTTAAATTGCTGCATGTTTCAGTTATGCATGAGATTACTTTTGTGCATATATGCTTCTTAAATGGGGTGGGTACTATATATTTTATGGAACTATTTTAATGAAAAAATGAATATCATTACATCCTGTGCTTAGTTGGTTCTTGGTTGGTGTAGAGATCACACACACAGACATACACACACACACACACACACACACACACATTCTTCCTTAATTTCTAAATAAATTGCTTATTCAAACACAGACATTGTTAGATGCAAGACTTACAAAAGAGGACGAGTCAGCATAATATAGTAAGCAGGACGTCCTTCAGCTCACAGGGCCCTAGGGAATCATGAAACTATTGGTATCCCTTCCTTTGCATGGTACAGTTTTGCCAAATGAGGAAAATGCCACATCATTTATATACTCAAGATTCACATCAATACTCAGGAAGTAACTGGAAAGTTATGACATTAATTCAAGACGTTTACAGCAATGAAAAGTATCCTTACTATCAAACCAAAATGAGTAACAACATGGACACCACTCCCTTTCTCACTTCTCCTGGGGAGAAAGAAGATGCACTGCCCACTGGAAAAAAAGCTCAGACTTCTGCTTCCTAGCATTGAGAAGTTCATTTATCCAGAAAACCGCCTTGAATGTGATTTAATTCTTCTGATTTGAGTGATTCTGAATCTGACTCATACATTAATAATCACAATGAACATGTTCAGATGGTCCATAAGGGGCCAGCATGAATCCCTGATTCTCCAAGTGCTCCCATAATATTGTGAGCACCCAATCATGCTATTAATTCCCTTTCTACCTAAAATCTTTAGAACAATTTCTTTTTCCAGCACTGAATACTGACTGATATAATTGACAATCTTGTCCCTTAAGTAATCCAAAAAAAATTACAAATATAATAAATGTAATGCAAAAGGATGGGTACAAGTATACTCGTATCAGGCAAATCACATAAAAAATATAGCATGCGGGCCAGCCCAGTGGCTCAGGCGGTTAGAGCTCCATGCTCCTAACTCCGAAGGCTGCCGGTTCGATTCCCACATGGGCCAGTGGGCTCTCAACCACAAGACTGCCAATTCAATTCCTCACAGGATGGTGGCCTCTGCCCCCTATGACTATGATTGAACATGGCACCTTGAGCTGAGCTGCCTCCCGGATGGCTCAGTTGGTTGGAGCGCATCCTCTCAACCACAAGGTTGCCAGTTCGATTCCTCGCTGCAACTCCCGCAAGGGCTGGTGCGCTGCACCCCCTGCAACTAGCAACAGGCAACTGGACCTGGAGCTGAGCTGCGCCCTCCACAACTAAGACTGAAAGGACAACTTGAAGCTGAACGGCACCCTCCACAACTAAGATTGAAAGGATATCAACTTGGAAAAAAAATGTCCTGGAAGTACACACTGTTCCCCAATAAAGTCCTGTTCTCCTTCCCCAATAAAGTCTTAAAAAAATAATATATATATATATATATATATATATATATATATATATATATATCATGAGACATAATATTATATGGGGAAAACATCATTTTATATTATTTAGTTATCATTTTAAGAAGGAAATTAAAGTATAAGCATTTTAAAACAAATACAATACTGTATTAAAATATATGGAATGTAGCCAATGCTAAACCAAAGGGTAAAATGTTATTTATTATTATGTTATGGATATGAAATAAGTAGTCTTCTGAAGTCAGTAGAAAATAAATAGCCAAATGAATAGAAGAGATTGAAATCACTGATTATGAAGAAAGAAAATAGAGTATACATCTTAACAGTTCTCATCACAAGAAAAAAATTTTGTAATTAAGTATGGTAATCGGCGTTAACTAGATTACTGTATTGATCATTTCATAGTATATTCAAATGTGGAATCATTATTAAGAAAAGGCAAAAAAGTAATTCATTATAAAAAGAGAAAACAAGAATGATAATACTCAAGAAAATTTTTTACCAATTTCTTCCAGAAAAGAAAAGTGTAGAAATCTTAATAAGAATAACAGAACATTAATGTTAACCTTTCAAAATAAGAAAGGGAGAAATATTGTAAAGAGCATGCAATGCTTACTAAAAATAAAAATGCAAGAAACACAGATAAGATAAGCAATAAATACATTATTTTACAGTGTTCAATCTCAACACATAGCAAAATAAAATAATAATTTATTATAGGTCATTTATTAAATTGGTATTATATTTTTACTTAATAATAAGCAAGGCTTGTATATTTGTAGGAGAAACAGATATGCATGAAGCTGTTGGGAAATAATTTTGTATGTATACCCCAGACAATTTGAAAACTAAAGTCCAAGTAACCAAAACTGAATAGTAAAGCCAACCTACGCAACCCCAAATTTCTCATTTTAAATTCTATTTTCATGGATACGTGCTGAGGAAATAATGGATGCAGGACTTATATTCTTGGCAATTGCTTTAATTGGAGACTAACCAACTTCCAAATGTGAATAATTTGTTTAATAAATAAATATACTTTAGCTGCTTGAAAAGATACTATGTAATTGTTTATATAAAATATTAAAATAATTTAATGCCATGCAAAAATGTTCAGAATTTACTGAAAAACTTAGTGGACACCCCATAAGCCCATTTGAAATAAAATAATTACACACATGCATTAAAAACATTTTAATGGTAATTATCTTTGAAGTGTTATCCCTAATCAACAAGATTAAAGATATTTAAAATGTGTACTTTGTGTTTTGTATTTTTCAATGTTCCTAATAAAGACTATATTATTTTTATAATGAAATATTTATTATAAAAGCATTTTTATTCTGCCATCTTTTGAAAGCAGGGTCTGTGTATTTTAATAAAGAAGCACAGAAAGTATTTTTTTTTCTTACCCAGAGGAGGCACTACTCCCTGCCCCATGTCTCTCTCCTTTCCTTATAAAGCATGCTGATAAGAATCCTTAGTGTATATGTCTCACCGACCTTCAGAGATTAATTTTGAAAAGAGACTTTTATGTCAGTACATAAATTTCTTGTCAGTAAAAAATGAAACTGTGTGTCAATGGATTCCTATTCCAGGTGACTGAGCAAATTACCAGCAGTATGACTTTAATATCTCATCTTCATTTCTTGAGATTTAAAATGAGAGAGTAAGAGAAGGTAATCTGTAGAATTTCTATTACTGGATTCTCAAGCTAGATAGTGGGAGAGAGAGACTTTCTACTTTTTAGACACTTTAAATAGTGCTTCAGTAATATCTTTCTACATAAATCCCTGCCTATCATGTTTCTCCTGTGAGATACTTCCCATGTGCAGAATTTTCAGGACACAGATCATACACACATACATTACATATTATGTAATGATACATAATATTATTAATACTATAATATAATTTGTTACTAAGTTGACATTATTATGTAATAAATATTAATAAATTTCCTTCTGAAAAAGCTATAACCCACCAGGTCTACCCATATATATGAGAGTACCTTCTTCCTCACATAGATGTCAGAAAATCATGTTAAATTAATAAGTCTAATTATTGCTACTCTGAAGAATATAAAATTATACGTATATAAATAAAGTTTACTTGATTTCTTAGTATTGCTGGTTGAGCAATGATTTTGAACTGCCTATCACATTTGTTTGTTTGTTTGTTTGTTTATTTCCAGCTCTTCTCTGAGCTGTCTACTAATATCCCTCCTAACTTCTAATTAAGAACTATGGAACATTTTCTTTGGAAGAGTCCCGCTAGTGGTAGAAGGTCCATGATTCAGATTTATGGACCAATACATTAGGAGTAGAGCTTAAACTCAAGTATAATTATTTTTACTGTTCACACCCCCACATACACACACACACACACACACACACAGGCACATAAAACAGCTTGCACTACAGTTTATTTTAAAAACTGCATGCAATTTTAAACTGTTTTATTAGGCTATTGGGAGAGCGTGGTAGAAAGAGCATGATAGAGAACTAGAACCGGAAGCAAAATATGGCTAGAGACAATTCCCCAGTTGCAGAGTTTCTAATTGACTATTAAGAAAGGTAAGTCTGCAACTCTTTAAGAACACAGGTAAATAAAGGATAGCAACATAAACAGTCAAAATTTATATGTTCTGGAGGTGTGGAGATGCCTAAGATCTGAGGAAAGGCGAGGAAGATGAAAAAGAAACGGGGAAAAGAAAAGAACATAGAGTGAGAAAATATGGTAAAACAAATGAAACCCAGATAAGAAATACGTCCAGAGACAATTTTCTAGTTTTGCAAAGATCCTGACTCCTAAGATCAGAGTTTTCTATAGAACTATTACATTTTAAGAGTTTCTTACTGTTCCAACCTAACTTTTTTTGCTGTATGTCTTGCTACATCCTTGAGTGAATGATGTGGGGAAGGATAATGAAAAGAGCGCTTGTTCTGTATCTGAGTGAAGAGCAAGGAGAAAGACTAGCTGTGGGAGCACAGAGTGGGTATGATTTAAACAGAAGCAGAAAATTGAGAGCCAGAAATGGCTAAATGATTTGAAGTCCTAAATATCCTCATGTATCATTTGAAGGACATTGAATTTCCCATAGCAAATTTTCTCAAAAGACTGAGGAATCACCAAAATCTAAATAACATAAAATTCCAAACTTGTGTTTGAACATGCTGCTTATTTGTAATACTAGCTTTATCATGTTCACCTTGGTAATTCTGTTTCCCCCACTGTTGAATGTCTTTTTAACTCCTCCACTTTGCTGTATCTTTCTTGGCCTTCAAAGTTCAGAAATTCAGCTCAACAATGACATCTTTGATCAACTTCCCTGGATGAGGACATAGTTCACAGGATAATAATAATGATTTTACGCAATTCATGTTAAATACTAGATGTAAGAAATCTTGGCAGTTAGAAATGCAGAACTAGGCTTGTAATAAAGATTGAGACAAAATATATTGATTTGGAAATATTTTACATAGAGGTGACAGTTGAAACTGCTCATGTGCAAAAGATCTCCAAGAAAGTCAGACCTTCAGGATATATCCAGAATAAGAAGTCAATATTCAATCAAGAGTTTTGAGATGAGCACTTTTCAAATCATTAAAAATATAAAATTCAGTGTAATCCATATCTAGTATTTAATATACTTCCAGCATTAAAATTATTTGAAAATAAAGAACACAATTGTGGTAAATAGAAAGAATCTATGAATATACAAAAATACCTTTCTCTACCAGGTTAGCTGACAAATATAATGCATTATTTTAATTAAGATGTGATAACATTACCTTTATGTAGTTTTGCCGATGACCATGTAAGAGAAAAAATAAGAACAATCATAATAGGAAATCTGGAATATTACAGAGGAAAAATACTTGTTCTTTGATGCCTTTGCAGAGATAAAATTATTCAAATAGTTCATAAAAGCTAGGTTTTCAAAAGCATATTATTTGTGGATTAAATAATGGAATTCAAATATAGAAATAATTCTTTTTTTTCTGGTTATGACCTTTTTTTTAAGTTTATTGGGGTGACAATTGTCAGTAAAGTTACATATGATTTCACTGATATGTGGTATATAAAACTGAAAACAAAAGAATACGACAAATAAAGAACAACTCATAGACACAGACAATAGGTTAGTGGTTACTGGAGGATAAGGGGGAAGAAGGGTGGTAGATGAGTGTAAAGAGGATCAAATATATGGTGCTGGAAAGAGAACTGACTCTGGGTGGTGAAATAATTCAATTTTAAGCAACTAATGAAAACATATACCCATATTCCCATTGCTTTATTAGCATATTGGTTTTAATGCCATTTTGAAATAGTATCTATCTGTATTTTCAATCTTATCTTTGAAATCTTTATCTTGTCAGTAGAAAGAGTAACTATTTATATTATTTATAATCCATAGACATGTTAAGGAGATTACAAAGAATCCTGGTATGTGTTTAGGGCCCTGGTATATGGTTTGGTGAAGCTAACATTGTTATGTGCTTCAAGTTGTACTTACTTTAAAAGTGCTACTGGTTAATTTCCATGAAGTGAAATAAATCATTTTGATATATGATGTCAAAACTTTTAATCCCAAAAGGCTATGACTATTTTCTCCATTTTATACAGCAATAACTTTATTGATTTCCAGAAAGAGCATATTACATTAGAAATTATTACATTAGCAGTAAAAGAACCACTGTTCTCTTAATGCAATTTCATCAAGAATATATCTCCACTAATTAACACAATGTGTTATTCTGTACTTTTCCTTTATGTCCAAATTTACTAAATATACTATTATACTATGTGTTATTCTAAAAATGTTAAAGTTTTTAAAGTTCAATGTGAATATTCTGTTTTTCTCAAAAATTGTTAAGCACATTAAACAACCAAAGTTACTAGTCTTTCTAATAAATTTTCATTACTAATATAATAAACTACTATAATTTAATATTGTACTGTAATGCAGTTTGAATATATCATGGATGTAATATAAATAAAATAATCTTAATGACAACAGGTCATATTTTACTTAATAATATGAATAATAGCATTGATACATATTAGTCATATAAATATACCATAAGTAAATATGTTAATAAAAATTCATATTAATATATACCAGTTACATAACATGAGTCCATTTATAAAGCAGAATAATATGAAACATTTATTTCACATATGACAACTACAACAAAGAAGCATTTCTTAAATATTATGGAATAGTTACTGTTCCAACTATTCAAATTAATGGACCAATACATTAGGAGTAGAGTTTTAAACTCAAATATAATTATTTTTGCTGTACACCACACACACACACACACACACACACACACACACACACACACACACAGAGGTACACAGAGGAACATGAAACAGCTTGCACTACAGTTTATTTTAGGTATAAACTGTATGCAATTTTAAACTCTGTGATTAAGAATATGAGCTAAGGAGGGAAATGTTAAGACTCCCAGAAAAATCCTTTAACTTTTAAGGTGATTGCTTTGCAATGGTTTGTTCTGTCATCACTATTGAATAATCCCCTTTCAATACCTGTAAAACACTTGTTTTAGAAGCTTTTGCTCCAAGTCCACTCCTAAGTCAATGATTGTTTTTTGATGGTGAAGAAGAGATCGCAATAGTGTGGGGGGTGGGGAAAAATAAAAACAGAATTTAAAGATTGTAATTATTATTGAGCTAATATGATTAAAATAATTTTTATATTGTTTCAAAATATAATGTAAATATTTTATTCTAAATGAGATATTTATGTATATTAATAGTTCAATAATGTTATAGATGGTACTTATACTAAGATGTATTTTAGTTTATATAATATATACTTTAAAAATGTATTTAAATATATTGAAAATCTGTATTTTGAGTCTCCAGATCTCTCATCTATCTACCTGTGTAAACAACAGTAAATTTTCAATAATACCTGTTGTTATTACTTACTATGATACATTTCCTTTAACAAAAATTGAATTAGGATTCACACTGAAAATACTTTCAGTTGCCACATTGTTTTATTGTTGCGGTGTTTTCTAATGGAAATGACAATGATATTGTGCAATACAATTGGTGAAATGGAATCATTTACATCAGTTAACAAAAATGTCTATTCCCCATCTCCCTTAGAGACATAATTCATAACAAAGTCATATGTAGTTTCTCAGAAATAAGATATTTTATTTATGAATTTGTCCTTTAAGCTCTAAAATAGTCCTATAGCAATGTATGTGCTAACTGAGATATAAATGTGTGCATTTATAATTTTTAAACAAAAAAAGTAGATTTCTATGACCAAGGTGAACGATTCTTATTGAATACATTATCTTGGTACAAATAACTGTTATGCTATTTGTATTACAGATAGATACCAGGTGCTGAGCCCACAGCTGTGATTTTCAATTTGATTAACTGCTACAAGTTTCAAATATAAGGGATGAAATAAGAATATGTTACTTAAAGATTGTAATATGTTTTTTTGAGAAATCATAAAGAATGAAAAAGAGGAAGACAATGGGAGATGTTCAAGTTCGTTTTGTTGCTGAAAATTAATAGTTTTCATGCTTACAAAGGCTTTACCTCTGCATAAAATATGAATTCAGACCAAGCCCATGCTTCAGTCATCGAACATATGTAGTAAAATTAGGACAAGAAGAAATCATTAAAATATAATTAGGGTCACTGTTCGATTTTGCATAATCAGTTTCAGTATTGAATTGTACTAATGCTCAGGATTTTTCTCTGTGTAATATATAATTCACTAAAGGAAAAATACGCCTCAGTTAAGACAGAGTTGGAGTAAAGACAAATCCTTGGAGTTGGTGATTTTCCTTCTATTCTCTGCTGCAAACAAGATCTTAACTGTAGGTTCTACCAATGTTTAGGCATAGCTATGGCAAATATTTGAGGGGTCTTTGAATCCCTACTTTAAGAAAATTATAAAAGAAAGTACTGACATGGTTTGTATGGAGAAAAAGCAGTCCACCATGTGTCTGAGCTTTCCTCCACATTCCTGCCAAGTGTACTGGATGCCCAGGCTTCTTTTTTTTCTAATACTGAGGAGTTTTTGTGGCTAGTCACACAGGAAACCAATAGGTCAAGACAATTACCATGTAGTTGCTTGCTCACCAGGGGAAGTCAGACTGGCTAATTTGCTGCCTGCTCCAATGTTGGCTGCTTGCTCAAAAACCCATGGACCTCTGACCCTGTGTTTTTCAGCTATTCTACAACTCACTTTGAATGGAGTATTATGGGAGCCCATTAAATCACTTCATGGATATCGAGGGCAGTGTAACCAAGGCAGTGTATGCTGATACACTGACAACTGATTTTTCTGTGCGTAATTAAGTCCTTCATCTCTGACCCAAGAGTTTCATGAGTATCTATGAATCTTGCCAGTTTCATTGGGTAGCTTGCAAGTAGGCTAAAATCTCAAACCTTTCACAAGTCTTGATATAATTGAACTGTTGATTATACATTTTATAAAAATTTATTTCGAGCATAAAATATATTTCATTGTATATTTCTGATTATAACTATGAATACCTTTTTAATACTTTTTCATGGATAGCATTTGATCAGCCAGTGGTACGAAGACTCAAACATATCCTCATCTGGACGGTACTATCTTTCTCATTATTCCAATTCTGCCAATCATCTTCTCCCTGTTTCTTATATGTTTCCACATCTACACTTGTGGAATTTTACGTTTGTCCTAAATTTCTATACTCTCAGACTTTTCACCTGAAAATGCTTAAAAGTTTATTTTTGGTATTCTGTATAATAGTACTTCTCTCCAAATCAGCTATTCAATATAAGTTACTATTAAAATCTTTAATATGTATCCTGAAACTTCTTTATCGCTTGCTTATTCCTACAGCTGCCTTCTTATACATTTGCTCTTTTTTCCGGATCTGATATTTTTGATACACTGTATATTCTATTTGGTTGTGTTTTCTCTTTCATGGTAGATATTTTTCATATTAGTTATTTTCTTCCTTGAAGCCAAAGCTAAAATCAAATCCACTATTTCATAGGACCCTGATCATATCAAACTCATTCTGTCGAAGAGACAACATGTGGGTGGGAGTTGTTTTCTCAAATATTAAAATATTAAAATGTAGTAATAATTGTAGATAACATGTACATGGTTCTTACCATGTGGAAGTTTTTCCATTCTTATTGAAATAATAACTCATATCTTTTATAATCTCCAGACATTATTAAGTGATTTTTTCAAGATTATGCATGTAGTACCTGGCAGAATTAGGATTTAAACTGGGGCACACTGGCTTGAGTAGTTAGTCTCTTAGCTATGAAGCTAAGTGACATTCATTTGAATAGTGAATAAATTCAAAAGTTAAATTGCAAGCTCAGTGCCAAATTTTCTTATTATTCCTATGAAAGAGCAGCATCCAAATTAATAGTTTGAAATCTGGTACCTGTCTCTATCACTACCAAATTTTCCCTAGCATGCCACCAACAAAAGCACCTACTGGCAACATTCTGCTGACTATATGCCTAAAAATGGTTCCCATTATTATCCCTTGCAGTACTATCTTAGAAAAGAGCATTCCCTTTTAATATGAAATATCAGGGTGTAGTAAACACACTTTGAAACCTAATAGGTGATTAGGAAATCTATATCCAGCTAGGATTTCCTTAAGGACCTTGGACTAAGTTGCATTTCTTGGGTTTTAGTTTCTTTCACTGAAAATTTGAGATATTAACATGTTCATTATAGAGTTGGTGTGAGCTTTAAATATCACTATTATTTATGTGGCACAGTGTAAGCATTCAATAATATTATTTCTTTCCCTTCTTTGCAAAGTATGTCATAGATTGTTCTTTAATATCCAACATCTGTTCAATTTCACACATCACTGCTCTTTGGTGTACAAAATGGAGACCGTAGTACATATTTATTAAATTACCACAAAGAAGATTAAATTAAAGATGAGATCCTTTATTCTAGTGAGTTCCAAGGTGAATTCTTTGTAAAGCAAACATTTTTTTGACAAGAGAAACCTTCTCTTTCATGTTCTATTTTTTTTTAAGTATCAAATCAGCTTTAGTAGGAGAAAGACATACCAATAATAAATTTTCAATATTTAAAATTAAATTAAAGTAACTTATTTTCCAATAAAGTAAACTTATGTTTCAAGTAAATAACTAGAGTGAAGTGTATTCTTTATAGCTTTATTTTTATTTTTTTATTAATCTCATATAAATGGTTCATCCTCTTCTACTAAACAAATTTTATGGTAACCTCTAAATGTCCTAGAACAAAAATTAATGCCTGCATTTTAGCCTCAGAGTTTCTATTGAATTTAACTAATCAATTAAATTGAATAGCATTTGATACAAAGCTCTTAAAAATGTAAAGAATAGAATTATTTTAATCCATTGGTATTTCAGAACAGAGAGCCAAATTAGGGCTAAATTCTAGGGTGTTATGGAGTATTAATCTATAGAATTAGATAAGTATATTCTCATGATATGATTCTCCTCTCCCAAATCGCAAAATAACTTTTCTATCATCAATGTCTACCAATGTTTATCAAGAAAGTTTAGTCTGGAGAGAGTGAGACCATTGGATGAAAGAATAGTCTATGGAGTCAACTGAGACCCATATAGTTAGTATAGTCTCAATCCAAAATAGGAAATTAATTTTCAATATGTCACAAGACCTGTCACAGATACTGCTTTACTCTGTCACAGATATTGCTCTTAGGACTGAAATTTGGAATTCTGTATAAGAGCCAGCGTATCTCTTGGGAGGGTGAGTGGGACATTCACAAACTGGTTGTCCAGTTTGTTAGTCTCAACTTTGACTCAAGAGATAGTATAACAGCTCAGCCCACCTGTCTCTTGCTTTATTGCTGTGCCTAGGTAATAGGGAAAGACAATTAGCCTGAGATGTTTTTATTCATCTCTAGCCACAGAGACTGGGGGAAGAAGGAGTGCAGACATGTTCCCATAAGATCTGAGAACATTTACTCTACTGAAATGTTGATGCAGAGAGGAAGGGCTCCAGATCTTGTGTCATTTTATAATATTGGGCTTCAATTTGGGGTCTTTAGCTGTACAAGAAAGTTGCAGTAATGCTACTTGGTTTCCATGTTAAGGTACCCAAAAAGATCCAAAATGTGTTAGATCACTGAATCCATCCCTAATGAGGGACAGTTCTCTTGGACACTTCTCAAGGAAGAAGCCGCAAAGGAGGATAACGCAATTTTGCCGCTCATGATAATATTATAAATTATATATTAAATGTGATGTTCCATATCAGGCATATTGTATAGTTTGTATTATACATTGCATGCAACAGTTATATATTTTATATTTACACATAAAATATATACCATATATCATATTATACGTATATACTATACTATTTAGCATATACAATATATTTTGTACCACATATAATATGCTATAAATTATAAATTTCACACTGTATATACTAGACACTTGTATAAACATTTTAATTCATTTAATTCTTACAATAATCTTATGAGTTAGGAACTTTTTATTATCTAAATCTTACAGATGAATATTGAAACTGGCTACGCAAAGCATATTATCCTCCTTTCCTAGTCTAAAGAAAGCTTAGAGTTAAAAAGGTCAGATATCCAAAGGGGAAATGTTATTACATCACCTGTAAATTTCTGTGACATTGGTTGTGGCAGCAATAACCACTGCCAGGGTGCTAGTAGTGGCACTTGGGTAACCTTGGCATGGCATTTAGTTTTACGACCCAATGTACCTTAATTTTCTGCCACTTGGAGGCACTCTTGCACTATAGGACAGAACTTGCTGGCTTTGAACTTGGTTTCTCAAGAGCCTCAGAGGTTAGTAGTGAGGCTTAAAACACAATCTGTAGCATTTGCAAATGACTCCTGGATACACCTGAATTGACAATGTTGGTGATCAGAACCTGGGTTTACTGGATTGTTGCCACTATTTCCATTGTGTCCTAAACAGCGACCAAAAGATCCCAAGTTCTTTAGGTTAAGGGAATTCTACCCATCTTTCCCTTCCAGACAGGTAATAAATAGGTTGCTTAGGGCTTGGAAACAGGGACTTGGGCTAAGCTTTGGATATGATGGCACTTGCCTTCAGACTGCACAGGCTGGAGCCTGGATGACTCTGCATGCTAGGATGAAGCAAGCAGGTAGACAGACTAAACAAAGAATCAATTAGAAAGGCCTGGGCTTAACTGCAGAAGCAATACACAATGTAAGAAGTAAAAAACCATTCACCCTAGGGAATCGGATTGAATAAGTAGGGAATTCAGCCTAGTGAGCACTAAAGCTGCAGGACTTTTTATCAGGTGTCGCTGGCTACAGATGGGGAGAGTAGGAGTTAGTTCAACTAATCTACTTGAAACTGAATTAGAACTATGACCAAGAATTGGGAAAATGACTCATGTTTCAGTGTTATTTATAACTTTAGCTGTATGTACAATACATAAAAATTAATTGTAATATATTACTCTTTACATGAATTCATTTTAAAATCATATACAATTAAAACTCATTACACAAGACGTACTCTTATTTTTAGTAAACATTTTCATATTAAAATTAATGTGAGACACCTATGAGTAATCTGCAAAACATTAGGATAAGGTTCTTCTGTTCCTTATCTTGTCACCATTTGCCTGTGTGACCTTGAGTAGCCCAATTTGCCCCACTGCAGAATGTTTTATCACATTCTAACTGTAAATGCACTCAAGGAGCTCTTATACCTCTGTAGCATTAAATTCTGTAGTTTCTTTAAAAAGCACACCCAGAAAATACATTTTTTAATTGAAGTGAGATTGTATTGCCTCAGAATGAAATACAAAAAAGAGCATTGTTCTTAAATGTTTGATATAGTGATTTCTCTTAATTGTTTTTCCTCCTGCTGTAAGAACATGGCTTAACAACTGTGATGTTTCATGAAAACTGAAGATTTTTTTAAGTCAAAAATAAATAAATCGGAGTGCTTACTCAGAACTGCAACAGCTGTGTTTTGATGTTTACAACCACAGATGTTAATGTTTCCAGATGGAAACAAGGTTGTCAGTCTTCAATTTCCTTGAGAAAAAACTATGTAGTAATAGGTAGTTAAAAATCAGTTTCATAGTTTTTTTTGCGATGCTAGTCATGGAATTCTACAGTTTGGTTGAAATATATGTCTAATGTAGCTTTCATCTGGTTGTGCATATTTGGTTGAAACATTTAAAATGGTCTGTTCATTTAATTTTATTCCACATCAAATATTAACAAGAATGTTGACAATAGTGTTTCAATTCAAGGTCACTATTCAAAACAAAACAAAGAAAAATGACAACAATAACAACAGCAAAACCTTGACTATTACCTAACTAATTATGGCCATGGATTCTTAAAATATTGGCAAATAAAACGGTAGGAATTAAAAAATATATAAGAAGTTTATGCTTTTGAGTGATTATATCAATCTCTGACTAGACTGTTATAATAAATGATAACAGCATTTAATACATGTTACACTTTTACTCTGTGTCCAGCACTGTGCTAAACACTTTATATATGATTCTGTTTCATAGGTAACACTTGCCACAGCTCTATGAGGAAGTTAAGTCAGCGTTATGTCCTTATTTTACAGGTGAATAATTGAGGCTTAAAGAAGTATCCTAAA
The DNA here is from genome assembly GCF_057876585.1 of Rhinolophus sinicus. Lineage (NCBI taxonomy): Eukaryota > Metazoa > Chordata > Mammalia > Chiroptera > Rhinolophidae > Rhinolophus > Rhinolophus sinicus. The sequence goes on from NC_142516.1 coordinate 156,011,510, forward strand.
CACAGAAATAACCAAAAGATCCCAAGTGCTTCAGGTTAAGGGAATTCTACCCTACATAATTTGCCAAACTTCAGACAACCAAGCAAATAATAAAGCCAAGTTTCAGATCCAGAAACCCAATACTGGATACTGGTGTGCTTGTGTAGTGACCTAGTTTGCGCATCCTGAGTATCAAAAGCTGAGACTATTGTAGGAAAAGCTTAAATATCCAGCATTTGGAGTTAACTGTATTCTTGTAGTAAACAATTTTTTTCAGAAACAATAGACAAATATTTGAGGATATTTGAACTCATGGGGATACTAGTCACCTCATAGTCTATTGGAATAGCACCTTCGAGAACTGTACCATTTTCAACCTGCACAGTTTATGTGGAACCTTCTCTTGAAGGAATATCAGAATAAAAGAGATATTTGTGCTTGCCCAAGTCACTAAGCAAGTAGGAAAAAAGGAATTCCTTTTTGTATTAAAGTGGAAGACACTCGAACAAAAGATGGGATAAAAGGGATCATTGATATGAAGAGCAAGACTCCTGAAAAGTACACTTCATTACAAATAAGTCACCAGACCACAGATAGCAATTATGCACCTCATATTACAGAATACAAAAGGTAAAAGAAGAACAGCAAGCCAGAAAAGACAAGGTAACTACGTAGAAACTCCAAAAACTTCTGCAAATCGGGAGCCACAGATTGCTACTTCTTGCACACATGTGTGCACCTGTGTGTGTTTGTGTGGTTTGTCTCACATTTCTTCCATTTCCTATTCTTCTGTTAAAAAACACCAACCAATTTCCGAAAGTCAAGACTTACATATTACCCAAACCAAGACATGTGATTCATTCTTCAAGATTTTACAAGCTACAAGGAGTGGGGAGGTTTTTCCCTGACAAGCCCGGATATTATCAGTGTGAATCCAGAACTACCAGCAACATTTCCCTTAGGTGGATAGTCCTGACTGCCCTGGAATATAAATAAAATAATCTAAAAAGAAAATAAAAAATATTAATGTAGAGAGAATCCTGAAGACATTCAGTTTCCTGGTTTTACTCAACCTGTTTCACCCTTGCCCTTCCTGGATATATGGAACAATAAATCCTATTTTGAACTTGAGTGAGTTTGAATTGACTTTCTATCATGGACCACTAGAGAATAATGACTATTACAGAGGACTGAATGCAGCAGTTGGAAACTGTGACTGTGACTCCACAGGTTTTCAAGTAAAACACATATGTGTATGTCTGTGTGTTGTTGGTGAAATGGGGTGAGGGGATGCTTTTTTTGCCAGCTCCAATGCACAGAAAGCTCAGGAAAACGTAAAGGGGCCTGGTGCTTGTGTAAAAAATCATGCGGCTCAGAGAACCAAAAGACGGTACGTAAAAATATTGGAGCTACCAAGAAAACCATGCCAAACTCCAGTGGTTGCAGAAAATTGCAGAAAGCTCAGGAAAAAGGTAAAGGGGCCTGGTGCACACTAGAATAAAATCATGGCAGCTGAATATTTCAGCCCTTAGGCCACATGGTTTTGTGAAGCACATGGCAGTGGTATCACACAGCTGGTATATGTCAAATAATTGTACTTGAAAACTCTTTTTCTAGCTACCATTTAAACCATATAAAATTATAATAAAGTTATAATAGATATATTAATATATTATAATAACATAAACCATATTCTATTATAATAAATAGTATTCATTTTGAGTGGGAAAGTCTGCATACATCTTAATTAGATGATATTTGTTAACTTGGAATGTTGTGAATTGCTATTATAAATATGAATATATGGATATAAAGGAAGCCACTGCTTCAATCCTAGACCAGAACTGGGATTTGGTCCCAGACACATGTAGAATAAAATGGATGATCACACTGATAGCACAGCCCTGATATGTGTAAACTACTTCCCCAGACAAGTAGACATGAAGTTGGGCCATATTTTCTTAATCCACATCCTTTATGTAGCAGCTAAAGTAGTGGTAGGGCACACTACCTATGTATTACAGAGCCCTGAATTTGTTCTAATCCAATCCCTAATAAAAGTTAGAAAGCTAACATTTCTAGAAGTCTCTCCAAATTATATGGGACCTAAAATGTTCTACAGGGGAGGAGGAGCAATTCTGAAATTATCCACCCAAGAGTCATGAGCTTGACAATTGAAAACTTTTTTTTTTTTTTTTTAGTTCAGTGCTTATCATAGTATATATCTGAAAATCTATTGCCCGGTTAGAAAGCCTTAGAATGACTCTGCTAAATATTTGTTGAACAGGAATTCCAGACTGAAAGAATGAAGTCTAAGAGTCAGAAGCTGAGTGGTTTTCTGAATTGGACAAAGATATGGCTGCTCATATAGAAGTCATGCATGAAATCCTGAGCGGAAATCCTGAGCTAGGGCTAGTGCAAGAGCAAAAAAAGTTCTAGAGCTAAAATTATAAACACACATATAGCATGTATTTTTAAATTATATTAATAATAAATATAATATAGAGAGCTATGTAGATATTCTCATACATCCGAACAACACTACCCTTTCCAAATTTATCCACACACCAAGTTTTCAAATCTATTATCTTAGTTCAAATTATCATCAATTATTGTCCAGCTTTCTACTATGGGTCTCCCTGCCTACATTCTTGCTAACCATAAACCCACTTTCTACTCCACAACAAGAGTGATCTAGCTAATACATAAATAGAATACAACCCATTGCTGTGATTCTACATACCATGGGGAAAGGAAAGTCCAAACTCTCTACATAGTAATAGATCCTCCATGCCTTTCCATACTCACATCCTTACTTATACTATTTACACTTCAGCTATACATTTGTTTCTTGAGATCTGGACTTCATGATCTGTAGCCTCTTACCATTCAAATACTCTTTGCCAGAGACACACCTCTGTACCACCCCCTACACACACAGAAAGCTACTACTGCTCAGATATATAAATAACCAAGATGCCAATGGTAGACTTAGGAGGTGCTCTCTCATTGTTCTTGTTCTGATGTTACCACATAAGCATGACTTCCATAACATTTATGAGAAACTTGGCAGTACCCATGCATTTGTCTATCTACTTCTTTAATCTGAAAGCTTCTTGGGGAAGGAATTTTTATCATATATATATATATATATGTATATATATATATATGTATATATATATATATATATATATATATATATATATATATATATATATATATTCTTATTCTTTTTAATATTTTGAATGTTTAGCACATGCCCTGAAATAATTTATTGCATGAATGAACAAATGAGCATATTCTGCATGTTTATTTGTCCATATTATACCTTAATTCATTTAGCAGACATTTGTAAAAGTATAATCTGAAGAACAGAATAAATGAACAAATAAAGCAGGAATAGATTCACAGATACAGAGAACAAACTACTGATGGTTGCTAGATGGGTGTGGGGTTGGGGGGATTGGTGAGAAAGGTGAAGGGATTTGGACATACAAATGGCTAGTTTCAAAACAGTTGCACTTGTTGGGGTTAAAACTTTGTGAGGTGTGTAAATGTCTAATCACTGTGTTCTTTTGTACGCCAGAAACTAATAACAGAAAAGTGTGATCTGAAAATGATCTACATTAGTGTAAATGTGATACATCAAGATGAAATATTTGAAATGATGGGAGAAAAACATATATTAAAGCTCTTCTAATTTTCTGTTGATATTTTGATTGATGAAAGATTACCTATGGATGAATTACTTAACATTTATGAGTCTCGATTTATTGATATGCAAAGTATATATGCTGATAGATATTTCACTTATTATTTTGAGAAATAAATGTGACATATGGAAAAGTTACTATCCTTTTGGTTGCCAAGTTTAGGCGCAAATAAACAACATTGTCCTTTCCTTGTTGAGATACATATATACAGCATCTTTCTCATTTCAGAAAAATAAAGCTCTGTGAAGGAATGTGATGAAGCGGTATGGTAAAGCATTCCTACCATAGCCCACAGCACTAGAGCAGCTTGTTGACCCTTAAAAATTGACATAGTCAATAGTTTTCATATTTTATACTTGTTTCAAGGGAACATGAGTAATATATCATAACTATTTAGCATAGCAAATAATCAGTTTCTTCTAAAGTATTTTGTTCATTTGTGGTAAACACGCTCAGCTGCTCTCTCTCCTTCTTTGCCTACAGTCTTGTTTAGGGCCTCCAACTGCCTGGCTACGGGGGTATATCTTGATGAATCTTAGCTAATCATAGTAATCTCACTCTGCTCTGCCAGATACTGACATCTCCAGTTTCTTTATAGCCAGGAGTGGCCAGGCAACAAAGTTTTGGCCCATACAGCATAGAGAGCAATTTGCAGTGCACACAGAGTCTTTGGTAGGAGAGCTTTTGCTTTGTGATAGCAGACATCTCATGAGGATAACTAACTTCTACTGCCCTTTGCTTCTCTTCTTTAAACACCATCTAAGGATGTCATACCAGAAGGGCATTACAACATTCATGGGATCATGAAGAAACAGGACAAAATGCCAAGTTTCTGAGGATTTCAGAATAAATGCATAGAGGGTGTCTGGTACCTTGACTACTTCAGGGAGCCACTACATCTAAACTAGAAAAATACCTTCATGAAAATGTCATGTGAGTTAAGGGTAGTAGAATATGCCACCCCAACTCATGTCACTTTGGTATATTGCTTTGAGCGGTAGGCACATGTAAGACAACAAGTGCAGGGAGTAGCTTTCTCTGAACTCCCCTTATCTTCCTGAGATCCTCCAAAAGGAACTCAGTTGTCAAAACTCCCATCCGCAGGAGTTTCATCACCCAGAGAAGATTGACTCTTATCACAAGAGAGGAGACCAGACGTCCACACCCCATCAGGACAAACTTTGTCACAAACTATCGTACCTCCCATCTATTCTTCTAAGAGCCTATTCATTTTTCCTAAAATCCTAATACACACACACACACACACACTCACTCACACACACACACACACACACACACACACACACACACCGCCTCCTTTCCTTATTAAGATATTTAAGCCTGCATTCTAAGCCACCTCAGGGAATTACTCATTTTTCCCTTGCTGTCTGCCATGCATACAGGAGGTATACATGTTAACAAACATTTTTATTTCTCTTGTTAAGCTGTCTTTTATTACAAGGGTTTTAGCTAAGAACTCAGAAATGGTAGAAGAAAAAATATTTTTCCTCTCCTACATGAGAAAACCTTAAGTTTCTGTTCATCAGTTTCCCTCTGACTTGTTATTAAAGCTTTACTACTTGATGTAACACACAAATAAACACTGAAGTAGAAAAAGAACCAGGTATGACACCAGTGTTGAAATACTGTCCTGAGGAATGCAGAGGTAACATGGATTGTAAACTCTATGAGGTCTTAAAAATATTGGGTGCATTGGAATTAAATTGGTATGAAAATTCTTATATGTTTTGCCTGCTTTTTTCCACAGTATTGACTTTGCTTATTGCTCTTATAAAATGGATTCTTGGAGTGTGGGAGAAATAGGAAAACTTTAATAAAACAATAATAGGAATATCAAAACATTGTTCTTTATTTCCCTCTTTATACTTTCAGTTATTTCATATGCTCTTTCATGCTAGAGGATAAATGACTTATAAATGTGCCCATCAGTTTTCATTTTTAGAGATGTTTGAGTAAATGATTTAATGGACTCTAAGCACTGTCACAAGGAATAGGGAGGCTTTCGTTTTTAAATGAGTGTGGCCTGCCTGTTACCTTTCAAATAATTTCTGGGTGGCAGCTAACTCCTAAGGAAAGCAATGCCTAGAGCAAGTGTCTAACTATGTAATAAAGTAACTTCATGGCATGAGGATGAAAGATGAATACTACTAAACATTTTGGATAATGATTCAAAAAATTTGAAGGAGAAGAGATAATCCCAAAGCATGAATTCTTCTGAAAATACTTTAAAAATGTATGAAACTGTTGCTTCTGCATAATTTTAACACCTTTTGAAGTAACACAATCAAAGGGGTACAGTTCTTCTAGATTAAACATATTTTATTGATTTTTATCTTCAGTGGAGTGAATGCTATTGAGGCTTCATCTGTAGAAGTTTGAAATACCTGGTTTAAAGTTATATTTTGGCACAGTGAAGTTCTCCCAGGCATACATTGATCAAAAATGCTTTTATTTTTCTTTTTTGATTTGCTCTGTTTTTATCAAAGAAGCAGTCTGTTAATATGGGTACTACCAAATAAGTAGACTATTTTGGGGGGCATGTATCCTCAATAGTGAAAGTTCCCATGAATTTAAATAAAGTGAAATAAACCAAAGAGAAATGTGGAAAAACCAGATCTGATGATAATAACAGGATGAGGGGCTGTAATGACATGAGCAAGAAACAAATAGCCACATGCCTTGCATTCTATTTCCGTCTGTATATTACTCATACATATCCTGAACAAGTTCCTAAACTCCCCTAAAATTCTACTTTTTCATATGCAAAATGGGAATAATATGACCATAATTTAACCATTTCTGAACAATAAACAGTGACGGAAGGGATATTTCTTAAATATGTTTTAGTAACTTCTATTTTTAAATCCCTTTTAGTAAGGCTCCTCTATTCTTTGGCTGAAATTGCTTTACATTTCAAAAATGAACTTCTACTTATTAGGCTTATCGAAAACTTTGAGATCTCTGCTCTAATATTTTAAAATTGTTATCCTATTTTGGCCTTCTAATATTCTCTGGCTGTTTTCTTTCCTTGATCCTTCCTCCCACCCTTCTTCCCTCCTTTCTTCCCTTCATCCTTCCCTTCCTTGCTTCCTTCCTTTTTCCTTCTTTCCTTAGCTTTTTAAATTTTGAGCCACAGAAATCCTTTAAGAAACTTATAAAATCCTTGTATCCTCTTCCTCATAAAATATCTGTTTTCATTTTAAACCTATGTTTCAAAGTGTTCATGGACTATCTATACCTGGCCATGGTTACAAGATACATATAAGTTTTGTTTTTTTTTTCTAGAACAGTATATAAAAAAGGAAAAAGCCCAAGACCAAAGGGGATGCAAAGGAGCACCTATTTTCAGACTGTATTGCTCTCAGTGACTCTGATTCTATTACTTCTCTTTTCCCCTGGGACCCTCAAGAACACTTGCCAGAGCAATTGAGCTTAACAAATATGAGAAAAGAAATGTCTTAGTAAAATTGTTATATTGGTAGATAAATTAACACCTCAGCATATGATATATATTTTTTTCTTTTTCTTTTTTCTTTTTCTTTTCTTATTAAGCCAAGAACTTTCCCCTTTTCACTTAAAGGAAGCACTTTGTAGCTTCTCTTTGGCATATCTGAGCTGCTGGCATTACTGCTCTGGTGCTTTGGAACAACAATAAAATAGGGTTACTAGAACAAAAGCACTATGATACCGTGGCCGTCAATCTGATAACCGAGATGGCTACTAAGTGACTAACAGGCAGTATACATGGACATGCTGAATAAAGGGGTGTTTCATGTCAGGGCAGAATAAAGTAGGACAGCATAAGATTTCATCATGCTACTCAAAATGGTGCACTATTTAAAACTCATAAATTTTTTTTATTTCTGGAATTTCCCATGTAATATTTTCAGACCGAGATTGACTGGGGATAACTGAAACCATGGAAAGCAAAACTAGATAAGGGTGGACTAATGTATATTCAAAAGATAATGAAACACTGCCTCTTGTTTCCATTTCCAACTGTACTATTACTCCTTAACATGGCATTTAAGGTCTGGAATCATAATGTGGCCTTAAGATCTCCATTTTAATGAATATCAGAGTAAATCCACAGTGTGCACATACAGCATATGTACTGGGCCTTGGGGATACGTTGATGAACAGACATACTTCCTGCAAGACTTTGCATATATCTCTGTAGTTCTTACATTGGTATAATTATAATTCTATAAGTCTGCTTTCTTCAGTAGATTCAGAATTCCTTTAGTGTCCAGACTTTTTAATGTATCTGTTTTAAGGAAGTATACCTATCATAATTGCTTGTGTATGTATAAACTCAATGGTAATTAACTTATGTAGTTAAAAATCTATTGTCCTTGCTTCAGAGAGCATAATATATCATCAAAATTTGTCATCTATTTCAGAATCTCTCCTCATTATATTTGATAGCTCCTTGCATTCTTTTTATCCTACACATTATCCTAAATATATTTCTAATTGAGCTCAAAATCTACCCCTCTTCATTTATTGAAACCCATGTCTCAAATTCTGGCAGATAGCTTTCACTCCTAAAGCTGTGCTCCCAGTCCGTTAGTCTGGAAGTGAGACAGCACCCAAAAGTGAGAATTGTTCTAATAAGCGCCTTTACCTGTCTGAGGGACTCCTTAAAGCCTCACGCTGTTCACTGATCTTCCGTAATCCTGCCCTGTCAGCCATCTAAGATCAGTCTATGAGAACCGTTTCCAAGCCTTCACTTTTTCTTCACCAGGACTTATGGTACACAGATCACTGGGAGACAGCCATTGTTCTTCACATAGATGGGAGTTTGGAGAAGATGACAAATGACCCCTTATCCTCTAGTAGAGCTATTTTCTTCCATTAAATATGCCTACTTAAAGAGACTATTTGTCACCAAGGCATAATTCAATGAACCTCATATAGGGTGAGGAGAAAACTAGAAATTAGAACTAGTGCTGAGAGCATGAATCAATTTTTTCTCCATCCAGATGCAAATGTGTTTCAAGCTATTCCTGTCTTCTTACCTAACTACTATACTACTGAACACCTATTCCTATTTTCAGTCATTTGCGTTTGTTTGTGAAAACAATTCATTATATTAAGACTTTCGTAGTTATAAAATAATAACTTTTATGTTTCTGGCTGGGTTATAATAAAATAATAGCAAATTAATTATTTTAAAAAGTTTCCCACTAGTGCTTTTTACATTGAAAATTTTAAATAAAAGACATGTAAATAAAACAATTAGATTGAAAAATTTTAAATGTTTATTCAATTTTATTCATAATTAATGAGTTCAAATTCTTTATGACTAAAATAAATTGGTGTGATAAAATAATGGCTGTATTTCTAATTAATGGATAAATAAAATACAGAACTAATATTCTAATTTTCATTATTAAAGTGTAAAGTACACATGCAATCCTAAAGGATATATCTGTCAAACGTCACAAGCCATTCAACAGCAAATCTTAAGATAGTAACAACTAAATAATCCACTTAAAATAACAAGAAATGTATGTTCTCTGCAAGTAATTATTTATAAACTGAGCTACATAAACAGATACAATTCACAAGTTTCAGGGACTAGAATTAATTTTGAAGATAAAGAGAAAAATCTTATTTGGAATACAAAATTAATGGTGCACGTGTTTAAATAAATGAATCATTTACTGAATAAATAAGGTCTATCTGTCTACTGATTATGATCATGGAACTATTGTGTTAGTTAGTAGCCTAGACTAACAGTGAGGAATATATTTCCAAATCCACTTCTATAGTGAAACATCAGACCCTGTTTGTTTGTTTGTTTGTTTGTTTGTTTGTTTGTTTTTTATTCCTGATAATGAAGGTTTTAATATTTTTGTGAAGTGTTATAATATCATTAAAGGTTTATGTAAATCATATTTTTAAATTGAATGCTTTTACAGACTGTGGATAAAGAAATTCCAACTAAACCTGAGAAAGAAGAATACATATTGCCTTAAAAGAAAGACCTGTGATTATTTGGATTACAAAATAAGAATGCAAATCTTAATTTAGATGTGACTTTTCTAGGGGAGCCTTCCCTGCCACTAAGACTAGGCCAGGTGTTAATGATATACATTTTTTAAGTATCATGTACTTGTCCTTTATAGAATTTGTGTGTGTGTGTGTGTGTGTGTGTGTGTGTGTGTGTGTGTGTGTGTGTCTGTGTGTACTTTAAGCTTTAATTTCAAAGGCATTCAAATTGAGTATTTTTTCCCAGTTTTCAGAGCTTTATGTTAATAAATGGACTTTACATATATGTCTGTTAAAACCAATGGAGGATAGCTGAGGATTTTAAAAAATATATATTAACTACATTTTAGAAATGAAGAAACTGAGATTCAAATGGTATGTGACTTGCCCAATATCACACAGTTAATAATTATCAGGAGTGAAACCATCTTAATCCTTTTTTCCCTATTATTATATGGTCATATATCTTTTCAGATGAACTCTCATTTTTGACCCAGATAGCTAGGTCAAAATAGCAACATTAATATAGAAAGCAATCTTTACATGTTTAAAAATATGTCATATACGTCATACATTCAACAAATAAAACATTTTCTTAACAGATGCTATAGTCCAGTATTCTACATAAAGTTGCATTTGTTTTAAAATCACATGAGTAAGTTCTAAATAGTAAACACTTTTAGAAACAATCTAGAATACATATTTGAATTTCAAAGAGCTAGATATGTCTCAGAGCGGTAAATATATTTTAAAACCCATGTCTTGCTTTATCTAATAAAATAGAGAAATCCAATATTTGATATTTAGGGTGATGTGTTTGTTATTTTCATTTAGATGAAGAATGCGTTCACAATTAACTCTAAGCTACATTATGAAACAGAAATTTATCATGTAATTTAGAACTTTATTTTACTCTTATTTTTCCTTCTAATTATTTTCCTGAGTAGATATATTATTATGCATTTTACAACTACAACTCACTATTTTTACCTTTCCCTTAGAACAATTTTTAATGAATATAATTCCCTTCTGAACAATTTGAAATATAGGCAATGAATATATTTGACAAAGACCAAAAACAATTTTGCATAGCATATATAAGCTATAACATATTTAGGGCAAATATGTAAATGTATTTATTAATTACATGTTTTGGCTATGGAGGAGGAAGAAACTTTCCTCTACTCTTCTGAAGTTCTTTCAGCTGGTCTAATAAATTGACACAAAACAGATTAACAAGAGAAAATAACCAAATTGAATTACATATGCACATATGGGAACTGCACATATATGAGAACCACATACAGGAAAGATTCAGAGACAGGAAGGGAGAATATGACATTCTGAGTAAGGGTGAGGTAAGGCACGTTGGGGTTTCAGAGGGTCACTTCAGAATGATAAGAAGAGCAGGTTGTTCAGTAATTAGTAGTTCGTCCTGACATATAAATAGGTCAAAAAGTGTTGTCTCTAATAATATCATATTATGGGAAAGGTCCCTAATTCAAATTCTTCTAGGTAGTTAAGTGGGCCAGGGGAACATTTCTCTGGAGCTCACAGAGTTTTTATTGACTTTAGCTCAAAATAATCTTTATATCATAGAAGTACATATTGGGATGAGTTGTTTTGAATTTATACATGCTCAAATTTGGAATTCAGAAAACTGATATATTCATTTATCACAAATTAAAATAAGATCTACAAAATGCCAACGTTAACAGGAAAAAATAATTGCCTCCTGGCTGAAAATGATTAGGTATTAAAGTTTTTAAAAATTGTATTATGCTCACCAGTGCAGGTTGACTGAATCTTTTCAGACTAGATTCACTAGGCACAAGGTCATTTATAATGCTCTCCATTAAGTATCCAAAGGGTAATTTTCTGATATACTTTCATATGTTTTAGTCACTCTGAAATAACTGACCCTTTGGAAGGCAACTTTTTCCATCTGCATGTGAAAAGTGCTGAATGTTTCCTTTAGTAAAATTTAAATTGCTTTTAGCAGGTCAGGTCATCTCATTTAATGGTTTCACATTACTTTATTCATATTGCAACTATTAGAATGCAAAAATGTTTCACTCGATTCTTTTCAATGAAATTTAATATTGTATTCGTATGGTTAAAAAAAATTATTCTCTGGTGTGTTTCTCTTTCTCATATTATTTACTGTCCCAGACACTTGGTTTTGAATACTGAATAAAATTTTATGTTTTTAATATGATCAGTGGTGTAGGGGGAAGTAATTTTTCCTCTCTCTCCCTTTCTGAGTTCTTAGCTGAGACATCTGTAATAAAAGATAGACTAACAAGAGAAAAGCAAACAAGTTGGTTAACATATATTCCTCATATACATGTAGATACCCAGGGGAAAATAAGTAACTTCCCCAGGTGGCTTAGAAATCAGTCTTAAACACCATTTTAACAGGGAAAGGGAGGGGTGTACAGGCCTCTCAGGACAGAGTAGAGGTTTCCCCCCCACCCCTCACCTTGCATTTCAAAAGTTTACATTTTGCCACTTTGCTTTTACAAAAGACCTACATTAGTACCTATTTTGAATAACCAAAATAAATGCAAAGAGTATTTTTGCTGTAATGGAAAAAAGGCAAAACTAACGTTCAGTGTTTGTGTGCAGGGAGCCATTATAGAGGCAGCGTGCATCCACAGCAGCGACAGTGGCACCACCGAGCTCCTTCCCTGAAACTACACTCAGCATCTCAGTATCAAGTCCTATAGCTTTGAACTGTGTCTGTGAACATCTGTGTTTTATCTTTTTATTTTGTGCATCTGTTAGCAAAATGTGTCCTAAGGTATCTGAAAAGCCTAAGAGAACTTGTAAGGGTGTAACATTTAGTGTAAAGCTAGACATAATTAAGCATTTTGATAGTGGTGAACAAAATAAAGACATAGTACATGCCATGAATTTTTGGTCTAGGAACGCTCAAATATTTTTTCCATATAAATTAATAGCAACTGCTTCTTCACTTTACAACACTTCAGCTTTCACTTTGGGAAAGGTTTCATAGGGACACTCTACTTTTGGATAGTGGAGAAACCTGTAAATGACTTTTAGGAAAGATGAATGGGCCCTTAGAAGAAGAGATGGGAGGTATGATCATTGTGACAAAATGTGTCTGGGTACGATGTGTACTTCTAGTTTCCTATCCTGTGATAAGAATCAGTCTTCCCTGAGTGGTGTGTTAAAAACAAACAAACAAACAAAAAAGCCTAAAAACAGTTTTGGCTGTAATTAAGAATAAAAGCATTTATTTGAGCAACTAAAAGGGAGGTGGTTGTATTCAGGGAGGCAGAGATTCAGGTAGCAATTCAAATTGTGCACCGGACAGAACAAACGAAAACAAGGTTTGTAAAAGCAAGAAAAACACAGGTGCAATTTTCATTTAGGTCATCTATACAAATGAAGTATGCTGGTTAGGTTAACAGGGTTTTGTTAGATCAGTTATCCAAACAAAGGAGGCAAAAACTACAGATACTGTTCCATTTAGGTCCTCTATGTTATGAAGGATGCTGCCTGATGAAAGGAATTGGTTTTGAAGGCAAAGAATATAGATGATCTGGTTGCCATAGTAAGGAGGAACTAAAGTCCATATATAGCAGTTGTTGATCCAGGATGTTTATGGTTCAGCATTGAGCTGAGTTTAGCAACAGGTCAGCAACTTAACAGTTCTGAGAACTCAGCATGAGACTGTATAGGCCCCACTTCTGAAGTGGCCTCACAGCTCCATTTTAAGGGACTCTCTTAGCAATACTTATTTCACTTTATTTTCTCCATTATCAGATGAAACTCCTGGGGAGGGGAATTTGACAACTACATTTATTTAGGAGCATCTATCATTAGACAGATAAGGGGAGTTGAGAGAAAACCACTCCCTACATTTGCTCTTTTTCAAGTTCCTAAAGCTTAAAATAATCAATATACCAATGTGGCACATTTTGGAGTAGCATGCCCTGAACTCTTACAGTCATACAGAGGTGTCATTTTGGGGTGGCATATTCTGCTACCTTTCAATGGCCAGGAGTCATGTCTTATCTTTTTCTTACATGTTGTGATATCCCACAGAGATGCTTTGGAATTCAATTATTTTAATTTAATTAGAATCATACATTAAACAGTGATCAGGGCAGCTTCTCATGAATAATTTTAAAGTTTGAATTTCTGGATTGCTTTCCACTATGCAGACATTGCTTCCTGTATTTTTCCCTCTCCCATAGGGTCATTTGAGCTAATACCTACCAGTTCAGCTCTAAAATACTGTTAAGTTTCATAGGGAATTCCTCCTGGGAAGTATCTCAGGCTTGACATAAAAGCACACCTCTAGAGGCTCTCAAACTGAGCCTGCTTATATTAAATAACATTTTCTGAAATCTCTCACTTTAGGTATTGTTTGGACCTGGCCTCAAGCACTCTGTTTACTTTCCACTTCCTATAGTTATTGTCAACTTGCCTCTTGTATGCCAGTCCCAAGCCTGTGGAGCTTTTGTTATTAAAATCATTCTTTCTATTTTATTAAGAAAATAAAATCAATAGTATTGTAATAATAATAAAATGTAATAAATCATCTTTCATAATTTCATATAAACTGCTATATTTAAACTTTTCAAAATTGACCAATTTTTTAACATAATTTTTATAATGAAAAATTTTATCTGGTTTATATTAAAGAGGATTTAGCAAGCATCTACCACATGTGTTCTAAAAAAAAGTCACTTAAATTTCAAAACAAATTGTAGGTAAAAAAACATGTAGAATACAAATTCTATAATTGCAGCAGTGGCTGGAATTTTTTTGCTATTTCTATTGCTTTAAAAATAGTCACATTTTCATATTTAAAGACTACTTTTTTAGAGTAATTTTAGGTTCACAGCAAAACTGAGGCAAATTGTAGAGATTCCCTCTTTGCACCTGGCCTCCACACATTTCATAGTCTCCTTCATTATCAATATGACCCACCAGAGTGGTACATTTGTTACAGTTGATGACTCTACATTAACACATCATTATTACCCAAAGTTCATAGTTTGCATTAGAGTTCACTCTCATTTTTGGACATTCTATGGCTTTGGACAAATGTGTAATGACAAGTATCCATCATTACAATATCATGAAGAGTTGTTTCACTGCCCTAAAAATCCTATGTGTCTGCCTACACATCCTTGCCTCTTCACTAACCCATGGCAACCACTTATTTTGTCTCCAGGGTTTTGCCTTTTCCAGAATGTCATATACAGGGATGCTCCCCAAAAATGTATACACATGACTAGTATTCATCTTTTGTTATCAGTATATATTGGATATTACAATTTCAATACAGTTTTTTTTTCCTTTCTTACAATGTGTATACTATTTTAGGCTCTCTCTCTCTCTCTCTCTCTCTCTCTCTCTCTCTCTATATATATATATATATATATATGTATATATATATGTGTGTATATAGTATATATATATATACATATATATGTGTATATATATATACACATATTTAAGAATTCATTATATATATATATATATATATATATATATATATATATATATATATATTTCTCTTACAATTTTATTGGAAATTACAGCATGTCAACTGTGAAAAATGCCATTTACTTACAAAGCAAATATACCAGCGTGCCAAAAAAAATGTATAAAAGTGGACACTTTGGCCAACATTGCTTAAACAGTAGTTCGCTGTAATCAGAAGTGTCTGGATGCTGATGGTAACCATTTTGAGCACCTCTTGTATTTGCAGAAGTCAAATGTGACTTGTATTAATCGTTTGTTGTCAGTATATATTGTGTATTATAATTTTAATATAATTTTTCTTTTTTAAAATGTATATACATTTTTTGGCACCCTCTGTAGGTGGAATCATATAGTATGTGACATTTTCAAGTTGGCTTCTTTTACTTAGTAATATGCATTTAAGTTTCCTCCATGTTTTTTCATGGCTTGATAGCTCATTTTCTTTTCAGCATGGAATAATATTCCATTATCTAGGTGTACCACAATTTATCATTTACCTACTGAAAGACATCTTGTCTGATTTCAAGTTTTGGCAGTTATAAATTCAGCTGCTACAACCAACCACATGTAGGTTTTTGTGTGGACATAAGTTTCCAACTCCTTTTGATAAATATCAAGAGATGTGATTGCTGGATCATATGGTAAGAATATGTATAGTTCGCTAAGAAACCATTCAACTGCCTTGCAAAGTGGCTATACCAATTTGCATTTGTACCATAAAAATTGTTTTGAAAATTTCACAACATATGTGTAAAACAATACCAAATATGTCCTTAAAAAAAAAAAAGTAAAGTTCTATAACGTGGTAACATAGAAAATATAGCTGAGGTAGAATATGACATTGACAAAGTTTGTGTGAAAATGTAAGTATCTAGATCTGAGACAGAGGACAGTGTGTAAAGCAGATGAAGAAACGGCCAGAGAAGTAGGTAGAAAAGAAGAGAATACATCAGACAAGTCCCAGGAAAAATGATATTTGTATTCAGGAAGAGTAGAGAGAATTCACCTCTTCATAATTAAAAGATGGGCATTCCATATGCTTGGTCAAAACATCAAGAAGCAAAAATACCCTTTGTGTGGACATTCTTTTGAACAAATATAATCTATTTTTGTATCTGAAAATCTAACTTAACTTTTGTTTACCTATTTATCTATATAATCAGCTTTTCTTTCAAGAGAGCCTTGGAATTTTATTACATGTGAGTACAAGACCCTCTTACAGGTGCTGATAAAAAGCAATTTCTGAAAATGGATGGGGGCATATCTTATGCTGTAGTCATGTGTATAATAGTTTTAAAACGGATGTATCAAGAGCTGAAGTGCAGTTGTACCAGAAGCCAGCCTAAGCCCACTCCCATAACCAATGTCTTCATGCAGATGTTGAGTAACTATCAAACATTATGTTTCAAACTACCTGAGTTACTGGTCTTTTTTTTCCCCTCAGCAATAATCAATTTATATATATATATATATATATATATATATATATATATATATATATATATATATATATATATACAAAAGGATATTTCTCAGTATATACACTGTAGGACTTTTGGACTTTTTGGAAATATATATATATTATATATATATAAAATTCCAAAAGTCCTACAGTGTATATACTGAGAAATATCCTTTTGTTTCTTTAAGTTTTTATTTTTAAGAGAGTTGCAAAGATAGTACAAGGAGTTCCCATATACCCTTCACAGTAGTTCTCCTAATGTAAACATACTATATAATGTTAAATTAAACACATACCCAGACTTTTGTAAGGAGAGACTTTATTTTAAAAGCCTGTTGCTATAAGGAGAATACTCTGAATATAAGATGTGTTAGTTTCACAAGACTTGGTCAAAGGGTTTTTGTTTTTTTTAGAGAAAGGAATAAATGAGACGAGAAAGAACAAGGTATGGGGAGATAAAATGAAAAGATGGCACAATTGGAGAGTAGATGAGAAAATAGTTTATGCTGAGGCCAGGAGGGATCCTTAAGGAAGGGCAGTATGGTGGCTCAGTCTGAGGGTAGACCACAGTTCAGGGGTCCCAGGAGAAGGAGAAAATCTTAACTCAACATTGTTTCACAAACATTTTGTTCCGATTGATATGTGGGGATCTATGAATTTTACCCAGGTCTTATGAGGAAGGCGTGGTTCTTTGCAGCAAACCATTTTCCAGAACACAAGAGGGTAGTGGGAGTGGGATTCTTTAACCATAACTGTTCTCCAGAATCACAGGGCCCGGATAAAGTTCAGCATTATCAGTAAGCAGAGTAAAGGGAAGGTAAAAAGAAAATAGTATCAACTAATAAAAAACATATATCAGCATAAAATTTTCAACATGAATTTTAAATTTATGATACAGCTGGGCACTTTGTTATAAGTGAACTATTATTTTACTCAGATAAGAGTTGAGGAAATAGCAAAATACTAATATTATATGATATCTGGTAACGTTCTATTTTCTATAAGTATTGAGTCATATTCCAAAACCAACATAATGTTAGACAATTATAATATATAGTGCCAAAATCTTTTTCCTTGTTGGCTAAATGGATTGCTAAATAGCAAAATGTGTTTTCAAGTTTATATTTCTAGTTTGTATTTATTTAATTTAGCACTCAGCATCCTGTAAGAGAACAAAACTATTACTTATTTTTATTGATTTATACTCATCATGGCATCTTTCATTGTGCAAATGCTAAATTACACACAAATTAATTAAAATAAATTTTAAATATATTGCCACTGAATGAATTCTTTTTCCCTCAAACTAGCTTTATTTGAGAGGAATAGCATAGAAACTTTTCTGAAGTATTCTAGGTAATTGGGCCTAATTAAAGTGACTATGCAAGTGACACTTAACTAAGGACAAAATGGTATACCCATCATTTCACGGAAGGAAAATCATCTTTCTTACCAGAACTCTGTGCCTTCTGAAAAAAAATTAGCAAAATATAAACACATGACTGGCAGTTATTAAGAAAGTTGGTATTACATAGAAGAAAAATAGCAAATATGTTGTCTCCAAACATTTGTTTATTATGTCCAGTATAGCACAATATAAATGGTAAGTCTTCAGGAAACAGCAAATGGTATATTTATGTTTGTTTTCTCTCAAAAACAAATATGGCTAGAACATTTGAGGTTTCTTTCTTCTCTTTTATCTATGCATAACTTTTATATGTTTCTAAAATTGTTTTTCATATCGATGTTCTATAAATTGAATACTAATAATATGTCAAAGATTGTACATGCATAGAATTTTCAAATATAAAAGTAACAGAAAAAGAAAATGGGTGAGAAGGAAGCACAGAAATGGAAGAGAGTCTCTCTTTACTTACACTGTTCATGAACTTTGATTAAGAAAAAGAATTAAATGAATTTTTAGTGCCTTTGTGTGGGGTAAGAGCAGGATAGACCTCAGCTTTATAGGACTTGAAGTTTCTGCAATTATGAGAGCTCTTTTAAAGAAATACAATAAAAGGATTAGTTGTGAAAGTAAACATGTATTTAGCTGAGAAAAGAAATCATAACCATTTACAAATTTAAAACCGTTGAAGTACCATGAAAATCATGAAATACCATGAAAATTCAGAAAACATATTGTATTTATAATTTTAAATTTTAAAAATAAATAATTTATGTAAATGTAATTTATAATATATTTATAACATGTATCATTAACATCCTGATCCATCTCTATACTCTATAATAACTTTTCTATACATTTTCTAACCATATTCTTCTTATTCACTTACTCAAATTAAAATTTTATGGTGAATGCAATAGAAAAATGGGCAGACAACTTGAAAAGATTTCTCGAGAGAAGACATACAGATGGCCAGACATATGAAAAGATGCTGAACATCACTAATCATCAGGGATATGCAAATCAAAACCACGTAGTGGTTTTGAGATACCACCTCACAATGAGATACCACTTCACAACATCAGAATGTCTATTATCAAGAAATTCACAAATAACATATGTTGGCGAGGATGTGAAGAATGAGAACTCATGCATCCTTGGTAGGACTGCAAACTGGTGCAGCCCCTAAGGAAAACAGTAAGGAGATTCCCGAGAAAACTAAAAATAGATACACCAGGTGACCCAGCAATTCCACTTCTGGGTATTTATTCAAAGAAAACAAAAACACTAATTTGAAAAGATATACTCTTATGTACCCCTATGTTCATTGCAGCGTGATTTACAATAACCAAGATATTGAAGCAACAAGCTGTCTCTTGATGAATGAATACAGATGTGTGACATACTCAGACACATACATAACACACACACACACACACACACGAATATTACACAACAATGAAAAATAATGAAATCTTGCCATTTGCCACTATATGGATGGATCTATAGGTATTATGCTAAGTGAAATAAGTCAGACAGAGAATGACAAATACCATATGGTTTCACTTATATGTGACATCTAAACAAAACAAAACAAAATAAAAACAGACTCATAGAAATAAAAACCAAAGTTATGGTTATCAAAAGGGAGGAGGTAGGGGATAGGTGAAAAGGGGAAGAGGAGTATAGTTACTAATATTGTGATACGTTTATATGGTGATAGATGATTACCACAATGAGTGGGATGATCATATTGTAAGGTATAAACATGTTGAATCACTGTATTGTACACCTGAAACTAATATAACCAATATAAGATTAAGATTATATAGCAACTATAATTGAATAAAATTTTTAAAAATAGAATTAGTCTTTTCCCTGATGTATCTTATCAAAATTAATTTTTCCTTTTAATTGATAGTTTAGAAAAGTATCTTTTGGTTTCATGATATGTAATTAGTAGTGTCATATCAGTTGTTATGATTACTATTAATTTTGTGGAAAACATTTACCAAGTTTCTTTTATATCATCTCCCTACTCACGGAAATGGCAAGTGCATGGACCCTGAGACAAATGTTCACTCTAAATGGTCGAGGAAAAGGAAAGGGTTGAAACTCCTGGCATGTTGAAGGCAATGGACTGTATCATAGCAGATGAGGTTAGAGACATAGGAGATCATGTGGGGTCTCGCAGGCTCCCACAGAGTAATTGTCTTTACCTGAGCAAAATGTGAAACCAGTGGAAGAGTTTTGAGCCAAGGCTACTCATTTACAACTTAACATTTCTGACTGCTATGCTAAAAAGGACTGTAAAGGGAATGACTGGAATAGAAAGATCAGTCTAAAATTAAGGACAGAAATAATTGCAGCAACAAAAAAAAAATATTTGGACTATTTATTTTGGGAACACAGTATGGGAGCATCTTAAACACAATAACAAATAAAACATGTTTACTAACTGAACTGAAAAATATATCTAGTTTTTGTCCTTCTTATCCTACGAAGGTAATCGCTTTACTATTATTGACTTGATACCTTGAATATCCTACACCCTATGGTGATAATGAAAAACATAACACTATTTCAATATCATAATAGAAATTTGGAGCCAAGTTATCAACAATGTAATAGTTGAATTTTTCTTACAATAAAACAAAATACTCAGCTTGATACAATAAAAATAATATGATATTGAAATTAAGGAAATAAATTATCGTTTTATTTACTACAAAATCTGTGAAGCTAAATTTGGGAAAGCAAAAATCTTCTTTGTATGAATGAGTGCTTAAGCGTTTATTCTATACTTTTTCACATCATTGGAATTACTTGTCTGCTGTAAACTATAGATTGTGAGACCCTTAAGCAGAGAACCAAGTTCATTCCACTCTGTTATTCTCAGCGTTTAGCATACTAACTAGCATATTGAAAATGTTTAATAAATATTTTAAATCAAAGAAGGAAGGAATGAGTTAGAGAGACATTCAGTCCATCACGTATCAGAAAAATGAAAGAAATAGAACTGCTGTGACCCAGGCTGGCAGCAACCTCTCAGCAAACTGACAAATATCCCAAATGTCTTACCCTTTAATCCTGCTGGCAGTATCTCTATAGGGGTAGGTGGGATCTCTAAACTGAAATGATAACATAAGACTCTTTTCCTACTTCTTAACACTCAAAAGGTCAACTTAATAATCAAGGATATCTACTATATTCCAAAAACTTCTTCAAGCAAGTACTTGATGCCGAAATGAGTCTAGTTAGCTGAATAGTTCATTTAATTATGATCACCAGAAATTGCAGCAATAAATCATTCTATTGGGAGGCAAAAAACAAAAGTATTTCAAGTTTCTTTACCATACTGCTGAGAGGTTTTAGAGAATAATAATTCCAAGCACTGCCTTTAGATTTAGATAGACCTATATTTGAATCCTGGTTCTGCCACTGACAACTTACTAATTTATTTAAGTATTGTGGAAGAAATAAAATCAATCATTCAATCAGTCAACCTTCATTGTAGATATAGTAGACTTCATAGGCACTAGAAACTTTGTAACATTAGGAAACGTTCTTGGTGAATATTTTTGTATTCCTCTTTTCTTGATAATCTTAAAATGAAAAATTTTAAACATGACTCAGTCAAAAGCCCAATATAAGGAGCTTTTCTTCCATGACCCTTATATAATCATCTCTCCACTCAACTATTATTTATATGAATAATTGCCTAGCAACCAAACATGCAATATTTCTTATCATTTATGCATTTTACTTATTTGGATTTTACAAAGGGTCTTCCTAATTTTGTAGCAAGTACTCTCTAAATGTGTGCATAAGAATCAGACCAATGCATCATCACAAGGGCAGCTTTTATCACAGTTCTGATGAGGCATTATTATAGGATATCTTCACAGTGATATCCCCGCAATAATTTACTAAGATGTTACATCATAATATTGATAGAGAAATAGAAACTAGCCAAAGAATGACTTAGTCATTTACAATATTAAAAATTATACATTATACATGGAGTTTGTCCCCATTTTTAGGAATGAGAATATTCGTTTATGCCAACTATTTAAATGATGTTTCACTCATTGACAGTAAGTTGAACTATGCTTAATTACAACCATTATCACTTAGTATTTTATTTTTTCTGTGTGTGTATTACATAGCAATATAAATAAAACACAACAAAAAAGTACATAATATTTGTCACCAACCTAAAGTTATGATAATGTATAAGAAAACAATACGCTATTATGAGACTATATTATTATTACGCTTTGTAACTATACATACTGAATTCCTTTATATTAAAAATATTATTTTCATGGATGTTACTATTTTTCCAGAAGTCATAGTATTGCATTTAGGTTTTTGAAAATGAACTAGAGATTTTTCTCATGTTTTTAAATTAATTATTCAAAAAGCAATAAAGAATTTGCTTATTGGATAACCTAAATTTTTAGTTTGGTCAGGTAAAACAAAGAATCAGAAATTACTAATAGAAATGTTGTTTTACAGCTAATGTTTTTCCAAAGGAGTCACAGGTTTCTTTTCTTACCAATGATAAAATTCTCATTATTACTATCTTGATGTCTAAATGAAGGTCTTCTGGTACTCTGCTAGTCGTACTCCCCAAAACCATTTTTTCTTTATGTGATGGAATTATGTCCTTGTGACTAAATTTGGATTTAAGCAGAAATAATATACACAATTTTCATGAGCTCTCCAACTTAAACGCAAGCCATTTATGTGAATATGGAAAGAATCAAATTTTTACAATATTGCCTCTCAGTTCACAAAGACAATATTTTTTCACATATACATTGTCATTAGTGTCTTTCAAAAAATAAGTTTCTCCATGAATTTCTTGCGTAAGTTATAGAAATTTATCTCAATATTTAGATTTGTTATTATTGTAAATATGTATCATTTTTAATATATTCTCTAATTAATTGCTGTCAATACTTAAAAAGTAAATTGATTACTTTGAAGGTCACATATCCAACAATTTCTTATTAATTCTAGCAATTCCTTGTAGACATTATTTTGGATTTTATGTGAACAAAATTACATAATCTGGGGCTTTTTTTTTTTTTTTTTTTTTTTTTTTGCCTAATATGTATACTTTTCTTTTCAAGATAATTTTTCTAAATTAAAATTTATTGGGATTAAAAAAATGGTTAGTAAAATTATATAGGTTTTGATGCACAATTCCATAATACATCATCTATATATCACATTGTGTGCTCACCACCCAGAGTCATATCTCCTTCCATCAACATATATTTGATCCCCTTTACCCTCTTCTACCTTTCTTTATGTTGATTTACTTCTAGGCAGGCTAGAATATTCAGTTAGAAAGTGGGATACTGGGAATAGAAATCACGAAAAAGTGTCATTATAGGTAATAACAAGTTTTGGGGTGTGACCAAAGAAGTTAGTGAATATGGTACGAGGAAGGATGACAGAATTCTTATCCAGGTGGTCAAAGAACTGAGAAGCCCAGTTATTGCACGAATCTAGATAGAAACTGAAATCACAAATGATATTGGTAGGCTTAGTGATTGAGAATAACTATAAACAGAAGGTACAGTATTTAGCGAATAAAAAGGGAGGGCTATAGGGATAATAGATTACTTCCCTAGGGATAGGAGAAAGTAGAATATTCTAATGTTATAAAATTCAAAGCTGAAGTTTCAGGGAGGAGAGAGAGAGAGTATCTGAAAGCAGTAGCAAAGATTAAAAAGGACAGCTACCCTTCTTCTCCCAGTATTTGAGATTATAGGTGAGAAAATATCCAACACTGGGAGGCTGGGAAGCAGTGTCCTGAGGAAAGGTCCATCTCAGTTACAACAAAAATGAAAGGAAATTTTCAGAGAAGTTTTTTTTTTGTTTTGTTTGTTTGTTTGTTCCCCCCCCCCCCAAATTATAAGAGAATTCATTAATTACTGACTCCAAGTTCCAGAAGATACAGTGAAAATGTTTCAAAGTTGATTGGGGATGGAAAGTAGATTAAGAGAAGGAGATATGCAAAACCACATAATTAGAGTCACAGTGACAAGGGTACATGTTTTATTGTGGTCACTGACATCAGTGGTCTCAGTAGTGATGGGCTATACAGGTTAAGGGTTGGGAGGAAAGATGATCTTATCACGATAATTCAATGCATGGAGGCTCTCAGTTTTTTCCTAGTAATCCATGTATGAGGGGGAATGTAGCCTTATTTGAAAAAAAAAAAAAGAGTTCTTGAAATGCATATTGATTCTCAAAGAGGAGAAAAACCAAAATAACCTGATTATAGAAGATTTATTTCCTAAGTGTGTTAGATGAAATACAGAAATATTAGCTGCTTTGAACCACCAAATAAAACTATAAGAAACAATAAGATAAATTTTAATTAGTTCTTTGATCTACATTAATATTTGGAGTACAATTTGTACTTAAGCATATTTTTTCCAGATAGTCCATGATTGATATTTTAATTCAGGATCTTTAGAAAACAGAGCCTGTAGGATAATTTGGATAGCCTCTTCAATAAATGATGCTGGCAGAATTGGAAACCAACGTGCAAAAGAATGAAAGTGGACTGCTATCTGTTGCTATGTACCAAAATTAATTCAAAATGGATCAAAGACTTAAGCATAAGACCTGAAACAATAACCTGCATAGAAGAAAACATAGGTACTAAACTTATGGAACTTGGGTTCAAAGAGCATTTTTTGAATTTGACTCCAAAGGCAAGGGAAGTAAAAGCTAAAATAAATGAATGGGACTATATCAAACTTAAAAGCTTCTGTACAGCAAAAGAAACTATCAACAAAATAAAGAGGCAACTAACTGAATGGGAGAAGATTTTTGCAAACAGTGCCTACGATATGGAGCTAATATCCAAAATATACAAGGAACTCATAGAACTCAACATCAACAACAGCAACAAAAAAAAAAACAACCCAACTGAAAAATGGGTAGAGGACCTGAAGAGACATTTCTCCAATGAGGACTTACAAATGGCAAATCGACATATGGAAAAATGCTCAACATCACTAATCATCAGAGAAATGCAAATAAAAACCACAATGAGATATCACCTCACCCCAGTTAGAATGGCTATCATCAACAAGACAAATGGTAACAAGTGTTGGAGAGGCTGTGGAGAGGCTGTGGTGGGAATGCAGACTGGTGCAGCCGCTATGGAAGGCAGTGAGTGTGGAGGTCCCTCAAAAAATTATGAATAACGTTACCATATGACCAGCAATTCCTCTCCTGGGTATCTATCCAAAAAGTCTGAAAACACTTACCCATAAAGACAAGTGTGCTCCAATGTTCATTGCAGCTTTACTTATGGTGGCCAAGACATGGAAATACCCAAAATGTCTTTTGATAGGTGAATGGATAAAGAAGTTGTGGTATATATACACAATGGAATACTATTCGGCCGTAAGAAAAATATGAAATAGGACCATTTGTGACAACATGGATGGATCTTGAGATTATAATGCTAAGTGAAATAATTCAGACAGAAAAAGCAGAGAACCATATGATTTCACTGATATGTGGTATATAAACCAAAAACAACAAAAGAACAAGACAAGCAAATGAGAAACAAAAACTCACAGACACAGACAATAGTTTAGTGGTTACCAGATGGTCAGAGGGGAGGGGGGTAGTAGATGAGGGTAAAGGGATCAAATATATGGTGATGGAAGGAGAACTGACTCTGGGTGGAGAACACACAATGTGATTTATAGAGGATGTAATACAGAATTGTACACCTGAAATTCATGTAACTTTACTAACAATTGTTACCCCAATAAATTTTAATTATAAAAAAACAACAACAACAAAACTCTATGGCAGCAAGCAATCCCATGGAAGCAGAAGTAAACGGGCAAAAAGGAAGTAGAGAAAGCACAAAGAAAAAGGTACATAAGTTTTTTGTTTAATTGTTGTAACAAATCGGACTTGAATGCTTGGTCTCAGATGACATTTTCAGAGGCCAAAGGAGCTCACTGTATCTTAGAACTGTCTGTTTAAATGGAAGGAAAGAGAGGAGTTTAACCCATAGATCCCTAAAAACTTTCATTTTTGTGGTTGAAGTCCAAACCATGGAGAGATAACTCTTCCGAACCTCGGGATTGCCTAAGCTTCCACAATTCGATTTTATTTTATTTTATTTTTTATATTAGTTTCAGGTGTACAAAACAACACAATGATTAGACATTTACACCCCTCACAAAGTGATAACCTCCCCAAGTCTACTACCCCTCTGATATCGTATACAACTGTTACAATACTATTGACTATATTCTCTATGCAATAATGTTGTAAAGATTATGTAGGGTGCCAGATGGATACTGGACTCATCTGAGGGATCGCTTCATAGATTTTGTACATGCCTGACCACTGTGCTGTACACCTAAGCTGAAGCTGAATAATATTGAATTTCAACTAAAATTAAATAAATATTATTAAATACGGAGAGTGACAAAATAAGCACACACATTTTAAGAAACTGTATTAAAATTGTAATATTTATTATATACAGACAAAAAAGATAACTACAAGTTGCGTTTGACTTCTGCAATTACAAGAGGTGCTCAAAGTGGTTACCATCAGTGTCCAGACACTTCTGATTACAGCAAACTACTGTTTGAGCAACATTAACCAAAGTGTCCACTTGTATACATTTTATTGTGTGTACTTACACACACACACACACACACACACACACACACACCCCGAGGGTGCCAGAAAAATGTATACACGATTTAAGAAGGAAAAAACTTTATTAAAATTACGCTGATGGTAACCACTTTGAGTACCTCTTGTAATTGCAGAAGTCATAAGTGACTTGTATTCATCTTTTGTTATCGGTATATATTGAGTATTACAATTTTAACACAGTTTTTCTTTCTTCAAATGTGTATACATTTTTTGGCACTATATATATAGTCATGAGCTTCCATTATTCTTGATGAGTACTTGAGGAGGCACAGAGATCTTTCCATGTCGTTTGGTGGAATGCAAGCTTCCTTGATTTGTAATTGAAGTGGACTCAGCAGCAGCAACCTGGCCTTTTAGACTCTGGAACTGTGAGTTCTGAGTAATACCACTTACACAAAATTTCCTTGTCTGTACTGCTTCTTGTTGTAGGGTTTCACAAGAATGTTTCTGTCATTTACATTTATAGAGCCTAGAATTGAGTGAAAATAATAAAGTATATACAATAATAAAGTAGTAATTTTGTTGGTTAAATATATTTGAATCATTAGAAATATTCAAATTCATTTTCTTTAGATTTTGAATCATTTGCTATAAACATCAGTTAAATCAACTCAATTTATTTAATTACATTTGAAGAGAATTGATCTACAGACAATTACGAGCTTATAGGTGCATATGTGTGTCTGGTTTTTTATTATTTATTTATTTATTTATTTATTTATTTATTTATTTATTTAAATTACAGTTTATTGGGGTGATAATTGTTAGCAAAGTTACATAGATTTCAGGTGTAAAATTCTGTAATACATCATGTGTATCTCACATTGTGTATTCACGACCCAGAGTCAGTTCTCTTTCCATCACCATATATTAGACACCATTTACCTTCTTCTAGAGCCCCCTTCATTCCTTACCCTTTGGTAACCCCTAAACTATTCTCTATGTCTATGAGTTTTTGTTCTTTCATTTATTTGTCTTGTTCTTTTTGTTTAATATACCACATATCAATGAAATCATATTGTTCTCTATTTTTTTCTGTCTGACTTATTTCGTTTAGCATAATAATCGCAAGATCCATCCATGCTGTTACGAATGGTATTATTTCATCTTTTCTTATGACATAATAGTATTCCGTTGTGTATACATACACAGTCTTTATCCATGAATCTATAGAAGGACACTTTGGTTGTTTCCATGTCTTGGCCACCATAAATAAAGCTGCAATGAACATTAGAGCACATGTATCTTTACGGATAAGTGTTTTCAGATTTTTGGGGTAGATACCCAGGAGAGGGATTGCTGGGTCTTATGGTAATTCTATTTGTAATTTTATGAGGAACCTCCACACTGCCTTCCACAGCAGTTGCACCAATCTGCATTCCCACCAACAGTGTATGAGGGTTCCTTTTTCTCCATAGCCTCTCCAACACTTGTAATTATTTGTCTTGTTGATGATAGCCATTCTGACTGGGGTGAGGTGATATCTCATTGTGGTTTTTATTTGCATTTCTCTGATGATTAGTGATGTTGAGCATTTTTTCATATGTCTATTTGCCATTTGTATGTCCTCTTTGGAGAAATGTCTCTTCAGGTCCTCTGCCCATTTTTCAATTGGGTTGTTTGCCTTTTTGTTGTTGAGTTGTATGACTTCCTTATATATTTTGGATATTAGCCCCATATCGGAGGCACTGTTTGCAAAAATCTTCTCCCATTCAGTTTGTTGCCTCTCTATTTTGTCAATGGTTTCTTTTGCTGTGCAGAAACTTTAAGTTTGATATAGTCCCATTCATTTATTTTAGCTTTTACTACCCCTGTCTTTGCAGTCAAATTCATAAAATGCTCTTTGAACCCAAGGTCCATAAGTGTAGTACCTATGTTTTCTTCTATGCAGTTTATTGCGTCAGGTCTTATGCTTAAGTCTTTGATCCATTTTGAATTAGTTTTGGTACATAGTGACAAATAACAGTCCAGATTCATTCTTTTGCATGTGGCTTTCCAATTCTGCTAGCACCATTTATTGAAGAGGCCATATTTTCTCCATTGTATGTTTTTCGCTTCTTTGTCAAAAATTATCTGTCCATATTTATGTGGATTTATTTCTGAGTTCTCAATTCTATTCCATTGGTCTATGTGTCTGTTTTTCTGCCAATACCATGCTGTTTTGATTATTGTTGCCCTGTAGTACAAGCTAATGTCAGGGAGTGTGATACTTCCAGCATTGTTGTTTTTTCTTAGGATTGCTTTGGCTCTTTGGGGTCTTTTGTAGTTCCATACAAATCTGATGATTTTTTGTTCTATATCTTTAAAAAATGCCATTGGGATTTTGATGGGGATTGCATTAAATCTGTATATTGCTTTGGGTAATACCTGTCTGTGCTTTTTAAATAATGTAGAATTCACCTATATTGATTCTGAAATTTAAAAATCACTTTTGAATCTGTGAAGCAGAATTTTCTGGATTTTTTTTTTTTTTTTTCTGTTACCGAGTTAAAACTTTCTCATCTTTGGATATCACTGTGGAAATATTAAGTTCAAGGACAACTATTTTTTAGTGTCTCTCAAATATAGATTTTTCTTACAAAAGTCTTTGCTTTAATGAAAAAATTTGAGAATATGACCTATGCCCATTTCTTCTTTATCCTTTCCCCCAGAGTCCCTTTAATTTGTTCAGAATTCACTCTTTCCCTATCCTAGTGCTCACATGAAGAACTGTGCTGCATACTATCTATAGATTGCCTTTAATTCAAATTTACAGCAGTGACCCCATTGGTTATTCTGTACTTTTTTTGTTGTTCTTGTTAAGGAATAAATTTTCCGAAGTGTTTGTTACTTCAAATATATTAATGGTAGAAAAAAAGCAACAATTTAGTTTATGTAAACACACTAATTTAATTATCTCTTGATCTCTGTTATTCCCCCATTTTGCCCGATTTGTTTTGTGTTCCCTTTAAGAAGTCTTAAAAAGAAACCACACACATGTATTGAATGCCTCAAGATCTGTGAAAGAAGAGTTTTAATTCTTTTCTCAGTTTAGAGACATAAAGTCTAAGGCTAACACTTTTTTGACTGAAGAAATGTCTCCTCAGACCCATAAAACTTTACTATAGTAGGTCCTGAAATTTAAATTTAAAACACTATGACTTTCATATGCCTCTCTTGAATGTATTTTTTTCCCTTCCCCATTTACCTCCTTATAGTTTCTGAAAGTCTAGTAATGATTTCTTTTCCTGTGAACTCACCTTTGAAAAAAATTATTTTCAAACGTAAAAATTCTGACAATAGCAATAATGAACTTTGTCATAAGATGTGAGATGGAACACATTTTTATATTTATGCAATTCTGATTCTTCAAAAAGTCTCCTGTACTTAGTATCAGTAAAATGGAAATAATTAACATTTCATATTTCATCTCATGTTCAAAGTTTTAATTCATTTTTACATTGTGTCAATAGAATTTGTATTTCTCAAAGATGTTTCAAAATATTAACTCCCTTTGTCATTTTAAATCTGGAGCATTTTTTAGGATTGTATTTTTGGTGTAAATTTTGCCTAAATGGAAAAATAAGCATTAATGGTCTCAATATCACTAGAGTAATACAGAATATTAAAATCACAATTATACATATTTAACTCATATTTCTATGTTAAATCATACCAGAGATTCAAATTCTGATGTTGAAAATGTTCAACATCATGTTAAATATGATGGAATGACATTTAAAATAATTACTGCACAAATGATAAAGATATGTTAAAGGTCTTTGCTAACTCTGGTTGATATATTTGAGAATGCTGATTGTTTCTGTTTTGAACCATGAATGTCTTTCAATTTTGATTTATTTTAATGACAATCCTGATTTCATTAAAAAATGATCTATATATTTTATGCTAATTAATTATTCTTTATTTTAGTCAGGATATTTTTCTACCTTTAAAACATTTGTCCTGTGTTTTAATAAACTGCAATCTGTCACTCCATAGACAACCAATTAATCAAATGAAGTCATTTTAAAGTTTGCATAACTGTGAATTTCTCTTGTTGAGTTTTTTGTATTTGATATTTCAGCTCACAATAAAATTCTTCAGTGTGCTGACATGGAAATTTTGTTAATTTATGATGACTATTTTCTTAAAGACTTTATAAAGTAAAATATTAAAAATGTTCTTATTATAAGTGAACATCTATTAGCAGCAAATATATAGAATCAATACCCTTAGAGGATTTTTCTTCATTGCTTCTTTATTAAAAAGAAATCTAACAGCAGAAGACTATTGTTGCCCAGGAGAATAGATCACTTATCATTATTATAAGATTACTTAATCTAAAATGTTTCAACAATGAACTCAAATTCTTTCAGGTTACTAATACACATTTGTAAAATGTTGAAATGAAGTATAAAAATTATATCATCTTGCTTTGGATGCAGAAAAAGTGATGAAATCGAATACCTTTTTCATATTTAAAGCTTTCAACAAATTGTATATAGACGAAAACCTCAACATTATATAGGCAATACATGACAAACCCACAATTAATATCATACTCAATGGGGAAGAGCTGAACGTATTTTCTTTCAAATCAAAAACAAGAAAAATGTGCTCACTCTCACCACTCCTATTCAACATAGTACTAGAAATCCTACCCAGAGCAATTAGGCAAGAAAAAGTATAGGCATGCCTGATCAGAAAGGAGGAAGTAAAACTGCAGTTGCATTTCTATACGCTAACAACAAAGTATCCAAAAGGAAACCATTTCATCTACAATAGTATCAGAAACAATAAAATATTTAGTAATAAATTTAACAAAGGAAGTGAAATATCATTACACTGAAGAGTATAAAACATCAATGAAAGAAATTTAAAACACACACACACACACACACACACACACACAAATAGATATACTATGTTGATGGATTAGAAGAAATAATATTGTTAAAAGAATCTACAAACTCAATGATCTACAGATTAATTGAAATCCTAATTGAGACTCCAATGGGCATTTTTCACAGAAATAGGAAAAAAAAAGTCCTAAAATTCATATGGAATCACAAAAATCTTGAACAACCAAAGCAATACTGAGAAAGGAGAATAAGATCCAGGCATCACACTTCCTGATTTCAAACGATCCTACAAAGCTATAGTAATCAAAACAGTACAGTACTGGCATAAAAAAACAGACACAAAGACCAGTGGAACAGAATAGAGAGGCCAGCAATAAACCTATGTATATATGGTCAACTAACATTTGACAAAAGAAATGCAGAAGAATGAAATTAGACCCCTATCTTACACCACTTACAAAGAGTAATCAGAAATGGATTAGAACTTAAATATAAAAACTGAAACATTAAAATTCCAGGAAGAAAATATAGGAAAAAATATAGGGAGGGAGGGAGGATCCAGTTTCACTGAAGTATGTACCTGATGAAAGATTGGAATGATTAATTTTCTTACATCTTGAATCTGGACTACTTGACAAAAATATTCTGTGTTACAGAAATCAATTCAAACAAAGCCCTTCTCTACCTCTGGATTCCTGAAAATCTATGGTGGTATGACACCTTTAGATTCCTAAAAGTGTTCATGCTTTAATAGAATTAGTCTATATGATTTCATTCTTATGATATTTAGAACGCTTCATCGGCTGAGAGGGTCCATGAGACACCACCTTAAATCTTTCTGTAGTCTGAGCACAGTTTTGCATTGCACCGTTGACTTTTTTACCTTTAAACTATATCTTTATGATCTAGATTTGATATTTACCTGATGCCTTACTTCCCTTGAGAATTCTAGCTCTCTAGCTAGCCTGTTTTAAACTCTCTATATTGTCAGTAAATTCTGCTTAAAAACTGAAGATTTCCTTTAGAAGTTCATCTTCAGTTCTCATATTTTATCACAGGCAAAAAACGATTCTGCGACTACAAGCATCTTCTTTCTCCAACCTCCATTAACATCTTTTTCACTCTTCTTCATATCCTTACTGTCTCCTCAAAGCCCTTCCAACTTCTGTTGGCTGACTCATCCTGAAGTAAATTCCACATGTTTTATGTTATTGGTATGAAATCACTTCCAGATACTAAATTCTGCTGTAGTCAGAATCTATTGCTGCAAAATCATCCCAAAACTTAGGGCTCAAAATAGCTGTTCTTTTTTGCTTACAATTTGGGGGTCAGAAATTCAGGAAGGCTCAGCTAGGTGGTTCATCTGTGACCAACATATCATCAACATCACATATTTTATTGAGCCACAGGATTGTATTAGTTTCCTAGGGCTGGCATAATGAATTATTACAACTTGGTGGCTTAAAATATCAGAAACATAATCTCTCACATTTCTGGAGGCTGGAAGTCCTAAATCAAGCTGTCCATCTTGCTCATGTTTCTTCCAAATGCTCTAGGAAAGAATCCCTCATTTCTTCTTAGCTACAGGTAGTTTTCAACAATCTTTGACATTCCTTGGCTTGTGGCTATAGCTTGTAGCTATTATCATTCCAATTTGCTTCTCTCTCTATGCCTCTGTCTTCACATGACATTTTTTCTCTGTGCCCTTTCCTCTTCTTATGATGCCAGTCATTGGATTTAAGACCCAGACTAATTTAGGATGATTTAATCTTGAGATCCTTTCTAAATAAAGTCACATTCTGCTATTCCCTGTGGACATGAATTTTGGGGACATACTATCCAATCCATTACAATGGTTCTTTAAGATGGTTTCTTCAGTGACATGTCTAGTATCTTGTTCTTTTGGCTGACTGACTCTCTCTTCACACAGTGTCTCTTAATCCTGGGCTTCTTCTTATGGTATTTATGTTTTTCGGTGCCTGGTAGTCTCAGGATGGGTATAGTTGTTATATGTCAGCGGTCATAAAAGAATTTGAAGCTTCCAATTTTTTATGGCATGAGAAGAGAAACTCACACTGAATCTTTGTGCAGTACACTATTATTAAAAGTAGTCATAGCATTTGCACAGATTCAAGGCAGACAGCATATATTATTGATAGGAGTTTCAAAATTTGGTGAACAGTTTAATCCCTACCACTTTACAGTAAGTAAATCACACAATATGAATTACTAATATCATCTAGGGAATATTCTTACTCCAAAATGTTTAACCTAGATTTAATCAAGCCTCTAATACCTAACATCTACAGTAGAGAAAATATAGAAGTTATAGGAAAAATTTGCATGTCTCCAAAATAAAATAATTAGATGTATACAAAATGTAAAAGACAGTTGACCTCGACTACTCAGAAAATTGTCATTAAAAAACAAATAGGAGAATTCTTATAGATGAAAAAAGACAAAAGAGATAAAGTTATTGAAAAGCATGAATCTAAAGTGATTCATGACATCAAAGTTCTCGTAACAATTAGGAATTTTTTTAATGGACTAGAGATTAGATAATGAAATCATATGATTATATGGTATTAGATAATTATAAATTTTAGTTTGCTAATATTCTCTTGAGTGAAAATAATAATATAGTTATACAAAAAATTTTCTTATTTTTAGCATATGTGGTGTGGTTTCTCCCATAGCTAGAACACACCGGTAAAGGAAACCAGGAGTGGGAAGAGAAGTACCACCTTTCAATTTTTAGTCTAATGTTGCTTTCTGTCCTACTACTTGGGCTTTACTGGTTTAGAATTTCAGTTTCCTTATATTGACTATTACCTCAAGAGTCATAGTAATAGTTCATTTGAACTGAAATTTGAAATTGCTGTTTGCCACTTTGGGAATTATCTTAATACTGAAATAGGCAATGAAAGAGATTGATCTACTGACTGAGTGATTGGTCTCACTTATAAAGGTGATAGAGGATGCTTTTTTTTAATGGGGCAAAGAAAGATTTGATGCATTGTTATAAACAAAAGAAAAAAAAAATAGCGTGATGTGAGCTCTTTCTGATTTCCTAGAAGCCAGTTTTGATTTTCCCTGACTTTTGCCTGTCAGCACTTTACATATCTTCTAAGCTTCTGATTCCCTGTCCTAAATCCCTTACTCATTAACTGCCTAGAGTCATTGCTAACTAATAAACCTTTAAGAACCCTGTGAGTTAGGTAAGTACTGAAGATATTAGTTATACTACCACAGTCACCACACATTCTCTCTGTTTTTCATTGCATATTCAGATTTGTTTAATGCCTTGCCAAGTAACAAGTTCTAGTATCAAATTTATCAGATAAGAATTGTTTGGACTGTAAGTAACAAAAACCCAACTAGCAGTGGATTACAATATCATAAATGCCTTTGTTAGCTCTGAGTGTGTGTATGTGTGTGTTTGTGTGTGTGTGTGTGTGTGTGTGTGTGTGTGTTTAACAAGGGTTCATTCAAAAGCTCAATGATATATCATCAAGAACTAGACTATTTTTATCTTCTGCACTGCCATCCTTCGTTATTGTCTCCAGGCTTGACACTGTACACCATGAGATAGCTGATATAACTCTATACATCACGTCTGCATATGAGATAGGAAGAGAAATTCATGCTGCCAGTGATTTCTCCTTTTGTTTATCCCTTTTGTAAATGTCTTTACACATACCAGTCTAAAAGATTCAAAATTATGTAAGTCAGATTCCTGTAAAGCCCAATTTTATAAATGAGTAAATGGAGGGTGGAAAGGACAGGTTAAGCAAATAACTGGCAGAGTCAAGATTTAAACTTAGGTTTTCTTGAAGATAAAACTCAAGTATATTGCAGTAAAATCATATAAAATATTTTTAAGAGGCCATACATGTAATACTTGTATGTAATAAGTGCCGAGTGATTTGATTGGGATATAATAGTAGGGATTTGGGAATGAAACTATAATATAGGCATAGATATGGAAAAAGTATGAAGAATGGTGGGGCAAATGTACAGTTATTTCCATCTCAGTAGTTAAATACCACACTCTGTCTACTCAGAGTAGTCCTTTGTTTTTCCATGGTCAGACTTGGGAGGTTTTTCCAAGGTCAGACTTGGGAGGCGAGAGCTGATTTGAGTTTCCTGTGTTTCAAATCTTTAGCCTTTGAGTTGTACTGGATCTATCATCCATATCTTTTTCTCTGGTCTTAATTTAAAATATTTGTTATAATTCAGTGCCACAAATGATAAGAGAGGTTAAGAAATGGGAAGAATTCACCAAATCAAGACTAGTCTCAGAGTAACCAGCAAGGTCTCTGTTTAGGAGGGGGCAGATGACAATGGTTGCTGATGAAATCAGGAGACAAAATACACTTAAGCAATGTATGACTCAGATATGAAAAAAAAAAAAAAAAAAAAAAAAAAAAAAAAAAAAAGGAAGTAGGCCTAAAGTGAAGCATGCATTTCATAGATGAGAAATATAAACATGCCAGTGATAAAGGAGTAGTGGAGAAAGAATGGCCAGTAGTCTTGTTTTTCTGTAACAGCTTAAGGGTCTTACTGTCTTTTTCTATCTGTCCAAACCCAGATATTAAACAAAACAAAATAAAATTGCAATACCCCAAACTGCAGGCCATGCATAATGTATGGGACAATTCTAAACAGAAATTCAGGGAATTCCTTCGAATGCCTTTTTCTTTTTTCTACCCAGATGCTCCATGTCCCTGCTCTGCCTTCAAGTTCCAATAGCTTTGCTTGTATTCCTTAGTTTTCCCCTTCTTCATTTGCTATATTTACATGTGGAGTCCCATCTCCAGACTTCCTCTGGTGATGCTGACCCAGAAATCTCAGCTGGAGATCCATGGCAAGTACTGTCCTCTGTGTTTCCCCTTGGTTTAGATTCTGTGACCTTGCGTCCTCCTGTTATTATTCTACCCCCACCCCAAGATATTCCCTGTATTTTTTTGGCAGTGGTTTACACTTCATTCTCTAACCTTACATGTGTTCATTTGGTTGAAGCTGAGATCTAACTTTCTTTCCATCCCCTACATCACAATGGCCCTTTAAAGAAAAACTCAGAGTTCACAATGCCAGCAACTCAATGGAGATCTAAATTGCATTTGTGACCTTGCTTCTTGTTCTGCCATTTTGGTCCCTGTTCCTTGTGCCATTGCATTCCAACATCTCCACAAACTTACCAATTACATTCTAGTACAAGGTAAATGTGGACAAGTTTAAATAATAAAGATTTCAAGTGGCCATAGAACAAAATAGAGGGTAAAGTAGTAGCAAGGAGAACAGAGACTAGAACCAGACTAAATTCTTTAGATGGAAACTAGAACTCCATGTCTATCATTAGCTATTTGTGTGAAGGTGAGAAACTTACTTAAACTCTTTGTACTTCAGTTTCCATGTTTATACAGAGGGTTGCTATACTTTATAAGAAATTTATGATGATTAAGTAAGTTAATCTTTATATAGTGCTTAAAAGCACATGGTAAGTCCTATACGAGTATTAACAAATACTTAAACACATGAATGGATTAAAAAATGTACCAATGACAAAATATCTGTGGCTGTCTTATTCAACTAGAATAATAATCCACGTCTTTTAGAAGAAGGAACTTTCCTGAAGGAAAGTGAACATTCTATTATAATTTATCTCTAGAAAATAATAATAATAATATATGAGGCATTGGGAATATATTCTTTGCATGAAATAGGAAGAGGGCTCTCAGGACCAGGGATTGGTCTCTTTTTCCCCAGGATTTTTAAGCATAGAGAGGGTCAGTTAAATTCAGAAGTGGGATCAGCAACTCTGTACAATTTAAAGGCAGATGAAAATGAGAGGATCAGATGGTCTTTTAAGAGACATGATGTTATGACTCTATTTGGGCAGTAGATCTATAAATCTTTATTATATAGAGTAGGTTTGCAGACGAGAATTATCATAACCTGTGAGCTTATTAGAAATGCAATATGTTGGGATCCACTCTAGCTCTATTGAATCAAAATTGCTGGGGATTGGGTCTAGACATATTTGTTTTAACAAGCTCTCCAGGTGACTCTTATGCATGCTAATATTGGAGAACTATTGCTCTTTATTGCACTCTGCTTCATTATCATTGGACTGTAAGAAAATACTCATAAAAAGTTATATCCAGTTAACCGTTTGTGCTTTGGGGAATTAAGAGAGAGTTCTGATTGTATAGAGGAGTATAGAAAAGAGCAGTGGCCCCTCTGGTTTCAGATAGAGAAACAGAAGTAGAGTTACAGAGAGATAATTTCTGTGACTAGGCTGTTGGCTAACAACAAAAACATCAAGTTTGTGGAAAATGAGAAAGCCGGAGAATAAACTGAAAATTTTTTTTTTTTTTTCTGAACACAGAAAAGGCTAAAACTTTGAAAACTGTCACATATTACTGGGGTAAAAGTTATTGGTGGGATTGTTTTGACAAGTAGGCTGTCTGAGGCTCAAGGACTTATATCTCGAAGGAAAAGGGACCTACTTTCTAGTCACAGAGGGATGAAGTCTGGTAGAGAGAGCATCTATATCTATCTATCTATCTATCTAACATCTATCTATCTACCATCTATCTATCTACCTACCTATTTATCATCTATCTACCATTTATCTATCATTTATCTATCTATCTATCTATCCATCCATCCATCCATCTATCTATCAATCAATCATCATCTATCTACCTACCTATCTATCTGGCATCTGTTCTAAATGCCATTTTAGGCTATAACTATATACACTTTGTTCACTCAATCTTACCTCTTTTCAGTATGTCTTTCACAGCAACCTTTCTAAAACCTTTATCTTACATACTTCTTGCTTTTAGATAGATTGAAACTAACTTGTCTTTTAAATGACATTTTTTTGGTTCCTGATAATTTTTCAGCCTCATTATTTATCAATCCCCTATTGTTATCATTAGTAGATTGTTATTCTATTTTACTGCACTACTTAGAGTTCTCAAATAAGTATATTTTCTCTGATTTTTATGTCGTTTCAAAGGTTTCATCCTCTAGTCCTTTTAAATAGAAAACTGATTATTTACTTTCAAGAGATTATTTAAACTGATTATTTACTGACCCCAAATAAGATAGTAAATAGCAAACAAATTTATTGTCTTTGTATTCCTCCATAACACTCAAATCTCAATACATGACCCATTCCCAACAACATCTCAGCATATATCCTATCTCAGCATATATCCTATAAAGAATACACACACACAAACACACACACACACACACACACACACACACACACACACAGGTCAGACAATTAAATTTACAAACTCATCCTAGACAATGTGTTGCACATCTCATTGCTAAATATCCCTGAACTTACCTTCAAAGTACTCCCCTTGGGAAGCTATGTACCGACGCCATCACCTAGTCCCTTCAAAGCAATTTTGGAATTCATTTTCTGGAATGACCATCAAAGCTTCCATCGTATTACCCTTGATGTCCTGTATGTCATTAAAATGTCTTCCTTTCAATATTTCCTTTATTCTTCAGATAAAAAAAGAAGTCACTGGGGCTCAGATCAGGTGAATAGGGAGGGTGTTCCAATACAGTTCTTTGTTTTCTGGCTAAAAACTCCTTCACAGACAGTGCCGTGTGAGTTGGTGCATTGTCGTGATACAAGAGACATGAATTCTTGGTGAAAAGTTCAGGTCATCTAACTTTTTCATGCAGCCTTTTCAGCACTTCCAAATAATAAACTTGGTTAACTGTCTAGTTGGTACAGTTTCATATTGAATAATCCCTCTAATATAAAAAACGGTGAGCGATATTGTTCCAATAAGTTCGCGAACTTAATTGTTAGACCTCGTATTTTTTCCTTCATCCGCAAATGATATTCAATTTAAAACAATTAAAAATATTTTACTACGTGGAGACAGCATAGTATTTTTAATACAGTACAGGTTTTAAAAATCAGCTTTGTTATTTAATAGCTACATGACCTGAGATAGTCACTTTATCTCTCTAAGCTTCAACTGTGAAATAGTCATAATAACAAATACCTCTAAAGGATAACATTAAGATTGAACTGGACAGTATATGTGAAGTTATTGTGTCATAGGAGATACTAGATGATGCTCACTCCCATCATCACTATCATCAATAATACTTCAGTTGTATTGAGGGCCTAGTTGGCACATAGATTTTTAATGTTTTAATACATTAACTTTAATACATAATGTATTAAATGTATGCTAGTACATTAATGTTTTATGTGTGTGCACATAATATACACTCTACATTTTTACAGTATTCCTCCCAGTAATCTTGAGATAGAAACTATAATTATTCCTATTTTATAAAACTTTAAATTCTATAGTAACAAGGTCACTTGCTCTACAGGAACAAAGTTGCAAGTTTACACAGATAAACACTGATGGAGAAAAGATTGGCGCTCTGGACTGTCTGACTTCAGTGCCTGTACTAATATTGGATAATTGTAATGTGAAGAGATTAAAAACACAGGATAAGAAAAAATATATATAAAGATTAAGAGAGTAAAAAAGAAGAAGAAAAAATTGCGAGATCTCATCTCATGTAAAGATAATTCAATCTATTAAAATGCATTACAGAAGTAGTTATAGTGTTATTATTTCATCATATATATATATATTTCATCATATATATATATATATATATATATATTACATAGATATACATAATTCCTGAATTGAACCAAGTATGAAATTACATAACCTCATTTCTTAAAGTCAATTAGTAATTAATAAAAAAAATCTGGTATCTTGTAGTAAAATTGCATCTTGATATGACATTTAAGAAATTAGTCAGCCAATTAAACACATTGAGCCTCTGAAAAAGACTTCTATCAACATACAATTTAGAATTTAAGTAGCATAAAATGCATTGAAGGATGTGATGTCAATGAACATAATAAGGCAATGTTTGGCTTAGTTTATTTCAATGATAATACCAAAAATTAGAAATCTTGAAAATATGGTAATATGATTTTCATTGAAATATGCAAATATTATTTTGCTCATGAATAAACAATATTAAAAAATGTTTTAATATAAAATAAAGATGGATTTGTGTTGCTTATGGTGCATTAGAATTTGTAATCCAAAATTATCTTAAAAGATGACAAATACTTAGAAGTAATACATATGGAAGAATCATTTAGATCATGAGTGATACATAAATATAACTCCAAACAACAGACATAACTGAAAGTTTATTTCTACTTGTTTACTTTCTTAACTCAAAATATGAAAGTTGTTTTTAACTAATATGATGATTTATTCTTTGCTAAATCATGTTAGCTGTCAGAGCTTTGAGTTGTTCAATTACGTAGAGAAAATCCTTAGTTAATAAAAGTTTAATATTATTTAAGCTTCCCAAGACTATTAAATCTCTCACCATAATGTATCAAAAGCACATGTCACTTAGATATTCAAAGGTAATCTGTAGGCTACCATAATAATTAATGCA
This sequence comes from Rhinolophus sinicus, assembly GCF_057876585.1. Lineage (NCBI taxonomy): Eukaryota > Metazoa > Chordata > Mammalia > Chiroptera > Rhinolophidae > Rhinolophus > Rhinolophus sinicus. Next base: position 156,052,679 of record NC_142516.1, read on the forward strand.
AATCTCTGTAAAGGTAATACAAAAATCAGGTAGAGCACATTGTAAGCCAGGATGTCTTAAGTTTATCTTCACAGAACAGCTTCACTGCAACTAAAATAATACCAAAAAATAATTCAACATACAGAATGTCTAAGTGCTTGCTTCTAAGTAGGTGATAGCAGCATGTTAGCCAGTAGAAGTATGCTAAATATGCATTCATGACCAATTTAAATATTTGCAAAGTGGTCTCTACTGTGATTTTAGGATGTGTTTGAAGATAAATCTGGTTGTTCATGTTTAAATACACATTGACCATGACATAATAGAAATTTGATAAATTGTACCAAATGTTGTTAAGCAAAAATGAAGCATAATCTATTTAAACCAGATAATTATTTTAACATCAATTAACTTCTGAAAAATATCTATTCATTCATCATATAAGACATTTACATTCTTTAAGAGTAGAGAGTGTTGATAAAATGAGGGAATTAATATTGGGCTTCTTAAAATGTGTATTTTGATCTTAGAAAATATATATGGGAATTCAAAATATAACCTATATTAGTCATATAATGAATACATAAACACTAACATTTACTCAACAAATTTGTAAGAATTGTTGATATACATATTAATTGAAAACATAATTGAGATGGTGATGAATTCAATAATTTAATTTCAAGTTCTGGATATTTCATTGTGTAGAAAGTTATTGGTAAAAGCCATTTGACATTTGACAAAAAATGAAGAGGGATTTCACATGCCTTTGGACTAAGGGCTGAGCAGAAGTAGGGAGTGAAAAGGGAAAAAGGAAGGAAGGAAGGGAGGGAGGGAGGGAGGGAGGGAGGGAGGGAGGGAGGGAGGGAAGGAGAGAGGGAGGGAGGGTGGGAGGGAGGGAGGGAGGGAGGGAGGGAAGGAGGGAGGAAGGAAAGAAGGAAAGAATAGGGACGGTGAAGAGGATGAGGAAGAAGGAAGAGAAAGGAAACTGGAACACTGCAACACATTGAAAACAAAGCCTTTGAAAAAAACATAAATTCTAATTTGAATTCTAGTTCAATATTAAACTATGTGACTTAACTAAGAAATAGACAAAAAAAGACTTCCCTCGTCTGAAACTAGCTTATGGGTGTTTGTGAACACATGAAATACTACCTCAAGAAGTGGAAGTTATGTAATAATAACAATAATAATACAGTCTTTATAACTAGAAAGTTGTGTTTCAGCAGTGAAAAATAAAGATAAAAATCTCTGCCCTCAAGGACCTTATACTATATTATTATGTTTTAAGCCTGTTGGCACAAAGTACCACTATTTGGCTTTCTTAAAACATCAAAAAAATCCTTTCACAGTTCTGGAGGACAACAATATGGAATCAAGGTGTTGGTAGGGTCTATTTCTTCCTGGGTTCTCAGAGGAATACTGTGTTCCATGTCTCTCTCCCAGCTTCCAGTGGTAGTTGGCAATGTTTAACATGCCTTGGCTTATGGCAGTATCACTCCAATCTCCACCTCCTTCACATGGCATTCTATCTGTGTTTTTTCTCCTCTTCTTATAAGGATATTGGAATAATGATCCACCCTATTCAAATACAACCTAATCCTGACTTAACTGTTTACATCTGTAAAGACGTTATTTCTAAGTAAATTCACACTTTAAGTTTCCAGGTAGAATATACAATTGGGAGGGCACTACGTCTCCCAGAAAACCTCTGTAGTGGATGTAAGAACATAACACACACAATATGGGAAATACATAGGATATTAAATAATGCTAATTGCTATGGAAAGAATAAAGCACAGAAGGGAAATTGAAGTCGTTTTAAATAGAGTGGTTAGGCAGGTTACACTTAAGGAAAGCCATACAGGATGTGGGAGAAGGGTGTTGTGTGAATCGATATACAACTACATATCAATTAATAAATGTGCAAGAACCTCTTAGCAATCAAACTGTTATTTCCATGTTCACAACAGCAAAATCTTAACTATACTAGACTCTAAATGTTTTGCCTTTGCAACTTAATCACTTAAATCTTTGAAGGGAAAAGTGATACTGAATGTTAGATTTACTTCTCTGCATAATGTTACCTCCAATATCTTGGTGCCTTAAGATACCGGTTGCTCAGACAACTAAACTGCACTTTTATCTCCCTAAACTATTCTGGTTTCTGTCTCTGAGAAGCCTTGTCTGTCCACATTCTCTTCAGTCTCTTTCTCCTCAGAAGAAAAAAAAAGATGAAGAGTGCCATGTAAAAAGTTGCACTTGACTTAATGAGCTTCTGTTCTCATTGACATCTGGCTATTTTGGAAGGCGTCTGTTATATTCAAATAGTGTGCTTTCTATTTAAATCTGCTTCAGTGGTGGAAACTTTAATCTTCTCTGACTTTTCCCTATTAAGAGAAAGCTAAAGTATTAACTTTGAAAAATATCCATTCTGATGGCTTTGTTATCATCTGATTCTCTCTGTTTTTTCGATCTTTCGTGCCCCTAACCCTCATGATCATCTCAACTGATGGAAATGTCATTTGAAAAAAGAAAAAAATCCAATGATATTTCATGATTAAAACACCCAGAAACCTAAGACGAGAAGGGGATTTCCTCATGATATCCCTAATTTTACAGCTATCACTCTAGCCATTCTTTTTCAGTCTTCTTTGCTGGATTTTCCTTTCTTTCCTAAGTATAAATTTTTGTATAGCCTAAGGCTCAGTCCTTAGACCTTTTGTCTGCTCAACTTACACTCACTTCTTAGGTGATATCATTCACTTCCAAAGCTTTAATAGTGTCTCCACTCTAGTGACTCCCAAACATTAACCTAGGGCCCCAGAGTCTTTCCTAGATGCAGAATACTACAGTCACCTGAACACCTGACATCACCAGTTGGACATTTTAAAAGTGTTAACCTAAAAGTAAAAGGCTGACATGAGAAGCAGTAAGTGTTTATTTGGGACTGCAGAATTGCAATCTGGGAGTACAGATTCAGGCAGAAATCCAAGTAGTGTACCGATTATAGGGTAAGGACAAGGAGTTTTTATGAGAAAAGGAAAGGAGTAAGTACATGAATAGAAGAAAGAAATTCCTACTGGTGTTGACAAATTAGGTTACTCTCTAGCTATACATGGTTGGTTAATGATTCTGCCTTCGAATAGAGAGTCTATAATTATCAGTCCCTGTGGTCAGGATGTCTGCTTTCCAGTGGGATTTACAAATAATTGTTTGGAAGACAATGTTCGTTTGCCCCAGTCTGAAGATCTGGTCCAGTATAAATAGTCCAAAAGTTCAAGGAGTAAGACCTACAAGACAGTTCCTGTGGAATGGCTGCTCTGGCTCTACTTTAAAATGGTTCCACTTATGTTAACTTTCACAAACTTATCAATATAATATGTCTAAACACAACTCTTGATTTCAATCACCACCACTCCTGCCAGCCATGCAAATATCACTTTTTAAATATTTTCTATCTTAGTTAGGACACTATTTATGGGATTGCTTGAATTCTCATTATTTCTCTACATCTTTCATACTCACATCCAATTCATTAGTAACTCCTTTCATCTCTAATCTATCTCAAATCAAACAACTTCGTATCATCTCCATCATGATCAGTGTAGTCCAAATTGGCAAGCCCCAGTAATCTGTCATCTAAACTTCTTGCCAGTCTTTCTGTTTTACGCTTGTTTCCTAAAATCTATACTCCTTCCAACGACAAATAAATATCCTTTCATCTCTTGGTCTGAAACGTTCATGAATTACTGGTATTGTCAAAATGAAATTAAAATTGTTTGCAGTACCTATAAGGCTTTACAAATGTAACTCAGGTAATTTTCCAACTTTATTTTCCCATTTGCTTATAATCAAAATTTTATTAATGTTCTCAACTGCTAGAACATTTTGTTTTTCCATTTGAACCTCTATACGTGCTGATCTTTCTGCCCAGAAGGAATTTCCATCAATTAGTCACAGGACTAACACTCTCATTGAACTCTGGTTTTGGCTGAAATGTCATCTCTTCAAAGACACCTATCCTGAGCAGGCCACATAAAAAAAAAGTAGCTTGTCAATGTTTATCCCCTTAACTGCTTCATTTATCGTCACTTTAACTCCCTAAAAATTTACTTTGTATTTTAATTTGTTTATTGCCCATCTTCTTCAATAAAATGTGAATTCTGCAAGGGGAGATAATTTTCTTATCTCTACTTATCTCTGATACCTGCAAGGAAGGCTGGCAAATATTTAGCATTCATGAATACTTGTGATTGTATACTCCGATTGTTGTGTTTTAGTCTACCTAAAATTTAAATAAAGGTAAGAAAAGAATTTAGGGATTTATTATATTTATAAAAAATTTTAAAAAATCAGAAGTTATATCTTAAAATTAACTCATATTAATTAATAAACATTTGCAATTATTTAATATTTTGGCTAAAAGAGAAGATTGGCATTTTGGATTATATATTTAGTCAATTTGAATGACTTTCAGAACAATGAACACATAAATAAAATTAATCTAACAATCTTTAATTCAATAATAATGTTCAGAAGCATTGTTCACTAATTCAAAAACTATTTATTGAATATTTCTCATGTTTAGATACTATTCTAGGTTGTAGAGACACAGCAGAAATCACAACACACAACAATTTGTCCTTAAGGACCTTATGTACTATTGGGAGGAGACAAACAAAAACTCAATTAAAATGAGCATATCTAGTATGTTAGACAGTGATAGGAACTATGGAGAAAAATCAAGCAATGAAGGGAGATGAAGTGTGCTGGAAGAGTTGTGAGAGAGGTCAAGTGCACATCTGGGGGAAGAAAATTCTTACAGATCCTTTACTGTAAGAGTCGATATGCTCAGTACCTTGGATGTGTTATCTCATTGTATGTAAACTTCATAATAATTCACTTAATATTTACTACTTTTTGAGTTTGCATATGAGGTAAATGAAGCTCAGTGAAATTAGATGACTGGTTCAAAGTCAGAGTTTCTATGTAGCAGAGCAAGATGGAAGGGCAATTTGCCTGAATTCAAATCCCATATGAGATCACATTGTTTTATATGTGCAATATTTAGTGAGGAGCTAAAAACAGATGGTTTATGTGAAAAGCTCTTCTTTCATGGAATAATAGAAAATATTCATACATTGATAACAATGACTTATTTACTCTGATAAAGCATCTTTCTTCACTGATTTCAGCTAAAGTAAGTCATAACAAAGATGCTTATTGATAAATATGCAATAATAATAATAGTTAACATTTATTTCACACTCACTAAATAGGCACTTTTCTAAATGTTGCACACGCATTATCTGATATAAATGCCCTAATGCATTATGAAAAAGTAAAGTGATCTGCTGGACAGCTTATGTTTGCTCACAGCATGTTAAATTCCCTGAAATGCAATGTATGCAGATAATGATGAGCCGCATCATGAGATTTGGTTGATAGGTTTCTGAAAAGTCACTGTACCAATTGTCAGACAAAGATTCTGCTTTATACCAGTCTAATTCCTAACTTTAAACAGAAGGGATAACATAATTAAATTCAAAAATGCAATGCAGTAGATTGGTTGATTTCCTGAAAATACCATTTTCTCAATGCACCATTAGGGAGCATACACATCAGGTCTCCCTATTTAAATTCCAAGGGATAAAACTGATATTAGAAGAAATTGGAACTTACAGAGCTGGCTGGCGCTGAGCCACCAAACCTAATAAGCTTCACTAGAATGGTAAATTATAATGATTGTGAGTAGCAGAAGAAACTAAAATTAGCAAATTAATATAGGATAAAGTGATTTCTCTCCTTTTTAAACAGAGACAGAATAACTTACAAAAATATTGAAAAATTATTTTCAGTATTATACATTTGTCTTCGTTCTTGGCAGCAGTAAAAACATGCCCTTGGAATGTTAATTGGATGTTTTCCCTTTTGCAGCAATACAGTGACCAAAATACCTATTGTTTGACAATTGCTGTGTGAAGAGATAACAGATAAACATGCTTCACAAAGCACTCACAGCAAAGTAAACTGCACTACACTTCCACTAATTTGATCTAATAAACACATATTATGGAGCTCCATGTTAAACATTCAATTCTTAAAAGTTTTATCTCAATGTGGTTTGAATGTAGTTCATTTTTTCCAAGCAAATACGAGACAAAAACCTTAAAAATTAGTATCGTGCAATGTATGAGTCAGGTAGGACACCATAGCGTGCATAGCTGGCAAGATTCACAGTCATTGAATACAGGGAGTTTTGAAAATGTTTTACTCTGGGTTTTGCGTTGTTTTTTTTTTTTTTAAGGATCTTGCAAACTACCAAAAAGAGGTGTTTATTACCTAAGATAGATCTCTCACTGGAGCAAGATGGCAGTAGTTGCTGTTTTCCTCTGGGCTTCAGAGAGACTATAACTGAATTTAGGGCACCCTAGAAGTGACTTGAGAATTACAATTTCTTGCATCACTATTAATGTGGCTCAGTTACTCTTGCCTAATATCCCAGTGATATTTAGTAGATTTTGTCATTATGTCTTAATCAAAATTCCCAAGATTTCTGTGGTTATATAAGTCACAGGCCAATCTAACAGTTACGGGTCTAACCCATAAACAATGGAAGGTCAAGTTTATGTTTAGGATGGAAGATGCAACAGAAATTGTAATGGGGAGATATAATACAAATAATTGGTCTTAAGAATTCAAATTGGCACTCCGTACACCATTTAGAACCAAAACAATCTTAAGCTAAATTAGTGGTTAAAAAAAAACTCATACGAAAAAATCACTAATTCACTGATTCAACACTATTGGAAATACTCTTATATCATGTTTGTTGAAATATATGAGTACATTACTTTATTAAAATTATTATTATAAGTTTTATATTAACATTGTAACTCCCTAAAGAGAGAATCATTAATATGCTCATTGTATTGTTAGATGAATCTTCCTCCAAGTAATTGAGGAGTACCATCTAATTTGAATGAAGTTACTGCCAACCTCAGAAAGATGTCAAAACATCCTCAATGGAACCAATATTTTATAAAAAATAGAAGATAATTTGGTTGGGAATTCAGTAAGTCCTCCTACTCAAAACATTTACCTATCACAGTGTCCGAAAATTCTCACTCAATAATATATTTGTGTTTTAAAAACCTATATCTTTCCATTGCTAAGTGATTGTTATGGCCAATGCTTAAGATATAATTTTGGATTAAAATGTCATGACACCCTGTACAGCCTGCTTTCCTTAAGAGGCTGATTTAGAACTCTGGATTACATGCAAAAATACATATTTGAATATTTAAAAAAAACTTTCTATTGGCCCCTTAGCTCCCCTGAAAGGAAAATTCTGTCAGTGATAAATGTCTTCAATGTAAAGACACTTAAATGAAAATTATTAATGACTGTTTAAAGATCAACTTGCTTTAGCAACTTGCTATGCTAAAATGCTCAGATTGAGCAATACATTATAAAACCTAAGATAAAAATAACACATAGAATTGAAAACCTTTTATATGTGCTTCAATTTTAGGGTTGACTGGGCATAATTACAGTTGTAAAATTAATCTGACTTTTCTATAACTATGTATAATGGCCATCCATTCCTTTTCTAGTTTTGTTTATATCTTTCACATTATGTAATTTTTTCCTCAATATTTAGCCTCTCCACATAACACCATGATGTAATATTCAATTCCAACTAGTCATATTATAATACATACATTATTCTTAAAATCTTACTTATTTAAGGGGGAAAATGTCAGAAAAGTCCAAAATGATTAATGAAGTAAATGAAGACAGCATATAACTTGTTATTTTAAATACGTATATAGACTCTGAGTTCAATCATGCCATTTTAGGCATACTTTACACAATAACTGAAACACTGTATTTTACTGAAGTACTTTATTTTTAATCCTAAATTTATTAAAATATATTGTCGCACTAAAGGAATACTGTTGTTTTAGGAATAATTTGAAAATATGAAAATAACTTGAACTGTATTATTATTATCAATATTCTGAATTTTACACACATGTGCAATATTTTCTATGTCTTAATTGCAGTATGACTTTAATTAAATGTCACCAAATAAAAATGTATATAGTTTTTATATAGCTTCAATGCTCATGATAGGAAAACTGTCTTGTTTCTCTATTGAATTTGGCAAATAGAAAATAATACAATTTTCTAAATCTTTAAGATTTTCTAGAAATTTTTTAAAGAATTTGTTTTTATACATATACCTAGACAAAGATTCCCCAGAAGTGTTTTGGGGAACTCTGGCTGTATGGAATATTAGGTGTTCTTCAATTAAAGTCTACCTTAGTCAAATAATTTTGAGAAATTAATCATCACAATAGGTTATCCTTCTTGAGTCACAGTCAAGGCTTACAGAGGAATGGAGGTAAAATAATTGAATACATAATTTAACAACAACATCGTCAATAACAAACCACCAAACATACAAACAAACACAGTTTAACCTAGTGTTGACCAGATATGTTTGATTGAGGGTCTCTTTATTATGTGTGGATGAAAAAAGGGTTCTATAGAAAGTAACCTCACAGGGTGATCTGATCATAAATCCCTAACTGAGAAGGTCATGATAGGTAGTTATGTCCAAGGCATAAAACTTTTTTAGTAAAAGGTTTATCTTTGCCTTAAGCAAGCCCTGTCCATTGTTTCTGAGCATCTAGGTTAACAGGCCTTTGAAATGCCTCCTTTGAGACCCCTCCTTCTAAAGTATGACCACACTCAAGGGAGTACGTAATCTTAGCCACCCCTAATCAGATCCCTGCCTTGCTTTCTCCTGCCTTCATGTCATCTTCTTTACATTCCCTCCTTAATCTCAAATGCATAAAAGAAACTGCAAACTGTTATTCTCAGAATCATTTATCTCAGTCTGTTGAGACCTTGCTTCCAGGTGTATCCTCTGTTTGACTCAAAAAATTTTTTATAACAATTCTCTATAGGTTTGGATGGTTTTATGTCAACTTATGGTACAGATTTTTGATAATTCTTTTATTATTTTTCTTAATTTCAAGCACTACCAATTAAATCCTTCATTAGATTGAGCATTAAATTAACTTGAATTACACAAAGAGAACCATAAGATCAATGTTAGTGTCCCAATATTTTGTGATAATATTCACACTTACATCATATTCCCTCAAATGAGTCTATGTTCATTCCTGAAGGGCAAAAAACATTCAATAATTTCCCTGACTGCTATCAAAATAACTGACCCCTATCTTGTCCTGAGAAGAGATAATGAGAAGAAGGTGAGGAGTTTGCAATCCACAATGTCATAAACTTGGATATTCTATAATAATTTATTTACTCATGACAATTTACTTACTGTCTTAAGATGATAGTCTCTTCCGAAGATTTTCTCTTCTAAAACTGCTCTTTGCCTAGTGCACTTACAATTCTCCACATCCCCATGTATGAGTTTTATATTGCTGTTTGACAAATCATGAAAAATGTAATATCTTAAAATATCCAAAATTTGTATCACAGTACCTGTGAGTCACCAATCTGGGTGTGGCTTAGCTGGGTCTTCTGCAAGGTCATAATCAAGATGTCACTCAGGACTGGGTTCTCATCTGAAGGCTTGACTGGAGAAGGGTATAATTCCAACTCACACAGGTTATTGGCAGTATTCATTTTTTTGCTGATGGATTCATGGCAGTGAATCTTCAAAGTCAGCAGTGGAGAGAGAACAAGAGAGAGACTCTAGAGCAAGTTGTTTAGCAAGATGGTGCTCTATGTAACATAGCATAATCATGGTAGTAAAATCCCTTCACCTTTCATATGTAAAGTTATATAACCCAAGAATGACATCCCACCACTTCTGCCACATTCTATTGGTTAGAAGAAAGTCACAAATTCACACTCTTTCTACACACAAAAGCAGAGATTATACAAGGAAGTGAAAGTGAATTCCAAGAGTTCTCTCTGTCACACATAGGTGTCACAGAAGAGGATTTGCAAGGAATCAATAAGTCACTTTGCTCCAACCCCCTCCTGATTTGGTAAAACCAGAGCTCTTCAGGCTCACTGAGACATAATACAAAACTATAATGATTAAATATCTTATCTCCCTCCTTTCCAGGATCCTGGTGAAATGGTCTAGATGCTCACATTTTCACTTTCGTTTTTAAAGGAAGAGACTTTACATAAAGTTGAAGAAGGCAATTGGAAGAGCTAGCACAATATGATGCTAAAGAGCACATTCTTTGACTCTAATTATCCCAATCTCTAAGTCTGCAAAGAGGACAATCCCAACACCTCAAGTGACAGTAACTTGTGTGTCAGTGAAATAGTCGCTATACTAGTTTTGTCTATTAAAAATCACCATTCCTTCCTACCACTTTACCCTACTCTCGCCACATTACAAGGATTGAAGGGGTAAAAGCTACATTCCCACACTCTTTCTGCACTAAAGTTTGAGATATGATTTAGATTGTTCTAAGGAAATGGGCCCACACTAGACTGAGAAGGTAGAGGGAGGCAGAATCTCTTCATCCTCAAGCTGCAGTGGAAGATGATGTTAGTTTGTACAACAGAAGGCTGCTGTGTTTCATTTCAATGTATTAAGAGCAAGCTTTATGGGTATAGGGCAGTCATGAAATCAGCGATGGTTTCCTGCAACATGCTGAATTCTGAGTGGTGGCAAAAGCCGTTTGTTGACTTTTAGATTGCAGCAGTGGTTGCAGTGGCGTACACTTGAAGCCTAGTGAGAGTTTCCTGTCTTCAAAAACAGATCTTCCAGCAATGTGTTTGAAATAACTGTAGTGGGTTTTGTTTTCTGCATTAAAACATGCATCAGCATCTTCAAATAGTCTAGACTGTAAGTCTCCATAAATTATCTGCCTTGCTGTCTAGCTTCCTGGTTTATGAGTGACGATGAATGTAAGGTTTCTGTCCTTTTCCTTGTTCAGTGGAATAAACACTGAATTTCTTTTGAAACTGATACCTACACACTAAAGCATAACATATCTTTTCTTACACTTATGTCTGAATATAGCATATTTTACAGCATTTACTGCATTTCATGCATAGATTTATGTTGTGCGGATGATTTCCATAAACAGCTGACAAGAATTTCATAAACATGAGAATTAAGAAAAGGTAGTATCTTCTGTATGTTGTTAGTGATTTGGTATTTTTAACAAAAACCTCATTTTACAAGGTGTCATAAACAGTGTGATATTATGACCAAAAGTGGTATGAGTATGAAACCTAAAATTTATTCTGCAGTGAAGTGTTTAGGAAATACAAAAACCTACAACAAGAAGAGTTCTATTAAATTAGTTTTAATAAGAGTAGTCAACTAAACAGATCTATTGCAGTGCATTTAAGTTTGCTGAAGAAAAATCACTTGTGCAAAGGAGATTCTGAGTCAAATGACAAGGAGAAGAAAGCTGCAAGCATATAGCACCACTTATGTTATTAATCTGAATGACAGGGAGGAAGAAAAAAGATAACAATAGATGCTGACAATGCATAGTGTGAGCCGTGAATTAATTTGCTCTGACAATGACACCTTTCAAAGGACACTCTTTAGCCACAAGCAATAACATTTCACTCAGAATATAAAATGCAAATATAACAGAATCAGTTCTTTAAAAAATACAAGATCATGTTAGGAAATATTGCTTTTTCTATTAGGTCTGGTAGTACATGTGACATTGTTGATAAAGAAACTATAATTTCCAATTCCTTATTTTCTTACTATTTTAGATTAATATCACTTAGTTATGCTGAACTCTGAAAAAGGAATGCAATTCTAAGAAAGCCATGTCTATAAAACAGTGGCCGAAGCAGCTTTTTTGTTGTTATTATTTGTTTATTTTTAAAACGTCTTCCTTTAAGAAACTGCCCAGGAGAACTGACTCTGGATAATCTATATATATATAGCTTGTCTATTATAGAATTGTGCACTTAAAACATGTATAATTTTACTAACCGATGTCACCCCAATACATTTAATAAAAATAAGAAAAAAAGAAATTGCTCAAAGATGACGGAAGTTTCTGTATTTTTAAACAGAATCTAACTATGTAAATAAACATGGTGAATTAAGGAACAAAGGTATCCCAACCAAAATTAAAATGGTATCATACATTTGGAAGCCAGAAATGGGTTACACATCTTTTCCACATACAAAATTATCCTAGGAGGTTTAGGTTGGTTCAAATCACTTTCTGTTCTATACCCTTATATAGGTATAAATAAAAACAGGGAAATATTGATTCTTACTGAATATAAAATTATGTTCTCTTATTTCATTATAATAATTATGTTAAAGGTAGTTTGTACAATTTTCTATTTTAAGAAACAAGTATTGACTTTAAAATGTGTTCATGCGTTTGTTTATTTTCAATAAATTTATCAGTCATTTAATTATTCACCATACATTATTGGACAATTACCAAGTACAATACATCATAATTAATGTGAAATTTTTTAATGTAACTGTGACATGGGAAAATATTAAAACATTGCTAATGAAATAATCTAAGCCTTAAATTGATTACCTATGAAATGGGCATTTTGTAATTTTACCTACTTGCAGAGAGGTTTTGAGGACTTAACAGGATATTGTATCCAATGTATCATTTGGCATAGCCTATATGCTCAATATATTCTGATTAGTATTATAATTAGTAACCCTCAAAGCAAACACTAGAATCCACTGGCATCCAAATGCATTAAATACATCTTGGTTTGGCTGTTTATTTAATTTCAAATTCATCTTTTCTGGTAATCATTCTTAATATACCAGAAAGTGCCTCTAGCAACTATTTTTCAAATATGTGAATAAAATATATGTATAGATGATTTAAAATTAGAAATTTACATGCCACCATGACTATCCTTTTTTTTTTCTTCTCCATTTAAATAGACTGTTAATCCAAGATAACTTGAGCATGGGTTTATATCACCTAAGCGCAGGGCTTCAGAAGGGAATTTCCATGAACTTCTCTGAGTTATTTAGAACAGGCCCTGTTCCTAATCTTCAAAGGTTTGATTAATTAGTCTAGCCTTAGAATTTTTCAGCTATTTCATGGTTTTTCCATTATATTTGTTGGTGCCTTTGCAATTGTCATTTTGGTTTTATTCATTTACTTATTTTATTTCTTAAAGCAACATTGAACTATTTTCTTTTATTTAAACCCAAAGAAAATTATTAGGTTGGTTCAAAAGTAACTGTGGTTTAAAAGGTTAAAAATTATTGCAAAGACCACAATTACCTTTGCACCAACCTAATAACTAATAGTATTGATCTTATTTTCTACACTAATTTATTACATTTCATGAAATATTATGGTTTTTACTCTTGAGAAGCTTGGTGTCTAAATTGGTGGAAGAGGGGGCTCCCTTAAAATAATTTTAACTCAATATAATGATTGCTAACATTGAGAGCAAATCAGATTTTTTTGCATGATATAATATCTATGAGAGAAAATGGGAGACAAAACGTAGGAAAAATACACAAATGAACCGTAATTAGAAGACAATGAGATTTTAAAAAATACTGATAATTGTATACCAAATTTTCTCTAGCCATTCACTTGCCTAGATAAAAGTTGAGGATTTTTATCATATTAAGAGAAAATCATGAAAGTAAGAAAATGAATATGCAGGTAATAAAATGATCAATGGTATTGTGGAGGTATAAAGTCAGCAATTATATGAATTAAGAAGTGAGAAAACTAAATGTAAGGTAATTATTGACATAAATCTTTATTCAAAATATAGCAAGTAAAATAGACTTGCCTAAGATGCCAACAAAATAGTTTCTATAATTTTACGTAAAAAGTCAATAGGTATCAAAGTGTGCTGGTTTGATTTAAATATTTAGATCTATATGAAACAAAGTTAGAGTACAGTTTTAAAGGCCAAATTTTCTATGTTACTATGGAATGAAGATAAATAATTATTCAGCAATTTTTACAATAAACCCAGCAAATGTCAATATACATTTTATATTTAAAAGATAAATACAGTTTGAAATCTCTATAATATTTAAAATCTATGAGATATTTTAAATTAAAAGGTAACATGTATTTCTGGTGAAACGGATAAACAAATAAATAAAAGTTTTGTTGATAATCACCGTAAGATTGATGGAGAAACATACAAGGACCTAACTCCTATAATACAAAGTATATTTAATACTTTGGCTTATAAGGGAAAACAGTCAGTAGGATGTGGGATGTCATGATATTGTCTCTAGATTTGATATTTGCATATAACATATATGCAAATAAGATATTGAAGATGAAATTATTATTATTTTTTAATTATATCTAGTAAAAATATAAGGTGTCTTTAACTTGGTACAGAGGACATTGGAATGGCGATCTAAGCATTTTAAAACCAAGTTCTGTGACTATTATAGAAGAAACAACCACTTTTGGATATCTAAACATTGCATTTATTGAAAAGAAGAACAGAATAATATCCATTTTTGCTGTGTTCTATAGAAGTCAATTTTGTCCCCTCAAAAATCTGGATAATAGAAGTTGTAAATGATGATTTCAAAATGTAAAAAAATTGCAGAAGCCATAAGTAAACAATTGATTAATATTAGTACAGGAAATAACTGAAAATTCCTGTGTGAAAAATAAAAAAATCCATATATATGACAAAAGAATGACTAATTTACAAAAATATCCTAGTAAGAGGGAAGGGGGGTGGTAGAAGAGGGAAAAAGGGGTCAAATATGTGATGATGGAAGGAGAACTGACTCTGGGCAATGAACACACAATTCAATGGATAGATGATGTTTTATAGAAATGTACACTTGAAACCTACATAATTTTACTAACCAATGTCACCCCAATAAATTTAATTAAAAATATCTTAATAAGAAAATATAAAAAACTCAGTTTTTAAAATAATAAGTAAAAGCTAGTAATAAAGTTTCCATAAACAGTGAAAAATGAATTGAAAATAAGCATCTGAAAGTATATTGCATTTGTTAGTAACTAAAGATCTGAAACAATGAAATTTTTTTTAAAGTTTGATAGTATGGTAAAAAATAAAGACATGGAATATAATCAAAGCTATATTTTGGAGGACAATCTGACTTTAGCCAACCTTTAAATGCATATTTTTTTGCTTAAGTTTATTATAGGGATATTATTTAAAAAGCATGTTCATTTATAAGTGTGAAGGTTTTCATTGCAGCATTGTGTATAATATCAAAAAATCTGGAAGCAAACTAAGTGGCCAGTGATAGGATATTGTTTAGATAAATAACACAATATTTATATAATGGAATATTAATGTCAGTCTTAAAAAAGAATTAGATCCCTCTAAATGTGATTATGTGCATAGAGTTGCAGGAATATATTTATGTTAAAAAGAGAAACAGTAATAACTTGCAATTTCATTGATGTCATTGTTACACAAAGTTTGTAATTTACAAAAATGGAAGTGTCCATACTGTAGCTAAAATAATAGGTTCAATATAATACCTGTGATAGTTGTAATGCAATATAGTATTTGACTTATAGAAGGAAAAGACAGAAAGACTACTTACTTTATTTTCAACATTATTTTTTAGATAAATTTGGTTCTAATGAAACCAGCAAAGTTGTGTTAAGGAAAAAAATATACACACCTTTCATTCTCACTCCACTGAAGTGACCGATTAATCTCCTCGTGTGTTTCTTCACCTTACATTTTTATAGAATCATACAAACACATACACACAGAAATGTTGTTGGTTTCGTTTGTTTCATTTTCTTTTTGTCATTGTTATTCTTTGCTTCGCACATTTTTTAATCTTACTGTTCCAAGTAATGATAGAACCTCCCATTAACTGATGATAAACTTGGGTATTTAGTTCCTGTTTTCTAAAGTTTGATAAAAACTTATGCATTTTAGTTAAGTTACACTTGGACATTTTAAATTACAGATGCATTTTACATAATGAGATTCTACTTGTCTCAAATGATAACGCCAAAATTAGATTGTATCCCTTGATTTACACACACATCCTAATAGGATAAAGTCTTTTGCCATTCAGTGTGAACTACCAGAATAAAAAACAACAAAACAAATAAAAAATAATAGATAATATCCAAAAACAAAACAACAAAAAACATTCTTTAAAAAGACTGTGCCCAGTTGTCAATATTATTTCTGTGCTTCAAATTTGGAGGGTAGCACATTATTTTGAATAATAGCATAATCAATTTGAAATAGGAAGCAGATATGGATGATTTAATCATTTCATTTAAAATAAACTAAAGGATAAAGGGAACTAAGAGACAAAGTGCTAATGCAAATTACTGTGATAATACTTGCTTAATATACAGTATATGATGGTTAATTTTATGAATACATGAAGTAAAAGTTTGTCAATTTGCATCATAAATATTTTTAAAATATATGAAAGTTATAATTTATCAGTAATTTCTGAAAGGTGTGAGGTTCAAAAAATCTTTTTAATTTCATTTTTCAAAATTCAAAAAAGCTAGGAATTTAGTGTCTAATGTGTACTCTTAATTGGACCTAAATTATATAAATAATGGAGCAAAATTCATCCTTTTCTCATTATTTTATTATTTTCCAAACTCTTCTTTATGCAGTGTGTTTTCAGGCAGTGACATTATATAATCTAAAACATATTATAGATCTTGGTTAAAAAAAAAAAAAGATCTTGGTTGTACAGAATATTCTGGAAAATTTGACAAAGTTTGAAGAGTACTGTCCCTGATTTTAAAACATGAAAGTAACATACATTCTTAAAATATTTTAGTGATGGTTCTTATTTGTTTCGAAAACTTTGAATGCAATAAACTGGTTGCCTTTTGGTAGTTGACAAAAGCTAAGATTTGAGTTTAGGTTATGATTACCAGATAAAATAAATGGAGTTAAATGAGTGTGCACGTGTAATTTGTGTGTGTGTGTGTGTGTGTGTGTGTGTGCTGTATTTATAGAAGTTATGACTTCTAGAACTTCATATTTGTTTCTGTTTAAACAATATATAAATGTGTTTTTATTTTAAAATATTTATTAAAAATAGCATTTTTTTTTTCTTTTAAAACAGTTAACAGTAATACTTGGTATAGGAATGGAGGTTACAAGCCTGTGATTTGAGCAAATGTGATCCATAGTACATCAAATAAATCATACGTGCTCCCTAGTCTCTGTGTTAATTGATTTTTTAAAAAATGAAAAATCTCAGTCCCCCTGATGTTTGGACTACATGTATAGAAACACCCAGTTATTGAAAAATATGAAGCTTACAAAAGGTCACTTTTAATATGTAATTATGTACACAGAATGCATATAAATCAAGTTTACTATTTCCTTTGCCTGAATGTAACTTGATGTTACCTTCATCTCTGTGACACTGTAAAGCAATGATTGAAAATTTATTTCATACTATTCTCCATTTACTGAGTGGTTCAGAAATACCAATAAGCTTTCATTTTTCATACTTCACTAATTTCTAATCTTTTACAATTTTTGGAGAGGTTTGAAACTAGTTATTGACTTGATTTGTTGACATTGTTCAGATCAAAATTAATGTTTCTTTGAAGCTATTTTTAAGCACATGCAAGCACACCAGAAGTACAATTTTATCTAAAATATTCATAGAATGTTGAATTTGAAAGACGTTAATGATATAAAACGATCTCTTATTCAAGAATAACTTTCAGCTCAGAGAGGATAAGATCACAAAACTCATCAATGTCAAAACCAGAAATTGAATCCTGCCATATTTTATCTATTAAATAGAGTGAGTGTCTTGTAGACTTTTTAGCAACATATTTTAGTTGAATTTTGTTGTAACCACTTAAAAGTAATAAAACATTATGAAAATGTTTAAAATACATAATTAAGACTCACATCATAAGCAACTATATAACACCTGTCTAACTTTATAATATTAATTTCCTTTACATTCATAGAACATTTTTTTTTAATAAACAAGACTAATGCACTACTTGAAGTGTATTTTAAGTGGTAATATTCCTCCCATTTTATTAAAAAAAACAAACTATGGATTTTTTAAGTGGTAGGAATTCATTTGAAAATAAAATTTATGTTGATAGTCATTGTATTTAGCATATATTTTATACCTCCAAATGCTAATAGTGAACACACTTAATGAATCTTCTAATAATGTGCCATTTCTGCCCAGTATATCTACTAAATAACTTATTTTTCTCAGGGTAAACATACACTGAATTAGAATAAAGTATTAATTTTAAAATAAGTTTCCTTGAATTGTTATAAAGGCGTACATATATAAAACTCTTATGTTTTGTACATTATTTTGATTTTGAACACACTCTCTGTGTTTATTATTTATTTTGTAAAATATTCAAATGCTTGAAGAATCCTAAGTAACAATATATGTATTTCTATAATAAAGTTATTATTGAAGAATACATCTCAAATATCAGTTAATAGATATTTTTCAAATTAGTGTATCATATTATTTATATAAAGGGAAATTTTCTGAAGTTTTCATTTTGACATACTTTTTTTCAAAGTAAAACTATGTTCCCTATAGAAAAATATGCTATGGATATTATTTAAAATTGAAGATACTGCATTCCTATTTTTCACAACAATCATACATTTTATAGTTTACATATTACAAGATCTCTAATGAGTTGCCAATTCTAATTGAATAGTAGTTTTAATTTTGTAAAATAAAAGACATAATTATATACCATTAGTAAAAGACTTATTCTAGTTCACTGTGGGTCTTTAATCTTTTCTTATTGACTTCAAGATCCATATCGGTGACACATTTAATGTCTAAGACTCAGATTCTTGAGCTTCTCTCTTATAATAATCTTTATCTCTAGAAACCTTTCCTTAATTTCTCACTCTCATAGTGACTATCTTCTCATTATTGATTCTTTAATACCTCTATAGCTTCAAATTGCAAACAACTCATTCTCCATTCACCACCTCTTCCTTTTAATAACTCAACGTTAACAGTCCTTTGACTTTCACTAGGTTCTTCAATCCACTGGTCTTGCTATTTCCACTCTCCATTAACTTTTGATAAGTTCTCTTAGCTTAAATTCCATGATAAATCATTAGAATTATTCCATTGTATCCCTAGCAACTCTTACTATCATTCTACGTAAAGTCAAATTTCTTACTGAATCCCTGCCTACAACAATGTAGCTGAATATGACTGAAGACATACTTAAAATATAGGATCATCTTAAATGAACCTTCACTGATCCCAAGCCTTGATGCTGATTACCTCCTATCTCAATCTCTTCCACTTGCATAACTATCTTGTTTTGTTTTGCCCAAACTACCACACTTCTTTTCTATTCCTCACACTCAAATGGCTGCCTTAATTCTTTCTCCACTGAGGATTTTATACTAATCTAAATTCTCATGATTATTTATGTGAAACAGGTTTCATGCTATACTATGAGAATTGTCGAATGTTTACAACCAGTGTATTTACTAATCAACTATTCTCTTATATGTTTAAAGGTCACTGATTGATTAATCAGTGGACGGCAGAACATCAACAGTATCGTCACACAAACTTAAAACTTTTGTTTCTTAATTATTTTATTTTATTTTTGTTGTTGTTGTTTTGGTTTTGCTTTTTGATCATTTCTAGTGCCCAACACTGTGTAAGATGTAGGTGATTCAAAGATAATTATGATACCACTTCAAATTCAAGAAGTTGATTTTAGCTTGAAGTTAGAGATATTTTTCTGATATATAATTCATTTTTTAGTAGTTTTGACAGATGTTATGTGGAAATATATATGGATATGTCTACATGTGTGTTTACTGGGAGGTGTGTGCCTTATCTATCTATCTATCTATCTATCTATCTATCTATCTATCTATCTATCTATCATTAGCTATATATATTCCATCTATCTGATCCTCTGTCCTAGAAAGGAGTTGAGGCAGATGTCAATAAAACAGAAGGCAAGTTAGCAACACAAAGTATTTTAACCTTCACAGGGTACATGGTAATTTAATAGGCTCTTGAAATTCCGTGGGGGTTAGGACATCTGTTTAGTGGTAAATGCCAGTGGTTTCTAAAGCTCCCAGAACAAACAGGGAATACAAATCAAAACCGCTCAAAGAATATTTTTCTTATTGCCATTTACCAGGAGTTTTACAGAATATTTTAGTGGCTATTAAATATGATATAAAATGGGAAATTAGCAGTTGCTTTCTAACCACATCTGGTAATAATAAGGCGACAGTGCAGTCCAGATGCCATTCATGGCTACATATTTCCTAGTGCCCATTTTGTTTGACATTTGTAACTACTTCAATATGGTCCAGCACATACAAAAGACAAACAGAGAGCAAGAAAGTGTCATAGCCGTGTTGAATAAAGTGAATGAAAACAGTCTATTTTCAGTGAAATAAAGAAACATTTCCCATGATCTTAAAAAGTGAAATAATGCTTCTTTCCTCTTCCCAATCAGCCCTCTATTATCTAAATTTGCTTTGTTGTTTCCTTAAGAATAAATCAGTGATTTGGCATTCATTTTTGATAGTCCATGAAGACCTTTTAAAATTCTAATATTCCAAAGTTAGCAAGATGAATACTAGATTCAGCAATTTAAGTGAATATAGCTAATTTCTAAAACAGCCATTTTCCTGTCTTCTGAAAAATTTTATTGTTAACTCTTTTAGCAATTTAATCTAATTCTTATTTGCTTTTTGAATGTAGATACACATTTTGCTAAAAGCTTTTTCTATTTCTTCTCAGATAATGACTTACAAATCTAAATTCTGTAGAATATATTACCC
The DNA here is from genome assembly GCF_057876585.1 of Rhinolophus sinicus. Lineage (NCBI taxonomy): Eukaryota > Metazoa > Chordata > Mammalia > Chiroptera > Rhinolophidae > Rhinolophus > Rhinolophus sinicus. The sequence continues at coordinate 156,073,460 of NC_142516.1, forward strand.
TGTAAAATTCAACTAATATTTCTTGCTTCTTGTTGTTTCCCAGAGCGTGCCCTTCAGTATTTATAAACTTTTTATTTTCTGTTTCTTAAAAGTACTCACAAGATTAATGTTCTGTTCATCATAATTTTTCCAGAACATATCCTGAACACATTCTCATTTACTATAGTTCTCTATCTAGTATAATATTTTCTGTACTCTATTTGAGCAAGAAAAAATTTCAGAATAACTCCATTTCTTATTCCCACATTTAACATTAATTCAGAATAAAAGTGCAAAAGTTGCAAACATTTTGAGTGCTACAATAATGTAATTTAATGCATTCCTTTAATTTTATGTTTACCACATTGAGTTTTGAATATTATACTTCAAGTCTTACCTTATGTATACAAAGTCTGACAATTACATTTGCGAACTTATTGCTAAACTTTTTTGATATCAGGGGGATTATTCATCATGAATTTGTACCAAACAGTTAACCAAGTTTACTATTTGGCAGTGCTGAAAAGGTAGCATGAAAAAGTTAGACAATCTGAACTTTACCAACAATTCATGGCTCTTACATCACAACAATGCACCATCTCACGAGGCATTGTCTGTGAGGGAGTTTTTACTCAGTAAACAAAGAACTGTATTGAAACTCCCTTCCTACTCACCTGATCTGGCCCCCAGCAACTTCTTTCTTTACCCAAAATAAAGGAACTATTGAAAGGAAGACATTTTGATAACATTCAGGACATCAATGGTAATAGGATGACTACTCTGATGGCCATTCCAGAAAAAGAGTTCCAAAATTGCTTTCAAGCATTGACAAGGCACTGGCATTGGTGCATAGCTTCCCAAGGGGAATACTTGGAAGGTGACCATAGTGATATTCAGCAATGAGGTATGTAGCACTTTTTCTAGGGTGAGTTCACGAACTTAATTGTCTCACCTTGTATGTCTTATTTATAGATATTTTAGATTCAGTATGCCCTCTTGATGCCTACAATGAAATGGTTAGGGAAAATTATATGTATATATTATATATATATACACACATATATAGTACTATATATTACTATATATATTTATATACATATATTTTATATACATTATATATGTATATATAATGATTGCTAATCCAACCAACTAAAGAAAAATACCAAGGGCTTGGTGAAACACAGATTTAAATTCAATTTGCATTATTTGCAAATATACAGAAGGGTATATAATTTGCAAAGAAATATAAAATGTTAAACATATTCCATGAAATGCGTGTATTTGAAGTGAAAAAGTAAATGTATAAAACACTAAAATTTTCCTACCGCAAGCCTATTGTTTTAATTATTTTCCAGCAAAATCTCAGTTTTTTTGTGTGCTTGGCTCCAACACTTGTTAGTGGGCCAGTGGCACTCCTGTCATTTTGCAGCTTCTCTGACACTTGCATATTAAGTAGGAATGGTATGTCTAAGGTATTATGGTAGTCAAAATGGCCCCTCAGGACTCCCACTTCCATTTAGAATGTAGAAAATTTTGCTCTCATACTATAAAACCTTACAACTAATTTCATATTTGATGGTAAAAGACTGTATACTTTTCTCCTAAGCTCAAGAACAAGGCAACATTCTGTATAAAATTTTACTGGAAGGCATACAGATTAACAAGGAAGAAAATAAATTTGTAATCACAGATCATGTGATTGGTTGTACAGAGAATTCTGAAAATTTTCCAAAAATTCCTACTATAACTAATAAGTGAATTTAGCAAAGTTCAAGAACATAAATTCAATATACAAAATTGAATTGCATTTCTATAAACTAACAGTAAACATTTGGAAAAAGCGTTTATATATATATATATATATATATATATATATATATATATATATAATTTAGATATCATCAATAAATAGGAAATACTTAGAAATAAATCTAACAAAATAAGCACAAAATATGTCTAAATATCCAATCCAAAATATCTTGATAAAAATATAAAGAAATACTAAGAAAATAAAAATATATCCAATGCTTTGATCAGAAGACACAATTGATTTATAAGATGTCAATTGATCTATAAATTCAATGCAATATCAATCAAAATTTTAGTTGGTTCTTTTTTAGAAATAAATATTCTGATTGTAAAGGTTATGTGGAAAAGCAAAAGACCTAGAATTATCAATATGGTTCGAAAATGAAGAAAAAAAAGTTGAAGGACTTATACTACCTGATTTGAACAAATTGTAAAGTTACATAATCAAGACACTGTGGTATTGGCAAAAGAGTAGAAATGTAGGTCATTAGATGAAAGAATAAAGATACACCCTCACTCATTTAGAAACAATTGATTTAAAAAAAGACTAACACAATTAAATGGAGAAAATATACTCTTTTCAACATATGGGCAGGATCAATTGCATGTCCATACATAGAAAAAAGTGACCTCAGACCTTAATTTCCATGATATTAAAAAGAGTGAAATAGATTATAGAGCTAAATATAATTACTAAGCTATAAAACTGTTAGTAAAAGTAGGAGAAAACTTTTGCAATGTGTGGTTATGTAGAATTACTTAAGCAGGACACAAAAAAATATGATATATAAGAGAGAAAATTATACACACTTAGACCTTTATACATAGTCACCCAAACTTGAAACAACTCAAAGGTTTATCAGTTGACAAACGTATTGTATTAAATGAATTCAATGTAATATTACTCAGCAAACATACAAACAAACAATTGGATGAATCTCAAAAGTGCTAAGTGAATACTGTGATATTACCTATATAAATTATTGACAAAGCAAAACTTGAGGAAATAAAAATCTGATCAGTGATTGTATAGGGATGGGTTGGGGAGGGGTTTTCACTACAAAGGAATAGTAGAGATTTAGGGGAAGTAATGCAATCATTCACGGTCTTGATTATTGTGTTGGTTACTCATAGAATAATACATTTTTAAATAGTCAATTTTATTGTATTCAATTATATCTCAATAATAATTACTTTTTTTTAAAAAAAAAAGGTCTGTCTCATTTTCAGTCCTCTCTAGGAAAAGATATACGAGTATTATTCTTGACAGAGAACGATAGTTGTAACCGTAATATGAAAACCTTATTTTCTTGCCCAAATATCCACTTTCCCAGCTTCCACTGCAGTTAGGGTTGTAAGAGGTAGTGTGCTAGGATCTTCTACAAAAATATTTCCTTCCTGATAAAGAAGTCAGACTCAGAAGGAAAGTTTGCTTTTGATGCCTTTCTTTGTCTTTTTTTCTTGGAAATACTTGTAGGAGGGCATGATGTCTGGAACTTACAGTTTTTTGTATCCTTGAGAAAAATACTAAGGAAAATAAGCAAATGTACTGCAGGAGGGGGTAGGGAAAGTTAGCTAAGGATTGCATCTTGCAACACAAAATGAAATTTCATTCACCTTCTCTAGATTTGTTTTTTTGTTGCCTACTATTAGTCAGGTTAGTTGTTAACTGCAGTCCAACAATATCGATGTAGGAAATATAAAAATAAATGAAGGCTCAAATGTTATACTTTGGGAAATGATATTCCTAAGTTCTGATTCTAAATATTGTTGCCCCCTCTTAAAATGTGGGCACTAAGTGATTCACACGTTGTTTTACTGTGGTATTGATGTAATGCAGTGATGGGTTTCAAAATGTACAACAATAAGGATAGCTTACATATGTGTAACATAAATGACTATGTTGGGTCATGCTGTTCTCATGTCTACTGACACCTACATTTATATTCTTATTCAAGTTTAATTCATTTGAAATTGATCTTAAATTTTTCACAAGGTTTCCCGTTTCTCCCTTATCCCCAATTTTTCATCATCATTTCCTTTCTTTGTATTTCTTTGAATTTATAATGAATTTTAAGTTAACAAGATGGCTACCTTTTCACAGTGCCTCCCTCTTAATAGAAAATAAATATTATACAGTTTGTTCAGCCAATATCCATGAAAAAGTAACACACTAACCTATTAACTTATAAGCAGGGTACAATGAAATGTCCAAAACTTCAGTCTTGACAGTTTTGGCAAAAGACACAAGATTTCTAGGTCAGAGACATAGGCCTTTTTAACTTATGGCACAGCAAGTGCAGAAGAATCATGATTTGCATTGATTTCCCTTGTTCCAAGGCCTGTGGGGATGATGCAATGCAGGCCCTGATGAATGCTGCACATGTTCTGGATTTGCATGAAACTGAAGATCACTGAGCTTGGAATGCTGTTCTTTTATACAATAGGAGAAAAATAAGCAACTGTGCTTTTATCCCATAAGGAGACATTACCTCATCCCTCAAGATTGATTCCAGCAAAAAAAAAGAACAATCTGAAAAATGGCCCAGATAAAGAGAAATGAGGGCCTTATAATTTTGTGTACCCACAAAGAAAGGGGCAGAGCACTCAGAGCCCTTGATGATTTGCCTGACCTGATTTTTTTTTAAAGTGTAAGATTCCCTGTATCTCTTGGGTCAGTATTGGGTCACATAGTTGGCTCTAACTTATAGACTTCGATCAAGCATGAGTCATACTGAGGAGAACCACAGTATTGTTTAAACAATACTGTGGTTCCATTAGCAAAGAAGTGGGAAAATAAACTACATGTGTCCTAACTCATGTTATGAGAAGGTTTCATGTGATGAGAAGGTTTTAGGTTTTCTTTTGTTACTCAGTCTGGAAAGTTAATTAGAAGGGAGCATATTTTTGTTAAAAAGTGTGAGTGTATATAATGCAAATAATCATCAGTAGGTTGCAGTTGGGGTCAGTTTGTTTAATCAGATGATTTTAGCCTTGACCATTTATAATGAGAAATATTTCTTAATTGGGAAGGAAGAAATGAGAAAGGGAGCTTGAAGAAGGATTGGTCTGTTTGAGGGTGAGGATAGAAGGGAGACAAATAGGCAAAAAAAATTGTAGATAGATTTCCAGTCAAGATGGCGGAGTAGGTGAAGGCTGTGTTTGCTTCCTCTCAGGACCACAACAAAATTGCAACTGAACTACAGAACAATGATCATTGAGAATCACCTGAATTCTCACTGAACTGAAGCCTTACAACTAAGGACATACAGAAGGAGCCACCTCAAGAATGGTAAGAAGGGCAGAGACGCAGAACAGACTTGGTCCCAAACCTGTGTAGGACCATTAAAAATCAGGAGGGATATCTCAGATGCAGAGGTATCCCTGAAAGGAGTGAGGTCCCAAGCCCCACACCAGGCTCCTTAGATCAGGGTCACAGTGCCTGGGAGAGAAGTATCCATAACTTCTACTTGTTAAAATGAGTGGATATTGTATCTGAGTGAGACATAGGGTGGCTGCAGTACCAGACGTTCCTCTTAAATGGCCAGTTCATGGATTTCCTTGCTGATGCACTCGCTCGCTCTGAGCTCCAGTGGTGGGGTAGCAGCTAGAAAGGCACCTGGGACATACTGGGAAAAACTGAGTTGTCTGGCTCCAGGGTGAGGGCTGGAGGTACAGCTTTTTTCCAGAGGGAAAAACTGGCAGAAGCCATTATTTTTTTATTGAGCCCTCCCGCCTCCAGACTTACAGACACAGGCTGGAGACATATCTGAGTCTCCATCAACCTGGCTAATACCTTTTGTTCACCCAGTCCTGGTAATTCTGAGACCCCACTCCACCCATCTTTCAGAAACACCCAAGCCACTTTCAGTGGCTTTTCCCTACAAATGACTTTCCTTGACTCATGTTGCAGACTTTCCTAAAATTTCTCAAAGGTTCACAAAACCCAAACAAGCAGCATCTGGCTTCAGCATGTCCCATAACCCTGGCTGGGACCAACACTAGTGATAGCCAACCTCAGTTTGCTACTCAGCTCTTGAGGCACAACCAAGCACGGTGTGAGTAAGCAGTGGCCATCTGCAGATTGCCTTGTGGCTCACTCCAGGTATCTCCAGGCAGGTAGCAGACTGTGGTTGAACTTGGCTTGCAATAGGTACCCTCCCAGGGGGCACCTGGGCCTGGCATAGCGAGTCGCTAGCTTTGCACCTACCCAGAGCATCACCCAGCTGTCTCCAAGGATGACACGCAAAAGAGCCAACTGGGCAGGCACCAGAGCCCTGCTAAAGCAAATCCTGCTCTGTAGGGTCAGCCCCTACACAACTCCTCCACGGTAATCATGGCCAGTCCTCACAACTCATCAGCTTTGGCATTTTGGTGATTTTCAGAGGAGCTCTTCATATTACTTTGTTCAATTTTGATAATAAATAAACAAATGTAACATTCAAAGACTGAAAAGTTCACGGTGATTAGGGACCCAAATCCCTCAAGTTTGAGGATTCTGGGTCTCCCTACAAGACAAGTCCCCTATGTAGTGATGAAAATCTGGAATGAGTAAAAGAGAGAGACAAAGCATCAGTTTTAGCCTCTAATTGGCTTCCACTGATTATTCCCCATGTCAGTTTCCCCCAAGAAAAGAGAGCAACAATTCTGAAGGAGCTCCTCTCAGGTTTACACAAGGGATACAGAGAAAAGCAGTAAGGAGAGTAGATTATAAAGCACGTTGCCGTGTGATATTAAGATCTACTCTTGAAGGCTGAGGCTCTTTCACCAGCTGCTGGGAGCCATGCCAACTGAGCGCTCAGCTGAGATGATCTCCAGGAATTGCCTTTGGCTAAAGAGAGCGTCCTTATTCATATGTATCCTATGGCCCTGGGACAGTGCACATTCAAAGACAAGATGCTTTGCCTGAATGCAGGCCAATTATGAAGGGCCATTCCAGCTCCAGAGCTCCCGATAGGATTGACTGACTGGCACCTCTGCTGTTATCGCATTGCAGTTCAAGTCCTCCCTCTGAGCAATTCTATGTGTTTCATTCTCCAATAAACTGCCTGCATGCAAACCTTCCTCCCAGAGCCTGTTTCTGGGGAAGCCAACTAACTTTATATAAGATTAAATTAGTTAGATGATTTGGTTAATATCAATTCAGAATTTCCATTACATATACTCATTGTTTGTAGTTAACTGCTGTTGTAGTAGATTTTTTCCTCTGCCAAATTATTTTATGTCTCAAAGATATCAGAGAATTTATCTTTATGTTTCAGGAGTGATGTTAACTCTATGGCATTTGTTCTGTATTTCTACTTACATAATTAATGGGTAACTTGTCTTTGGGGATTTAGCACACTTTATCTCAATTTCTGTTCAACTGCTCAGTTTAAATTCTAATTGTAATTCCAATGGATAAATCAAGTTGGTTGCTTGACAGTGAAGATTACTGTACTTATTATTACTATTCCCTGACCAGAAATAGACAGGATGAAATACCCTTGACTTTTTTAAGTTGATCACTTAATGTCTCTTGTGGGTGTTCATATTTTGGTATACTATGGATAGAGGGCAAGGAATTCATGTGGAGTATTTATCAGTTTGGGATCCTAGTTACAAGCAAAATAAAATAATTCTGCACATATATTCAGAAAGGAAATGTATCAAAAAAGCATCAAGTACCCCCCCACACACACAAGCACAAGCACATTATTCTCAACTAATACCTCCCAAAATGGGGTCCACAATTGTTTTATGTAAATATCCACATTAAAATATTTTATGTTAGTCTTTGTGAACTATACAATCTATCACACTTGCTCAAATCTGCCTTTGTAGCATTAAAGAAGTCTAGACAATTTGTTTACAAATTAACATGGCTGTGTCTAAATAAAACTGTATTTACAAAAATAGGTGGCGAGCTGGATTTATCACAAATCCTAGTTTATTGACCCCTGCCTAAAGCACTCAGTGAATTTGTTCAGCTCTCCATGTATTCTCATTCCCTCCCAACCTTTTAAAATAATTTGAAATAATTTAAAAATAATTCTATCAGCTCTACATTGTCAGAACATGAATCAGTTACATATTCTTCAATCACCATTATGTCTACCATTTGTCTGAGTTTTAAAATATTTACATAGTACCCTCTAGTCCATATGAGAAAGCTTCTCCAATCTCCTTAGGTTCCCTGAGTTTCTGTATGATCCTATAGGTTGTTCTGTGATCTTTATATTTGAAGGTCTATTTCAACACACATAATAGCTCTTGTTCACATTTTCTTTCATATTTACATTTTAGGGGACATAACATGTTGCCATCAAAATGACTGATACTAATATGATTTTCTATCCCTGGAAAATGACCTGGTCTTTTAGCCTGTGTGGCCATATTATTTTTGTTGTTGTCATTGTTCTTTTTCTTTATAATCCAGTAGTATTCCTCAGTTAAACAATGTGCCCTTTTAGTTAGTTGATCTGTATTTAATTGGGAGGAGGCATTGTGGTTTTTAGTAGTTTTCTTATATTGTTGTGATTGTCTTCTTTGGGAACTGCTATCATCTACAGAATAGTCTCTGCTGATTTTCTACATCTAAAAATTTTCCTCAAAAATTTTTATGTCTCTTAAATTTTTTGTTGGAATTACTTTTTTCCCTTTATATCATATATTTTTTTCAAATATTTTATCAGTCTGTGCAAACTGCCATAACAAGATACACACTGGGTAGTTAAACAACAGAAATTAATTTTCTCACAGTTCTGGAGGCTGGAAGTCCAAAGATGAATGTGATGTCGGGGTTGGTTTTACCTGTGGCCTCTCTCCTTGGCTTGCAGATGATAATGTTCTCATTGTGTCCTCAGAAGGCCTTTTCTTTAGTGTACCTGCGCTCTTGGTAGGTCTTTTTCTTTTCTTAAGATCACCAGTTCTATTGGATTAGACCCCACCCTTATGACTTAATTTAACCTGAATTGCCTCCTGAAATTCCCTGTCTCTTAAAACAGTCACATTGGGGTTAGGGCTTCAACATATGAATTTTGGGGGCATAATTCAATCTATAACAAGTACAATCTATAACAAGTATAACAAGTAGATCTGTTTATTCTGCTACTCCTAGTTTAATCTTGATTTCTGAAATCTTTTCCTGATGTTCCTGATTTTTCTTGAGCAAACAGACTGCATTTGCACTTCCTCCTATTGACCAGGTATCTTGTTTCTAAGTATTAGTAATTTTGATTTACATTTTTTCATGTTTCTATCATTTTCCTAATATCATTTAGCTCATTTTGCACTTTGCCTCTAGTTTGTTGCCATATTCTTTTGCTATGTCTTCATTTTCTTCAAGGACGGCATTCATATTATTTTACTCTTAAGACATCATTGAATAAAGTAAGATAGTCTTTTCTATTTCACATGTTCAAGAAAATTAAACTTCCCTGTACTTTTAAAAGAAATTTTCTATCAAGGGCCAAGTTAAGGCTGAATAACTTCACAAGGTTTATGTCTGTAGAGTCCTTTCTATTCTTGTTCTCACAAAGTAATCTAAAACATATCCTCTTGTCATATACTTTATAATATTTGACTCTTCTCTTCCTGCTCCCATTTACTACCAGATCTCTCTTTCCTTTACTGTCCCTCAGATTGCCTGTCCTGATCTATTTGTGTTCTCTTCTCTGGGGATTCCCTCTCACTGTGAGAGATTGTTCTTTTTTGTATATTTCTGCGATATCTGTGGGTTCAGGCACCCTCCTACATCCTCCAAATACCCCATGGCCTCCTTTTAAATCACCTTTCCCACTTTTATCTGGATTCACAGAATAGCAATTGAGGCCTCCTTTCTATGTAACAGTCTTCCTTTCAGTGTGTGAACTAGTTGATGATTGTTAGATTAGCTGGTTCTGAAGAGCAATAGAAGCCTCTCTTATTTTTTGTGGTCTGGCTACTGCTCATTAAGTATTATATATTGCCTCTCCTACCATTAGTTATAAGGTTTGTGGTATTCTGTTTCCTAGTTTTGGTGAAAAATTTTCTTCTGCCATCCTAGCTTCTCTTATATTCCTGAGGGGATTAGGGCAGATTCATGAAGTACCACATTGCTGCCTCCTTGCCATTATCACATTCATATAATAGTTACCGTGTGTTATTGTATAGTTGATCTAGATGGCTTTCATGTTCTCTGAAGACTAAACTTCAGATAGTTTTCTTCCTGACAGAATATTTTGTCATTTATATTATAAAAAAATACTTCATGGCACTTGATGCATACATTTTTTAAATTCATTTTTAATCTATTAAGTTAATGCTATTTGCTTTTGTCAGAACTTCTTGTTTAGCAGAGACTTAAACTTTTGCTGTCGTATAGCCTCAGAAAGGGGTGATACATTCTTATGATGAATAGGCATTTTTTTTCTTTTGTACTCTTTAATTCTGAAAGTGTAACACATGAGTAGCACAGGGATTCAGAATACATTTCCAATAAGTTTGTTACAGTTGTTATATCAAGTGGAAAAAAGCAGCATCATTATTTAACTGGAAACTCTTTAGTAGTTTTTAATGTAGTTTTTGTGTGGATGTTGTTCAGAGTAAGATGTGTGGCATATCAATTGCTCAGTACCTGCTGTTACTTGTGATTAAGAGAGACACTGTTCAAAGTAAATTGTCTTGTAATTACTACAAAAAACAAGCAATCAACACAAGTATTGTCTTTTTATATTTTAGAGAGAAAGAGAGAGAGGGGGAGAAAGAGAACTAAATTAAACCAGAACCTTTATTTGAACATCACAACTCATTTAACTTAAAACTGTTTTCACAAAATATCTACCACCCATGGTGATGACTCCCAGTGATGTTAGCTATTATTGCGTTTATGAGTATCTAACATGACCTTTTAAAACCTACATTCTGAAAAATTGCCAGAAAAAGATTCGGAGGATTTAAAGACATTATTATCAATCCCTGGATTAATGTTTGTCAACAATTAGCCTATGAATAGATTTAATCATATTCAGTGCTGAGTTTTTCATCTAGGTTTTATTTTCTTAAATCTCCTAAATTTCTATCTATATAGTTATAGCTTTGAAAGGGTGGCAGATACCACCCTGGAAACCAAAATCCAAACCTTATGAAAATAAAGAAAAAGCATTATGAGAATTATGTATACGTATTTTTAAATATGCTAACAGAAATAAATTTGGGGGAAAGGGAATCAGGGAATTTTTGTTTGTTTCTGTGTTTTTTCTTAATATTTATCCTGGAGAATCAACAGATAAAAAGTAATGTGTTACTCTCTTTATTGGGGGAAAGATGGACAAAAATTTGGAATCTAGCAACAATTAGAATAAGAGACTGTATTTTATATTCAGGTAGGTGGACAAATGACTGGGTTCAATATAAGCATTCAATAATAGTTAACTATTATTTTTATTATTTTAAACTCTAGGAAAATGCACACAAAGAGAGTAACTTTTTACAAGCACAGGGTAATGAGGAGAAATACAGGCAAGTTAATAACTACATGCAACATGTTAAATGTCATAATGAGAGAATATAGGGAAAGCCTTAATTACATAAATTAGTAATTAAACATCTGCCTAGGTAAATCAAAATAGTCATCACTGTAGGTATTCCACCTTCGTGTAGTAACATTTAAAAGAATTAGCATGATCTCACTAGACTCACTAGTTGATCTTTAAATGTTCACCATATTTAGGAATAAAAACATTAAATCTGATGTTGCATATTTAGAGATTAAAAAATACATGTAATAATTTTTAAATTCACATATTTTTTTTTTTTTTTTAGTTAGTTGAATGATTGGGTACCAATTTATGACATATTCCTTATATGCATCTTAAAACTGGACCTCATTTCATATCTACCACACAATTTTCAGAATACTATAACTTAAAATTTTACATCCTGCTAACACAATATAGGGGAAATAAACATTTTCCTTGTCTCTCTGGACTCCCTGGGGGTGTGAAGCATATGAAAATTTATAAACAGTAAGCTCATTTAAAATGGAATCAGGAGGCTAGAAACGAGATCTCTCACACATGTCACTCAGTGCACACTATTGACTGCATAAGAAAGATAGTCAAGCTGTCTGTCACAGGAAGTGATACTATTTTACTACCTCAGCAGGAGGAATGAAAGATTCCTCTCAGCCCAGTAACAGCTCAGCCAATGGAAGACTGCATTAACTTAGTCAATGAAAATTCACTATACTTCAAACTTAGCTTCCTCCAACAACCACCCATCCAAAGTCCACAAAAGAGTGTCTCTCCTTTGTTTCTCTGGACTTGCACATAATTTGTCATTAGACTCCATGTTCTGAATTGCAGTTTTTTTCTTGTTCCCAAATAAACCCATTTTGCTGGAGAAATATCTAGCTGTTTGTTTCATGTTAACATTATTCATGCATATCATCACACAGAAACAACAATATTCTGAAGACCTCCAAAATATATTTGAACAAAAGATTAAGTATCTTGTCAGTGTCATGCAAACAGGAAATGAAAAACTGAGATGTGAATTTTTGCAAACTATAGACTTAATCATGTTTTCTTAAGAGATACTCCACATAATCATTTTCTTTGCTTAAAACTGTGTAGTAAGTGATAATTACAATAACAAATAATTTAAGTTTTTGGTAAATCCTAACTAATGACTTTTCTTTTCTCATTATTACTATATATGGTTAAAAATAACCAAACTCATACATATAGCCTTTTAAATATGGACCATAAAATCCAGTTGGTTCTAGGTAAATACAATTAGTGCTGGTTAAAGATAAAAACATTTTAAATTAAAATCTAAGGTTAAATAAATAAAACTAAACAAAAACAAGCTGACACATCAGGAAACAAAACTATAATTAAGAAAACTGGAAAGATGTTATATTATGTAGGAAATGTACAGGTTAGTATAATAAGGTATTTTAGAGCATTATACTAATTGTGAACCCCAAATTGTAGTTTTCCAGAAAAGTTAACTAAAAACTTTGAAGAAGCATCTAAATATTTAATTTAGATGAAATAAGCATTAAATCTTGAAACCTATGAAATTTTACTAACCATTGTCACCAAAATAAATTTAATTTAAAAAAAAAGGATGAAAATCAGAGTTGAAATATAATGGCTATTCATAGAAAGTAAAATGTAAGAAAGGTTAAATAGAGAGTAGAAAATTAAATTTAAATGCATATTTTAAAAACCATTAATAAGAAAATTAAACACATTCATTCCTTGTGTTCTAATACTGTTATATTTTATGTATTTTTTGTAAGCCAATATAAATCTTTTGGGGAAGAAACTACCACATAAAAAAATAAATTCTCATTTTCAGAAACAAATAAACAAATAAAAATGCTCACTGAGGAGGAAGAATCTTCCTCTCCCACAGTATTTACCATTTAAAGACAGAAGACTGTTTAAAAAAATTTACATTGGGTCACATAATCCAAATGTTGAGCTTTCTGAAATGGTTGTGGAAGAATCAAGAATGCCAATGCTGCTTGTTCAAGGGACACTAATAGAAGGAAAAAAATCTTAATTCCAAACTCATTGGACTTGTACTTTAAGATATCTCATGCAGAAAAATCACCCAAAATGAACATGCATAGTGTATTGTTTATATTGTGTTTAGGTTTGTTAAATAATTGTTTTAAAATTATTTTTAAGTTTTACTTTATTTCACTTGATCTTCATGAGCAAAATTTGTCTTTGATGTACAAAATGCATTTATAGATCTGAAAGCCTGATTTATGTTTTATTTTTTCTTATTGGTAGTCTAATATACATTATTTAAAATTAAGACAAAATTAGGAATAATTCATATTATAATAAAAGCAATTTTCAGTAATAAGCATTCTGCACATAACCTTAATATCAAAATTTATTTTGAAATATTGTAGAGGCAGGAATCAGAACTATTTAGGAAAAAAAGTCAATTTTAGAGATAATTTAAAAGGCAAGCATTTATATTGCTATATAACTTAACTAAAATTTTTCAAAACAAAGAAATTTTGCGGATGGGCAATCCTATATATGTAGATAAGGGTTTTATATTGTAACATTTCAACCATTCATGTATACAATGACTCTCTTAAAGTGTTTAAAATGTTGAAAACAGATAGGTATTTTGAGCATAATAATAATTCTCTATTTAACATTTCCCCCATTTGGAACCCCCATTTTTTGAGGGGGGCATTGGGTAGGACTACAAAAGTATTCTTCAATTCAGTTTGAGTATCCTGCATCAGAATGAGCAGATCTGACTTAATGAATTAATGAAATCTAAATGAAATATGTTTTTCTGTGAATTTAAAACTGGATAAAAAACAGTTGCTAGGCCAACTTTCCCTCAACACACATTCTCTGACATAGACTCTTAAAATCTAGATGATTTTTTTTTCTAACAGACCTTTTTTTTAGAGCAGTTTCATGTTTGCAGAAAAATTGAGTAGAAGGTACAGACCTTCCCATGTACCCCCTGCTCCCCACTCTCCCCACCTTAGCCTGCTATACTATCAATGTCCTACACCAGAATGGGACATGTTTTATAACTGATGAATCCACATTGACACATTATTATCATCCAAAGTCTATAGCTTACATTAAAGTTCATTCTTTGTGTTGTACATTATATGGGTTTTGACAAAACTGTAATGGCATGTATCCACCATTATAGCATCATATAGAACAGTTTTCACTCCCCTAAAAATCCTCTGTGTTCTGCCTGTTTTTCCCTCTCCCCTTCCTAATCCCTGGCAACCAATGCTTTTTATATGATCTCCATAGTTTTACCTTTTCCAAAATGTTGGAATCATATAGTATATAGCCTTTCCAGATTGGCTTATTTCACTTGGTAATATGCATTTAAGGTCCTTCCATGTCTTTTTGTGGCTTGTTAGTTCGTTTTTGTTTTTTTTTAGCACTGAATATTTTATAATCTGGATATACAATAATAGTTCATTTATCCATTCATCTACTAAAGAATATCTTGGTTGTTTCCAAATTTTGGCAATTATGAATAAAGCTGTTATAAACATCCGTGTGTGGATTTTTATGTGGACAAATTTTCAACTCATTTGGATAAAACCAAGGTGCACGGTTGCTGAATCATATGGTAAGAGTATGTTTAGTTTTGTTAGAAACTGCCAACTGTCTTCCAAAGTGGCTGGACCATTTCACATTCCCCCCAGCAATGAATGAGAGTTTCTGTTGCTTTACCTCCTTGTCAGCATTTGATTTGTCAGTGTTTTGGATTGTGGCCATTCTTATAGGTACATAATGATATCTCTTAATTTTTATTAATGGAACCTGTTAACTTGTATTTCTCTGATAACATATGGTGTCGAGCATCTTTTCATATGCTTTTTGCCATCCATATATTTTCTTTGTTGAGGTCTTTTCAGGTCTTTTGCCCATTTTTTGAATTATTTTCTTGTTGCTCAGTTTTAAAAGTTCTTTGTATATATGGATAGCAGTCTTTTATCAGGTATGTCTTTTGCAAATAGTTTCTCCCAGGCTGTCTGTCAACGCTTCATTTTTAATGGAAATGAAGCTCTGTAAACTAATGTTCTATCGCTGTAGACAACTCCTTCTAGCTCTGGGCATTGCATGTGTTATATTTCACAGCATCCAACTACTTAAACTATTCCAAAAAATCATGTGCATTCTGAGAACCCACAATCTTTATTGTGTCAATAACTTTATGTTTTACAAGTTGTGTTTGCTAAATTTCCATTATACAATGGTCTGTGGAAGTTTTAAAGACTCTAAAAGGCTCTCATTTGAGCATGCAGTAAATGGAGATATTTCTTTAGAGAGAGATTGGAATCACCACGGGTTTAAAGAACTAAATGAGCAGCTCTTTGGTGACTTGAATGGATTTTGTTAAACCAAGTACTCTGGTAAACTATATTTCCAAATATCTACTGATAACATTTCCTGAAATATTTACTTTGGGCATGCCAAATATGTGGCACAGAGACTGTCACTCATTTGACACCACCCCCTAACTCCAAGACCCAAAATTAGGTACTTTCATTGATTAAAGTACTCATGTCTTATCCAGGATGAAAAATCTCTTCAGCATAATGTTCTAGGAAGTTGCTACCACGTGTGAAAATAGCATGATGAAAATAACATTTGCCATTCTTGTTTGGCCCTCAAAAATCTCTCTGCTTTTCTTAATTAATATTCTTCACTTTCACCTTATAAACATATAAAAATAAAAAGAAGCAGTTACTCACTAAAAAAATGAATGTTTTTTTTTCCATTTAATAAGAGAAAAAATTAGCAACAATATAGCATTTATTCATTAATGAAAAAAATAATCAAGCTTTTACTAAAATGTCACTGGCACTTCTCCAGACACTGGTTCTGATAGTCAACAAATACATAAAATTCACTACTTTCATGGAGTTTACATTCAAATTGGAGAGACAGTGAAATAGATGAATAAATAAATATTCATATGTTATAGAGAAGTAAATTCTAAAACAAAACAAAACAGAAGCATGAAAGGAGGATAGGGAATGAGTGTGGAGGTGGGGTAAAATCTTATTGTGACCAGAAAAAGAAATACTGAACAAATGACTGTGCATCCTGTAGGATGTACATTTGTTCAAGGCAGAAGGAAAAGCAAGTGCCACAGCTCTGTTTTCTATTTCCTGGGATATTCAAGGCACACTAAGAAGGCCAGTGATTGGAGAAGAGTAAGAAAGGAAACAGTTTGAATATAGGATATAGCATTTTGCATTTCCTTCATGCCTTTTTGCAAAGATGTCATTGAATTGATTCAACAAGCTTTCAGAAAAATAAGTATTAATACACCATTTTACACAGGTAAAGACAGATTCAAAAAGTTATATGATTTACCCAATGTCTAATATTTAGTAAATTACACCATTCCCCCTGAGATCCAGGCCTTTGGAATACAAATTCATCACAAATTCTGTTACAGCACAGATGCCATTTTATAATTAAAGAAATAGCTAATGTCTAAAATGCAAAATATCCTGCCACTGTCCAATCACACTGGCCTCCTTAGTGTGCCTTGAGTATCCTTGGCACCTGACTCAGAACAGCATGCAGACCATGACTTGCCAGTAAAATCACTATTTCAGCAGCTTGAATTAGCTGGGCTTTAATTTGTGGTTTGTTCACCCATGCCAATGTTCTGCCTTATACGAGGTGTGATCAAAATCTATAGTGAATGATATAGTGAAAATATATAGTGAATATGTATATATTGTTATATATATAACAATAAAAGACACATTGCCATTAATCCTCCTCAAAATACTCTCTCTCACTTTGAACACATTTATTCCGTTGTTCTTGCCACTTTCTGAAGCAGTTCTGGAAGTCGACTTTTGTGAGTGTCTTTAGTTGTGCTGTCGTGGCTGCCTCAATGTCCTGAATTGATTCAGAACATTTTCCTTTCATGGTCATTTTGACTTTAAGGAAGAGCCAGAAGTCGCACAGTGCAAGATCCAGTGAATAAGGCAGATAAGGACATACCGCAATGTTTTTATTTGACAGAAATTGCCATATACCAGAAGCAATGTGTGACACACAGCCTCTTTGTTGTGATAAAAGAATATGGTGAATGCTGCTGCCAAGTGCCATCCAACAGAAAGGCAGGGATTTTCAACATGGGAAGTGACACATTGAACCTTAGTAACAGTGTGTGACAAGTTTCAACTTGTTCAGTGCAGTCAGTTGTGTGTGAGCTATGGTTGAGAGAAGGTATGTTTTAAAGTGTGCCATAAGTCATTGTCCATCATGACAATGCTCCATGTCACACATCGCTTCCAGTATGGCAATTTCTGTCAAATAAAAACATTATGGTGTGTCCTCATCCACCTTATTCACCACATCTGGCACTGTTTGACATCTGGCTCTTCCCCAAAGTCAAAATGATTCAGGACATCGAGGCAGCCACAACAGTGCAACTAAAGAAACTCATGAAAGAGGACTTTCAGAATTGCTTCAGAAAGTGGCAAGATGGTGGGATAAGAATGTTTGAAGCAAGGGGGAGTATTTTGAGTGGGATTAATGGCAATGTGTTTTTAGTGCAATATTTTTTTTTATTTTTTATTTTAACATTCACTGTATTGTTTGATCACACCCCTTGTGTATGTCAATGAACTGGAGTCAAACTTTTACTCGTGTTCACAGTATATTCCTAAAAATATATGCTTTAAAAAATGGAATGAATGCTTGTCAAATTGTAGATGTTCTTTCTCTAAGGGGTATTTCAGTCAGTCACAATTACAAAATTAATCAATAGAATTTACAGTTTATGTATTGTTTTTATTTTTTGTCTTTTCTTAATTCTTCAATACAAAGTGGATAAGCTAAAGTTCCATGCATGTTTTCTTTGAAGATAAAATTTAACAACTTTTTTCACCTTTAATTATTTTCAAATTTGTGTCAACTGAATTACATTTATAATAGTTATTTTTTCGTCAACAGAATCAATAATTTTAATTTTCTACTTTGTATTTAAATGAAGTAACTAAGGATCCTTCTCTAGGATTGCCATCAAGAGTAATTAACCACAGGTAATCCCTGCTACTGTATGAACCTCAGAAAATGCTTCTGTAGAGTAGCCTATGTGAGAAGCAGTTATAAAAACAAATCAGTATCTGCAATCTAGAGACATTTATACTTGTTTCTTTTGATTCATGACTCATATTACAAAACCAATGTTGCTTTTCTCTGTCTATTAACTGTTAATGCATATTGTGGCGAGCCAGCCGCCACGAGTCGAACAGTTCCTGACAAGGGGAGTGGGAATGAAAAAAGGCACTCACACATATGCTAATGCGGCCGGTCTTTAGTGGTCCTGAAGCACCAGGTTTATTTTTTCTCCTGAATTTATACCTTTTGAGTACGTACAAGCTCACAATCACAAAAATGCATTACATCATTAACAGTTGATTTTTTAACTTTTTCACAGAAACTTACTTAATCACTGAAACTCCCCAAAACGATTGTCCCATGACAGAATCCATCAATTACCCTGATTAGCATCACTATGTCTTGAAACTGGTTGTTCCCACTTCATACCTTAGCAGTTCGTAAGCACCCTCCAGGTGCAGGCAAAGACAATGCCTCAGGAGCACAAACCGGTTATGCATTAGCAGAGCCATTAAGGCTTGCAATTAGCTTTAACCATGGCTCCCCACAGCATATGACAAATCTCCTGATCATGTGACACATGAATCTTTCCTTATAAATCATTTTTTAGTAGCTAAGTAAAATGACTGCCTCCATCTATGGGCTGCAACATGAAGCACCCAACACAAAACTTTCGTATGCTCAAAGCATATATTTAAGTGAGATCATTCAAAACATATCGCCCAACCTTATTGAAAACCTACCTAGGCATTTTCCAATAAGGAACATAGGAAAACAAACAGAGGGTCCATTTATTTTATAAGCTTCAGGAAAGTGCAATAGACTATTAAATTAATTCCATATATTCTGTATAAATATGGAGTCCCAACTGCCTTAACAACAACAACAACAACAAAAACATGAACTGTTGTTGTGCACACAATCTCATATCTTAGATATTTGATTTAGGTATGAAATAGTTAGATAAACTTTCAAGTTATTAATGCATAAGTTAGCAAATTTATTGTCAGTTAATATGTAAAATTTTAGGACTGTTTCTGTCTTGTTTTGATTACTTTTTATAAAGTTTGGATCTGCAGTTATTGGGTAAAAATATTTTAAAAACTAGGTTATTTTTTCATCAGAGATTAAATTGTGAAATTGACAAAACTGATCTTGCAATCTCACACAGGTTATTCTGAACCATTTTAAATTCAGATGTCAAAGAATAATGTTGACAGTTATTTGATTAGGTTTAATAAGACAATTTAGACATTTTGTTAATTGACAGAAATTTGGGGTATAGGTAAATAATAAATAAATAAAATAAGTTTTTCAAAATTCTGTAAAATATGTAATTATCTTTTACTTCTGGGTTTTTGTGCTTTGATCTACCTGGGAGTTTCTCTTTTTCCTTGTCTGGTTTTCTTAAGTCATACCTTAGAAGTTACTTTGCTATGACATCTGAAAAGACCTTCTTAGGATTGGGTTAGTTACCATTCTATGTATTCCTTTAGGAATCTGTATGCTAGCACATGTCAGAGTAGTCATCTGATTGAAAATTATCCATTTTTCTGTTTCAATCACTAGATTCTGATAACTTATTTCCTATTCACAAAGATAGTCCTCATCAAAATAAATCTTTAATGTATAGTAGGTGCTTTAAAAAAATCTGTTAATAAAATGACAAATTAAAAACTTTGCTATCTTGGTGGATGTTTTAAAGTGAAATAGTTACAAACAGTCTTATAAATTTGACATCATAAAATGTCATTACTAATGTAACATATTATAAGGTACTTTGCAGCACACAAAACATTCATGAACATTTAAGTGAGATCGTATGGTATTTGTCTTTTTCTGTCTGACTTATTTCACTTGGCATAATATGCTCTAGGTCCATCCATATTGTTGCAAATGGTAAGAAAAGAATAAATAAATGAACTAATCAGAAACAGTCTCAGAGACATAAAGGAAAAACTGAGGGTTGCTAGATGGGAGGGGAGGTGGGGATAAAGGGGAAGGTGAAGGGATTAGAAAGCACAGTCAGTAACCACAAGATTGCCACAGGGATACTAAAGTCAATTGGGGAATGTAATCAATAATGTTGTTAAGATTTTGTAGGGCATCCAATGAACACTTGTCTTATTAGGGAAACCACCTCAGGGATGATGTAGATGCCTGATCACTGCACTGTACACCTGAAGCTGAAGCTGAACAATAATGAAGGTCAACTATAAATATATATTTACATATTTACAAGAAGTGGAATACAGCATTAGGAATAGAGGCAGTGGAAATGTAATGGCAGTATGCAATGTGAGAGGGGTAATAGATTGAGGGAGAGGGGTTATCACTTTGTGAGGAATATAAATGATAAATGTCTAACTATTACATTGTTTTCTACACCTGAAACTAATAAAAATAATAAAATATAAAAAAATTATATATATAATGTATTAATAGAAGAACGTTAATCAAAGCTTGTTGTTTAAACATGTCTTACTGAATAGAAATAAATACCACACCATAACAACAACAAAAATTTGATGAAAAATAGGATATTCAAAGCAAAATTGGGCCACATTTCTTGTTTTTAAAACATAATTGAACACTGATGCATTTAATATAGAATTTTTGTTTCCTTCTTCAAAATATTTTTAAATTATTTAAGAAGGTAAATCATAAGTATTCCCCCATACATCTTCCTAAATAGTAGAAATACATGACATGAGTATTTATTTTTGTGCAGTTATAATTAAATTATATTCCTGATTTATAGATTCCTTTAAACACATTATACAATAATCATCTTCTTACAAAACTATTATTACTAGAATTGTAACAATTAAAACAGTCCCAGTGGATAATCTATATTCCTAGACCTGTAATTTATTTAAAAACATAAACTAGAATTTATTATCATTATTAAATTTAGCAATCAGTGATCAGTAAGTCAAAAAGGCCATCATATGAGTGAGGTTGTGTGAATGTTGTGTCAACTGAGAATCAGGTAACCTTAAAGGATACTAAGGAAGTTTCCAGCCCCATCCTTTTACAGACGTTATCTGGAGTACAGGATATTATGCTCCATGTTAAAACTGCAGCCACTATCACATTTCACATCACATTGCAGATACTCAGTTCATATTTATTAAAATAATTTATAAAAATATATTCATTAATTTTCTTAAGGTCAGGTGGTATGTGGTATGAACACTTATTGGTTTTTAGTTCAAGATGTTTCAGTGTTCTGTTCTTGGTATTTGAAGTAAGCCTCCTTCTAAGGAATAAAGAACGATGGATACAGAATGAATAAATTATAGCTAATCTAGAAGAGAAATGTTGTTAACGAAAGCAACATAAGTTCACCAAAAAGAGCTCTTGTACCTGTCAGACTTGATAGAAACATGTCAAATACTAATGCTACTGTTCAAAAGGGCAGGGATAGAAACCTACAGCAGTAAAGGGACCAAGCAAATTTGAGAATGAAAAGCTACACTTATATACAAAAGTTTCATCATACTTAATTCTATGTTAACCAAAGAAGACTTCAATTCCCAATAAACAGTTTACAGAGTGGGAATGTACTATGTATGCCGACACAAGCAGTCGGATAACTAACAATTACACAATTCAATATATATAAGTTTGATATATATTAATATTGATATGCTGGTTTTATGTATCTGTCTTTTTACTTTGGTATATCTAATCCTAACCAAACCATGTTCTGAGACCACATGGTTGAAAAACAGACCCTGCAATGTGGCATATTCTCTATGAGAAAGAAGACCACCTGCGTCCACTTAAAATACAACCAAGCCATTTTCTCCTAAATTGGAAGCAAATTACATTTCCTGTGTGAAATGTCTACACAAATTGTCATCAATGTGTGCTCTTCCCAGCTTTGTGTTTGCAGTCTATCATCCAGAAGGCCCATGGTCAAATACCTATAACTTATTCTGATGCTCCACTGGTACAACATTGAGACATTAAAGTATATGTAATACACCATGTAAGAGATGAGATCATCTTCTTACAAACATCTGTTTTCTACCTTAAACCTTGGATTGATAAACTTCCATATTATGTGTATACTTCCTCTGCAGAGGAAAATACTCATAAAATATAATATACAATAAATTGTAGACATGACTCATGCAAATATAAAATGTAAAATGAACATGTGCCAAGTATTTTATTCACCCCATTAAAAATTGAGGAAAAAACAATTCCAATAGCATTTCTGTAACTGGATTTTTACAGACATAAAAGAAAATTGGTAGATTAAGATTGCTACGTTAGAACAAAAACTGGTAATTTCCTTCAGGGCACTAAAATTATAGATTATCTGTCTATAAGTTGAATCTCCAGAAAACAATATTGTACAAGTTAACATTAAACTTTATGATGTTTGGGATCCAGAGAATTAAATCATCCTTAGTTTGGCTTATTAAATAATTCACTATGACATTGAAAGGAAATGCTTTAATCTTCCTTGATTTATTTATACATTTTGAGAAAAAATGCATTTTAATGCAGTAATTAAGACACCATACATCTTTGTCTTGAGATATTTTGCTAAGGATGAGTCCTTATTTCTTTCTTAAGTGGTATAACTTTTAGCCCAAACCAGCTGAATTCCTTTATATCCAACATGTATGCCCTGTGCTTTCTTACTCTGTGCCTTTTCTTTTCCTGTTTTCTATCACTAGAGCTACAGAAATGCCCATTTTTAAAATTTTCCTAAATGCGTTCTGATGTTTCATGAAAATATACAATACTGAAAACTTTTTCTGCCTCTGTATATACAATACTATTTCTCCTGACAGCCTAACACGGTTAGTTCTGCTGTAACGTGATATATGCATTCCTAAATACTACTGCACTTTGCAAAACTGTCCAATCAATTTACAGGGTTTGTGGTAAAAGTGAGGTGGGGACAAAACACTAAAAAACTTCCTCAGTGACAGAAACAGAACAAAAGATAAGAAAAATGGTAGCACAGTTTTACAAATGTTAGATGATTAAATACTAACTATTAGAATAGCACTTTATTTTGGAAAGAGCTGAAGTTTGCTTATGGACTGGCCATTGGACAGGTGGAAAATGGTGATAGGGGTTACATGAAATAGGATGTGTTGGATTGAGAGTTCTTAGATGATGGAGGTGTGAATATTTTCTGTGATTTGCATATTTCTATACGTCTTGATTCAGCGAGATAAAATTTTCCACATTCACCTATTGCTTCTTGTAACCAAATTAAAATATAAACGTAATTTGCAAATTTATATTATGCTCAAATTATTCCCTTAAATATCAATCATGTTGGAACAAGGCCACATTTTCCAAAAAAGCTCTAAAGCTAAACTGATAGTATTTATATTCAGAAACAATCTTAAACTCCTATTATATTTCTTAAGCACATATTTCATTTTTCCTAGTGGACTATATTATTAGTATACTTAGTATATTTAGGTTATATACTTAGTACAGTATCTATATTTAGGACATAATTTGTCTGTCACTCATAATTATATTTCCGTATGGCCTTTAGACTTTTAGGTAACTACATATTCCCTTAATTAAAGTTTCTTACCCTTATTCCATGAGCCGTAATCTGGGCCATAATAAAATTCTTAATCTATATTTAATAATGCCGAGGATGATAATTTATAAATATTTTTAAAGAAATAAACAAATTATTGAAAAGGACAAATATATACAGTGGTAACTATGAATCTTTTATAGATAATAATAGTACATAAAAAATAGAGAGTATCTGAATAAAATTATACAAATTCCAAAATATCTTATTTTAGATATTTAAGAACACTTAGCCAAAGTTGTCTTATGTATTCTTTTACGGCCTCCTTTAGCTCATTCTTATTCTAGGGATAGTCTTCAATAAAACTTGTGCTGTTTTTATCCCAAACCATTTTCACTTGTGTCACTTCCTTAGGATAAATGTTTGTTAAAAACCAAAAAAAAAAAAGAAAAAATCTATGCATAATCTATGAATAAGACCAAGTAAAAGTTCATTTTCCCTACAAAGTCTTTGCTGAGGATGTTCCTCAGGAAGATTTTCTCCCTCCAACGTAGTATTCTGTCTCCTTACAACCTGTGAATATCTCCCTCCATTTCAGTGGCACCGCTGATTTTTGTTTAGTTGCCTGCTGTCTCTGTATTTTGTTCTTATTACTTATTTAGCATCTGAATGGGATTATGTAGGAGGTCTTTATTATTTTTGTTGGAACGAGAATCTTTCAGTTTGGGTACCAATTAGCAACTTATTTCTCTATTAACACAAAACTATATACCATTTAACATCTTCTGTAAAATTCTACTTTCATTTGTGTAAATTTTATTTGAATAATGTGTTGCAGTGATTCTCTTCTAGAAAATAGTAAAAACAAAAAAATATTTACTAGAAATTGGTTTTTAATAAAATTGACTTTTGTTCAATTGTAATAATATTTAGATGTTTTCTAACATTATTCTACTTGTTTTCTGAATTCTAAAGAACTTGATTATTATTAATATGAGTCACCTAATTGTTTTGAGAAAGCAAAAAGATTAATTTTTTTTTCAGTCAACTACGATGTACAAGACATGGGGTAGATGATTAACATGTATTTGCTCAATCAATTTTCCCTCAAATCTCTCTCAATGTAGGGAATTTTTTCTACATTTTATGTAAATGGTATATTTTGTAAATAATGGCCTGCCACTGGACTTCATTCTCCAACATAATCTATGTCAAAGATCAGGTAGATTTGGGGAGAATGGAGTAAACCCACTTAGTTCTCTGCTATCCTGTGGGTGTGCCAGCTGAAAACATATTCTTATATACATCGTACCTAGTTTCTATGACTTGAGAGAATTGATATAATTATAAAACATGAACGTTTATATTCTCTTTGACATTAGGTGTAGTTTATAAATCTTAATACAGGAAGTCTAGTGATAAATTTTCAAAATATGTCATTTATCTTCTTAAATCAACAATGCTGGATTGATTCATGAGTTTTGAACACTTATATTCACATTTGGAACTGCATTAGTCAACAAAAGCATCCACTTCTCAAGATATCTTAGCTTTGCAAGAAATGTTCATGGTTTACATTTCTAAGTGCTCAGCTTCTTTGAAAGTGCCTGACAGGCCAAATAAGGCAGCTATTCCTCATCCAGCAGAGTGTGTGAGCCTGGCTTTTTTCTTTCAATTGCAAGAGATAAACAACAACAACAAAATAATCCTTTAAAGCTTTGTTGAAGTGCAGGTTTTATTTGATAATCAGACTGCATCTTAGCTGAATAGAAAGAAAATGTACATCACTTTATATCCTGTATGCAACCAGAATAGTTTTGCCTTCCTAATTCAGAAATGGCCAGTCAAGTTAATTAAGGAATTCATGAAGTTAATTAGGGAATTCATAAAGATGAAGTGGCATTAGTTTCTGATTTAATTTCTTTTAAATTCTGGTACAGTAAATAATTCTACCATACTGAACAATTTTTATTTAGTGGTGATCATTATTGGTATTTATGTATGTTCTAAAAGTTTATTCTTTTTCATGTTTGTTGGCTGGGTTATTAGGACATACTTTTGTCAGTGAGAATAACTTTATAGAGTACTGGGGACTAGGCTATATACTTTGTTTTATGGAATGCCAGCATGGCACCACATATTTATGAGAGCTCAATGTGTTATTGTGTTGATGGGTATTATGATGATGGTTGATGTCTTTTTTATTATATGTATAGCAATAATCATCTCCTCCTGCGTTAATCTCTCAATGCAACATAATGCATCTAACAGGAAACCACATGTAATACACAAGCTTGCTCAATATAAATGTTTAATATATAAGTAGAATATAAGGCAAATATTTATAAATTATACTTGGGTTAAAATAATAAAATAATACATGAATTTGGCAGCATACTGAAAAAATATATTATCAACGCCTAAGCTTCATGTTTTGTAATATATCTATTAACAGAAACGCTATCTCTTGGTTTTACTGAGAATCTTCTGTGATTAAATAGAAAGTGAAAGAAATTGAGTAGCATGTAATTAGCTTTTTCAAATAAACCTAATTAGAAGTAAAATAGCCAGAGAGTAATGCATATGAATGTTGTAATTAAAAAGAACAGTGCAGGTAATCCTACAAAACTCACAAAGAGATTCAGGTAGAAATTTATTGTTGATGAAATGATAAACCATGGCTAGTTTCAATTCCTGAGTCTAATAACAGCAGAATAATTCCATATAAAATATTCTTTATTTTTTGCAGTTTAAAAATCACTTCAGAAATATGTACATAAAGTGCATAATGGTTCCAAAAATATTTATAGGGAGAACATTAATAATTTGCTCCATTTGAGTAAGCATATAAAATTATCTTTACTAATTAGAAAAACAGACAAGAACGATTTTTCAAAATAACTAATATCCTAGCAACCTAATATCAACATTTTACACAATGAATGCTAACAAATGTGTTTTTTTTTCCCCTCAGCTTTTTAAGTCTCTGCAGTCCTGATAACCTTTGGTCAGCTAATTCCTTACAATTCCAAATACACATATGCAAGTTGGAAGTGCACAAGAAGAGACAGATCATAAAGAACTCTTCCTTAAGCAACTGCAGCCTGAGGACATCAAATGCCAAGGGTCCATTTTTGATAATTTGGGAAGAAGATAGAGAGGAGTAATTGTATTTCATCTGCAGAAACCTCTTGCTTACTACTGTCAGGAGACAGTATAGACTTTGTGTCACTGTCTCTATGTGTCACTTCATTCATTTCAGGAGTCCCTTTACCTGAACCGTGACTCTGTAAGCATAACTGTATAGGTAATACGTTAAACATTACTCTTTTCTTCTTAAATATTCATATACTTAGTAGTTTTGTTCTTCTAGTTCAGCTTTTAATTTTTCCTTGTATTCTTTTGTCTTATATTAATATTTTATACTTTTATATTATTTATTGTGGAGTCATATTATATATTAAATTTAAATATATATTTAATATTTAACTTAATGTAGTGACAAATTGATTCTATTTATAGTGACTATCTTATTAAATACAAGGAAAGAGGTTATGATATACAAAAATAGTACATATTCCATATGAGAGGAAGAGATTGCTCCTACTCCTGACGGCTTGGTGAGTAGACATTACTATGTGTACAGGAAGATGGTACTCGGGGGCATGACTTGTAGTGCAGAGCACAAGCTTGATTCTACCTCTTTCATCCTCCTTAATCAGTAACCTCTGCATAATGCACAGAATGCATAAATATGCATGACCATTCTGCTTGCAGAATACCATCTACTCACTAGCATAGAATTAATTTTTCTTCAGAAACACCTCCCTAGCTGTTGAACTCTAAGCATAATCTAAAATCTATCAATAATATTATGAAGTTACTAAGAGTGAAAAATATATTAATTTATCAGTTTAGAAATTCTACCCCTATTCAAACTCTACATATGCTTTCCTGGGATCCCCCTTTCTAATTGCAGGATAACTCTCTTTCTCTTGGTGGCAGTGCTTCTGAATTTCTTTTGTGCAAAATATTGAACAATTTTGTTCAAGTATTTTTACCTTCTTAGTGGGAATTCCCAGGAGAAAAACACTAGAGTGTAACATAATGGAAACTGAAATCCTGTCTCTAATTTTGTAAATTTCCCTTTCTCCTGGTCACTTCCACTTTACTAATTAAAAAGTTCAATTCACTTCCAACAAAACAAATTTAGAAAAAAAATTCCTGGACTTTGACTCATTTCGTTCTACAAATCACTTCTACACCTAATAGGACACCTCTTACAGCAGATATATCATACTCTCTTAATTACCATGTTATTACACTTGGAATTCCATAACTTTATATAATTCTCACTATAAACTTAATACTTTCCTCTCATATTGTTCGCCTTTCCTCAAACTTTTATAGTACTCTCAACACATTCCATTCCTACTCTTCTAAAACCTTGCTATAGCATGTGTCCCTTCTCCATTGTTATGTTTTAAAATCCCCCTCTCCTGTAGCTGCCTTCTATCGGAATGTAAATATTAGTCCAACAACATTTATGGAGAACTTAAATGTAAAGGCCTTATGCTAAAATTTTTTCCACCTTTAATGACAAAAACAACATCATCAATAATAAATATTATTGTTTACTTTAATTCCTCCTCTAAGTCATGCTGAACTTATTGAAAAAGAAATGAACTCTCCCCAATTCCAGCCCCTTTCTACTCTCATTACTGCATATAAACTCCCCAGCACTCTAATGTTTATATCCAACGGTCATATTTCATTCTTTATTTGGTTGAACTGCTTGGGATATTTATAGCAAAAATCCCTGTTTTTTGAAATAATCTTCTTTATTGGTATTCCAAAAAGACCAGCCTCTCCCTCAGTCTTTATATAATGTGACTGTACCACCTTAAAATCCAACAGGCTATTTTTCCCTTTGTTCATCCAAAAGCATTTCCGCATTAGGTTCTTAGACCTTCTCTTTGAACTGTGTTCTTTCCTTGAACACTCCAGAAAGTGTCAATAATCATGAAGCACAGACTGAGGTTCTCTCTTTGCACTCTTCAAAAAAGTAAGAATAATCACGTCTTAGTATAACATAGTATTTTTTATTTTAGTGGTTATATTTTAAATGTTTAATAAGAATCATTTAAAGTGATTGTTCGTATCCATATGCCTTTCAGACTATATATAAGAATGATCCTGAGAAGGCTTTATAAAAGCATCAAATTTCTCTATTTTTTAATGAGCTCTTGCCTGTTCTGCCAGTTCTATTGACTGGCTAATTTTAAACACAATATTAAATGTGGACTGTGTATTTCAAAAGGAAATGCTTAGTATCTCAAATATTGGCCACTCACCCTTAGGTACTCATTTATTTTCTGCTTCAGTAGATTACTGAATTGGCTAATTATCTACAAAATACTGTGTCAAGAATTCATTTCTGTTAAAAGCTGATAATGTCTGAGTAGGAGTAAGTGTTTATCTACAACATATTCTTGTAGAATCAAAATGTCCTTCCTGTGTCTTTTCATAACAAAGAAAAGAAAGCAATAAAAATCCTAAACAAAGCTTCTAGTGGCAGTATGAATTTCTTCTGTCCACAAGTGACCTTGCTCATGTCAGCATGGATTAACAATCACCAAAGCCAGATGTGAATTTCATTTGATGAAAAAAAGGAAGAGCTGGTCTATGAATATAAGAATGTAAAAATTAGGCATTAACTGAATGGAATGGCAGTTTCTAGATAAGAAAGTATCAACAATTTACTTTTTCTTTCTTCAAGAAAAAGAGAAAGTCTTTTTTATCTTAAAATAACTCTGCAAAACATTGACATTAACAAAACACCACTGCTTGGAAAAGAGGTGACATGTTTGTCAATGGTTAAATTATATTTACTTTGATACGTTTTTCCAGGTTAAATCAATACTTGTGTGAAGTTTGAAGTTCATGTTTATTATGAAGAGCACTCGTACAAGTGTATTTGAAGTCCGTGAGAGTCAGAAGGACTCAGTCATATACTGCCTTCTGTGGTTTATGTTTTCTTTCTGAACTAGGGAGGAAGTGAACACATCATCTGTTATTGTAGCTTATTCACAAAGACTCAAATAAGAAAAATGTATCTGTCTTTGTGGGGAAAGATCTAGAAAATTTAGCATAGCCTTTATGAATGTTAAGAACTTATATTATTACAATTTTGTATTTACAATTTTGTAGAAAGATGTGGCACTATATGTTATGAGATTGATTGAAACACAGTTGAACAAAATAGGAAATAAAGCAAAATGAATCAATAAGAAATAATCCTGTTATTTCTAATGAAGTCACAATAATATTTTCTTATTTTTAAGTGATGAATGTAGTACTCCAAGATGTAGTAAGTACACAAATTCTTTTATCACTTCATTACCTGATACGAAGCTTATAGTACAAAAGCATTGAGATTTCATAATATATAATAGTTAAACCTGCCTCCTTATTTTAAGCCAGAGTTGAAATCATTAAGAGGGTAATATGATATGATGTCATGCAATATGATATGATACATAGTGTAATGCAATATATATCTATGATGCCATACCATAATATATCATGCTTCACCTTTCAAGTTAATTACAGCATGCTATCTTAGAAGGGAAAAAATATTAAATTGATATTGAATTTTTGGAACAGAGCTATGAGTGAGTAAAAAAGAGAGGTAAACAAAAGTCAAGAACAATCTCAGGCATCCCAGGATCAGATACTGTAGACCTGACAAAATGAAAACAGGATTTATGTTATGATGGAATTAAGCACATATAAAGGCATGCATATTACTATGTTTATGCATATTGTTCTGAAATTCTGTGTATTTCATTTGAAAAATTTAAATGCACACAGTGAGACATGCACATATGAGGCCTTGTTTTTTATCCCCATGATATCCAATTAGATACTTTTGATTGAGCCTGAATAGCTTCATATCTCTGTGAGCAGAAACTCTCCAGGATTCTGGGGGGCACACAGAGTATATACTCACTAAATCATGCATTATGGCACCCAGATACAGACAGCAACACACATAGTGAGGAAGGAGAGCAAAAAACAAGAAAGAAATACAGTATTTGGCATTATGTGACCTCCAGTTACTGACTTTGTTTTCTTTATCTACAATATTGGAATACTCTAGTCTATTAAAATTATTTCTAAAATATCAAGTACATTGCCTTGCACAGAGTAGAATTTTAATATTTTAAAATGAGATGCTTACATTAAGATACTATTTAAGTCAAAGCCTTATTTTTGAAATACCTAAGCATCTTATCATGTGTTATTGAGGTCAGTGAAAAGTATTTGTAAATTATGTCTGGAGGAATTTTCAGGTTTATAAGAGTGAGGATGCCATTTTCTTTTTAATTTATTTTTTAAATTCCCAAACAAAAGTGATACTAAAGAAGAAACTTATCTTCTTTAGTTATTCGAAAATTACTTCATTAATTTCATTCAGTTCTAATATCGAAATATTTCTCTAAAGACCAAAGAGCCACCTGTTCCCAGCAAACATGTAGAATGAAGCAGCTATTGTACCTAACCTTGGAACCATATCTCTCTGCAAAGATATGCCCAGTGCAATAAAAGTGATAGAAAATCAGGATAACTATAAATGATGTTGCCTTTTCTGGCACAGAATTATTGACTGGAAATTGGTGAACCTCACCAAACTAGTTTTTAATGCTCAACATCTGAATGGATGCAGATTTGACAATGTAGTTGTCCAGTTAAACATAGAGCAATGGCTGTTCATGCTGGTGACTAATACAAGGTCAGCGCTCCGAGCTTCTCTTCAGGGGATGTACACTATGGTTCCGACAAAAATGAAGGGAAGCACAAAATTCTATCTCGGGAAAACACAGATGCTGCCATCATCACACCAGCTTCCTTTAATGGCTCGCAACTCAAATGCCAAAGATGGAAAAACCATTGCTAGTTTTAATATGCTCAGAATCGTCAGTGAGCAAAATGCTACTAACATTTACGGCTTGGTGCCAAAAGAAATGTGTTATCTTGTCTCATTAGGGAGACCACCTCAGGGATGATGTAGATGCCTGATCACTGCACTGTACACCTGAAGCTGAAGCTGAACAATAATGAATGTCAACTAAAGTTATATATATATATATATATATATATATATATATATATATATATATATATATATATATTTACAAGAAGCAGAGTACAGCATTAGGAATAGAGACAGTGGAAATGTAAAGGCTGTGTGCGATGTTAGAGGGGTAATAGATGGGGGAGGGGGTTGTCACTGTGTGAGGGATATAAATAATACATGTCTAACTATTACATTGTTTTGTGCTCCTGAAACTAATAAGAAAAATGTTTAAATAAGAAAAAAAGAAATGTGTTATATTTGATATGTAAATTCTCACTACTTTAAAATCCTTTAAAATCAAACCTAGAGCTGGAGACATCCACATTGATGTAGAAAAGTTTTGATGAATCAAGCTCCTTCTTCATCATCAAATACAAACCAAGCATACTGTTGCCTCAGTGAGAACACTAGGCGTGTCCGTCTTCTCTACGTTGCTTGTGAACTTGCTAAGCTCACTGTTTCTTATAGCATCTAGTCCAGAATTGCTGTTGAGTCCCTCTGTGAAAGGATGTACTTCTATAGCTTTACCACACTACCTGTATCCACTCCTTTGTAATTGTTCCACTTCTCCTTCCATATCTGTTAAAAATATGCTCATTTTGGTAGCAATTTCACTAAAAAAAATACCATATTTAGTTGTCTTCACATTCTAAATGTAGGTTGCATGCAAATAATTTCACACACAAGAATAAAATAGAGACTCATTTTCTGTTTGATTTAGCCAGTTATTTTCTATGGCTAGCAATTAATAATGTTGATAAATACAAAGTTTTCCAATCAAATATCCATGAGAAAATGTAATATGTTTTCTCCACAGAAATACCCTATGTCTCAAATCCAGACATAGTGTCAACATTTAATATAAATGCATATTAGAATTAACAAAATGAGTATAGTGGTACTTCTTGAAGGTTTCTCCTTAACCCTTCCACAGTGATGTGTATGGATGGTAGCACAGAGTACCTCTTCTATAGTTGCACTGAACCAGCCTTGCTCACATGTTTTTCCAACACCAACTCTAAAATACTTTTTTTTTTTTTTACATTAACTAGTTCTTTGACACACTACTTCAAATGCCACTAACTACTAAACATTTTTAATTTCCTTAACATTCATTCATAGGATTACAAAATATGAGGAGGCTTTTTTTCCCCCCGAATGTTCTTTAAGTTTGGTTGGGCTATTATGTGTCTAACATACTTCACTAAGATATGACAGAATTGAAAATCATTATGTGCCTCTTTAGAATTGACTTGTTCCCAAATTCATTGATCATACTTTTTCAAACCCTTTTAAATTCAATTAAGTTGTCAAGATACACCTGAGCCTCTAGATAATTCATACTCCTGAATATGTAGAGGAATATCCTCAAATATCAGATTTACCAGGATGCAAGGAGCCTTTGAATTAAGAACAATATCCCATTGGCCAGATGAATATGTTTATCCATTTTCTTAAGCTGAAAGTATCTTCTAATCTGAAACTAAACTAGCTTGCTACTAAGAAATCCAGGGCATTTTGTACACAGCAGAATTTAAATAAACCAGTCTATAAAAATTTACACACATATTAATTTTCTCTGATTTATTTTGCCTTACATCAATGCACAATTAAAATGGTTTTGGTACTCTGAAATAATGCTATTAATTAGTAATTTTTAATCAAGTCCTTCAAATAAATACCTTTCTGTGACAAAGATAATTACTGTGGAACACTGCCCAATCATTCTGGGGCCTTGCAAATATTAGATGTAACTATCATTCTAACATAGTTTATATCACATCACAGTAATGAAAGATAAAAATGGCTGGCCCCCAGCTAACATTTTGCAGGTATTGCAAAATCATAAAAGGTAAAGCTGTTCAAATAAGTCTCTTTGTCTTTTACCTGGGAGATATAAGCAGCTGATGTAGGAGAGAAGCTGCCTCATCCTGGCCTACATCCTCGATCTGTTGGTTTGGAAGCATGCACTAAATGTGTAGCTCAGTTTGAAGCAGTTACCAAAACTGGCTTATAGGAGGACATAATAACGGACCAGAACTTTAAATGGGCTGATGCTAGTACTATTAAATCTGGCTACTCTTGGTACATTTGCAGGATTGAGTCATAAAATAGAGTAATGTTTACAAATTATCTCACTTCCAAAACCATTCTAGGAAGTTTCAAATTCACCTTAACCAACCCTATGAATAAATGGGCCTCTCTATGTAACAATGTATTCCTAGTTCTATCATATTATGGGACATACGCACAATGCATTCATTTTCCATAAAAGTTCCACAAAGCAGTCTTACAAGTTGGTCTAGGGTTTCTTTTATCCTAGTTAGTTATGTAGCGATAACCTAAGCCCACAGTAACTACATAATCTCTAAATAGTCTTACTTTTTTCAAAATTTTGTCAAAATTTGAATTCTTGTACCTGCAAAGAATGTCCCATTGGGACTTTTTCTCCTTCCTAATACTATGTGTTCATTCTCTCCACATAGTCCTACATTTTATTTTATTATTTTATTTTACCTTACCTTATTTTATTTTATTTTTCCTTCTACTCCAATATATTC
This sequence comes from Rhinolophus sinicus, assembly GCF_057876585.1. NCBI lineage: Eukaryota > Metazoa > Chordata > Mammalia > Chiroptera > Rhinolophidae > Rhinolophus > Rhinolophus sinicus. The sequence continues at coordinate 156,108,116 of NC_142516.1, forward strand.
ATCTACTATTAAAATAAAACAAAATAAAACCCAAAACCAAACCAAACCAAACCACAACATCCTATGTATCCTTCAAAACTCAGCACGTTCCATGATTCCGTTTTGGTCTTATAAATTATACAGGACTGACAATCTTCCATAAATTTCTTCTTGACAGATTCTGTTCCCAGAAAGAAGAGGAAACAGTAACTTTAGGTCTCAAAGGTATACAGGACCAGAAAACTCTGAGTTACAGTTTGCTGTTTTTCCCAAATAACTTCAAGAGTCAAATACATTTATCACCACTAAACCACTTTTGGGGGACAAGTTCTTCAAGGATTCACATACAAAAAAAATAATTTATACTTCTCTTGTTACCTAATCTTAAATATCTTAATATAGATATAGATAGATATAATATATATATATATTATATAGAGACATATATAGATATATTATATATAATATAATGTATATATAATATATAGATATATATGATATATATAATATATAATATATATAATATATAACACATAGATATACATACTATATATATACTATATAATATATATATATATATATTGAGAGAGAGAGAGAGAGAGAGAGGTCTTCACCCTTTCTCCCAAGGTCACACTGAAAAGACGATATGTTAATTTGTTCTTTCCATTTATAAAATTTACCTTTGGATTTCAAGTTGTTGGTCAGGGAAAAGACCAGGAAAGTTTAATAGGAGTCAGACCATATTACTGCAAGTAAGAAAGGTATTACTGATTGTAGCAAATGTTACTGGGTTGGAAAACCAAAAGCTTTATTTATACATAAGTGTCTAGTTGGGTTAGTATTTTGCACTTGCTAAAAGGTAAAAAACAAAACAAACTAACAAACAAAGAAACAGCCAACAACTAAAGTTCGGATTTTTTTTTCAGATGACTGAATTTTTCTATTTTCTTTGACTGCATCTAACTTACTTATTGTATTGTGTTTTTATTTCTATCCTGCTGTGTGGCAGGACTCAAAGCTAATAGACTTCCTCAACTGCATTTTCTCTGACTAGAGAGCAGACATAGCATTTTAGATTACACACAGAATTCAGTACTATGAGTTTTGAAAACAATAAAAATGTTTTCATTTTTAGGCAGGTTTCTGAATGAAAGATACTGAATTCAGTCATTGGATTCTATCCAAATGAAGTATGAGGTCATTAACCAACTAACAAAGTTCTTAAGCGAGATGAAGCTAATAAGCAATTCTCTGATGTATAGGAGCATAATTAGTCATGTTTTTTAAATTAAACCATTTAATTTCTCCTAAGAATTATTTTTATTACATATGTATTTATTATTTTAAAAACTGTTTCAATCCCTTGTGGGTGTTACTGGGTCAAGATTCAAATTCTTTTTCTGATATTAAACTCTCAGCAGAGTATCCTTAGTAGACAAACAAGAAACACAAATATAGTAGCTTAGTTTTACTAAACAAACACAAACGCGGATATTTTAACATATATTTTAAGCCAAATGTGTAAATATGATGATTCATATACTTTATTATCTATTTGTTTTTATCATCATAGATGCATTATATACACATTGACTTCTGTCTGATATTTTCCTTGCTTGTTTCTGTGATAACAAAAATATTTATGCACATTAATTATTAAGGACAACATTATCATAGTGGGAATGAGGAGAATTGGAACTCAAAATCAAATGTATATATTCTATTTGATGAAATTGTTTCCCATGAAGAACATGGGTTAACAATTCTGAAATACACACACACAAACACACACACCCACACACATACACACACACACAAATGTATATACATTTTAAGAAAGGGAAACTGTATTAAAAGTGTAATACTCAACATATACCAATAATAAGGTAAATCTACGATATAAGTGACCAATCCTATCAAGGAAAATAATACTAAGAAAGACACAATAGTATAGATAATTAGGATATAAATTCATTTTCAAAGAAATGCAAGTTTTAGCAGTAGCTCAAAATGAATTTTTAAAAAATGCTTTAGATTGTAAAAGATCTAAAGAAATAATCTGCGTAATAAAAAACAAGTTAGTAAATACATAAGCACAAGAGACAAGAACACTTAGATACACACACACATTAAACAATCAGATAATGAAAAAAAAGTTTAATAAATGGAAGCAAAATGAAATGAAATGTATTTGATGTGATAATTTCTATATTGGACACTGTGCAAGAAAGAGATCTTACCTATGAAAGACCAATAAATCTGCACAGAGCACAAAGAGTTAGATGTTTAAATCATTTCAAAGACTGAGAAGTTCATTTTTACATGTATTATATAATAACAACGAAGACAGAATGCTATTTCAGATGATCTGAATGTGAAGAGTAGTCATATTACTAGAGGTATTTCTATATCTAGATGCAAAATCACTCAAAAATGAGGGTGAATATATATATATATAAATATATTCTATGGACACAAAAGAAACAAATTGAGGAAATTACCTTTCAAAAACACTTGTAGAAGAAATAACTACTAAAGGAGTTATGCCAGAAAAAAAGCAAATTCTACTTAAATATAAGGAGAGATAAAGAAGGTTCAGCATATTAATTAGTAAAATATATTAAAAAATCAGATTAACTCTTAATTAAGAAAAATAATAACTATAAATATATTGACGTATTATACCACAGACTGGGTGGCTTAAACAGTAGAAATACCAGAGTTCTGAAGGCTGAAAGTCCAAGATCAAGTTTCTGGCTTATTCAGGTTTTGGTGAGAGCTCCCTTCCTAGCTTATAGATGGCCGTCTTCTCTCTCTGTCCTCATAAGGCCTTTCCTTGATGCATGCATGCAGATAGTGCAAGCTAGCTCTCTAGTGTCTCTTCTTATAAGGACACTAATGCTATCATTTCTGGGCCATTCTTATGACCTTGTTTAATTACTTCCTTAGGCATTTGTCTACAAATCCAGGAACAATTGAGGTTAGAGCTTCAACATATGCATTATACTCTAGGAGTCATGCTTCCTTTTTCATGAAGCATAGCATATGCTCGTAGTTTAGTAGTTTTACCAGTCTGTTTCCTATCAGTAGAATGGGAATCTGATAGCCGTTTTGGGAGTCTAATAACCTTTTCTCATTTGCCCTCTCTGTCCATTTTAGTCCAAGCCAACAGCATTTCTGTTGATATTACATTTTTAGGAATCTTCTGGGTCTCCCAATTTTGTCTAGGGGATTCATTCCATTAGACAAGAGGCTTTTACATATGTCTTTCCTAGATAACCTCATCTGTATATTTGGTTTCCAATGAGATGATTGAGTAGATCCATAAGTCACATATTTAAATCTTCAAAGAACCTTCTTTGTGATTAAATAATGTATCCCCTTGTTCCTTCTGAGGCACTAGAAAAAAAGTCAGGCACATTCTTGGCTTTCTCTTAAATTCATTCAATCCTTACATTGATTCTCCTAATTTTAGCTCTTTTACAATCTGGATAGACTGAGAGTTTCTCAAACGAAATCCTGATTGCTTTTGTTTAAAACTCTTCCCTCAGTTTATCTCTTCCTTCTTGCATTTTACTATACACAGCAAGAAAGAACAAAGTCTTACTTTCAACAGTTTGCTGGAAAATCCTAGCAAAATATCCAAGTACATCCCTTACAAATTCTACTTTCTACAGAACTTTTGGACTCAAAATTGCCATGCTTTCAGTAACTATATATCCATTTTCTTCACATTTTTCAATAACATGTTCCTCATTTCAATCTGATTCCTAATTAACAGTATCTATAACATCCATATTCTACCAAAAGTCTATTTAAAATCATTTCAGAATTCTCTATGATATATAGGCTTTATCTACCATGTCCTTCACTACTTTTTGAGCCCTCAGTAGCAGCACATTTAATGTCCATGTTTCTAGGAACAGTTTATTTATGACAATTTAATTATTCTCTAAGATGACTATAAGGTTTGGTACCATTTTCTTGCTTATTTCTAAGCCCTCACCAGCAGTCTTTTTTATTGATATTTCTACTAACAGTCTGTTAAAATTGTGTTGGCGTTTTTTATAATGCTTCTCAGAATTCATCCTGCCTCTACTCATTACCCAATTCCAAAGCCACGTCCACACGTTTATATATTTGTTACATCAGAACCCCATTCCTGGTTCCAAAATCTGTATTAGTTTCTTATTGCTGCTATGGCAAATTAACACACACTTAATGGATTAAAAAACATAAATGTATTATCTGACCATTCCAGAAGTCAGAAATTTAAAGTCTGAAATTTTCATTTCTAAAGTCAGCAATCTTGACTAAGCTAAATTCAAGATGTCAGAAGAGCTAGTTCCTTCTGGAGGCTGTAGGGACAACCCATTCTCTATTTTGAAAAATGCTAGGGCAATCCTCATTCATTGCTTGTGGCCATGCATCAGATCACCTCTTCGCCCTCTCCCTCCTTCCTTCACAACATTATCTACTCTCTCAGCCTCTAACTCCACTTCCTCCTTTTTATAAGGACACTTATAATTACATGTTGCCCACCTAGATAATCTGACTCATCTCCTCACTTCAAGATCCTTAACATAATCACATCTGCAAAGTCATTTTGCTGTAGAAGGTTTGAGGATTAGGATACGTATACTTTGGGGTGGGGGAGACATTATTCAGTCTACTACATCACATTTTAAATACGATGTATGCATTGACAGAATTAGTGATATAAGGTGTGATCTATTATACGCATGCTTGTGAGTGTATATATACATATATAATGGTAATCATTTATATGATTACCAAGTGGTAAGTATAGAACATCTAATTATAGTCCTTCCAACTCTTCTTGATATTAAATAGATCTAATTGCAGAAATAAATTATTTTTTTCTAGAAATAAATTATTCTTTTATATTTTCCCCAGAGTATTGCATGCATTTTCCAATGAAAATTCTATGGATATTATAGTCATGTAAAAACTCATAATTTGAGAAGGATTGTAAATTCTTGCTTTACAAAACGAAGAAACACATTGTTT